>NW_012101499.1:1233226-1238383 GCF_000951045.1 Mandrillus leucophaeus | reverse complement strand
GCCGAAGGACTGATTTCTTACTTTACATGAGTAGATGATCAGTGTTTTTACTGTGAAATGCAGCCTGTGAAGTTTTCAAAATGGAAGTAAATGTTACCAGCTCTTCTATTTCTTTTTGTTTGTTTGTTTTTTGAGATGGAGTTTCGCTCTTATCAGCCAGGTTGGAGTGCAATGGCGTGATCTTGGCTCACTGCAACCTCAGCCTCCCGGGTTCAAGCCATTCTCCTGCCTCAGCCTCCCTAGTAGGCGGGATTACTGGTGCCCACCACCATGCCCAGCTAATTTTTAGTAGAGACAGGTTTCACCATGTTGGCCAAGCTGGTCTCGAACTCCTGGCCTCAAGTGATAATGTGCTGGGATTACAGGCATGAGCCACCATGCCCAGCCAGCTCTTTCATTTCTTTCTTATTTGTTTGAGCTGCCATGATGAGTATAATCCCTAATGTACAGTTTCTCTCCGAGAGGTTTAGTTTAGTTAAAACTAGTTCACACAAGCTGAGAACCCACTTCGCTTCGCTGCTGCACCCCATGTCCCAGTACGTGGGCTGGCAGCAGAGAGCCCTGCCTGCTGTGCAGCCATTGTGTCCTTCCTCTGCTGTTATGGACTAAGACCATCCTCAGTTTCCACATTAGAACTGTGAGCCAATGCTCCAGCCTTCATGTCCCACACAGTGAGCTGTTTGCACACTTCTGGCATAGGCCACTGCCTCGGCAAGCTTTGCATGAACAGCGAGACCCTGCCCGAGCCGAGGCAAAAAACTTCTCGGGATCCATGCCCCACTTTCAGGAAGCCACACCCCAGCCCCACAGTTCACAGGTCCCAGGTGCTGTCTATCAGCCTCTCCAGGGTGGCTTGGCTCCCACAGTGCATCTGGGGTTCTCCAGTGGCCACTCATCCAGACACCGGTAGCCTCTGATCCAGCCACATTCCAGAGCAGCTGGCCAGGGAATGCAGAGCCTTGAAGACACGAAGTCATTGCTCAAATGAGGAAAAGTCCTGCTAAATAAGATTGGCTGTCTTTTCATCTTAGTGAGCTGATAACCCACACTCCTTAAAAGGAATATCAAAAACTAATGAATTCTACCAGAGAGATGAGGGCTCCTCTATCTCAGACTCGTCAGACAACCTTAGTTTGTTTATTCAATGTAGCCATGCACTCTGAATTGATCCAGTTTTCTTTCTTTTTTTTTTTTCTAAAAAATCAGAAAAGAATAAGAAATCCAACATTCAGCCACTCTGCTATGATGAGTTTCTTAGTACATGTCCTAGCCCCGGATAGGGCAAATTAAAGTAATAAGGATATAGCATTTTGCACCCATCAGATTTGTGGGAATTTAAAAGTCTAAAACTGTCAATTGTTGAACAAAAGGAGACCTCGTATACTACCCGTGGAATTATAAAGTAAAATGACCATTTCAGAAAAGTTGAAGATGTCCAAAACAGTGATTTGACCTCCAGGTACATACCCTAGGGAAATTCTTGGACAAGAGCACACACACAAAAAATGTGCAAAATATTTACTGAAGACTCTACCTAGCAGACATTTTTTGAGCATCTAGTGTGCACAAGGCCCTGCCCTAGGATCTAGGGACAGTTTCAGTGGACACTGAAAATAAATAAATAAATAAAAATACACCTCTGTAGTGGATTGAAGGGTGCCCCCCACAAAAGTCATGCCCCCTGACCATCTGGAACCTGTGGAAAAGAGTTTTTACAGGTGTGGTTAAGTTAAGGATTTTGAGATGAGATTATCCTGGACTGGGGAGGGCTCTAAATCCAAGGACAAGTGTCCTTATAATAGACAAGAAGAGTGGCCCAAACACATAGGAAGGGGAGGCAGAGAGAGGAGTGATGCTACCACAAGCCAAGAAATGGCTGGGCCACCAGAAGCTGGAAGGAATCTCCCCTAGAGTATGGATGGCTCTGCTGTTGCCTGACTTCAGACTCCTGGCTTCTGGAATGGTGAAAGAATCAGTTTCTGTTGCTTCAGGCCACCTAGTTTTTGACATTTTGTTATAACAGCCCTAGGAAATGAACACAGCAAGGAAGACAATGTAAAACAAAGAAGATGGAGGATGGCAGTGGAGGACGTGATAGAGGGTGGTGGTAGAGGATGGTGGCATAGAACATGGTGGAGGATGGTGGTGGAGGATGGTGGCATAGGACATGGTGGAGGACGGTGGTGGAGGATGGTGGTGGAAGACGTGGTATAGGATGTGGTGGAGGACAGTGGTGTAGAACATGGTGGAGGACGGTGGTGGAGGATGGTGGTGTAGGACGTGGTGGAGGATGGTGGTGGAGGATGGTGGTGGAAGACGTGGTGGAGGGCGGTGGTGGAGGACGTGGTAGAGGACATGGTGTAGAATGTGGTGGAGGACGGTGGTAGAGGACATGGTGTAGGATGTGGTGGAGGATGGTGGTGGAGGACATGGTGTAGGATGTGGTGGACGGTGGTGTAGAACATGGTGGAGGACAGTAGTAGAGGATGACGGTGTTAGGAGGTGGTGGAGGACAGTGGTATGGGATGTGGTGGAGGATGGTGGTGGAGGATGGTGGTGGAGGACATGGTGGAGGACAGTGGTAGAGGACAGTGATGGAGGACATGGTAGAGGATGTGGTGGGAGGACATGGTGGAGGGCGGTGGTGGAGGATGGTGGTGTAGGACGTGGTAGAGGACGTGGTGTAGGACAGTGGTAGAGGATGTGGTAGAGGATGTGGTGGAGGATGGTGGTGGAGAATGTGGTAGAGGATGTGGTGGAGGATGGTGGTGGAGAATGTGGTAGAGGACGTGGTGGAGGATGGTGGTGTTAGGACATGGTGGAGGACAGTAGTGGAGGATGATGGTGTTAGGAGGTGGTGGAGGAGAGTGGTATAGGATGTGGTGGAGGATGTGGTAGAGGACGGTGGTGGAGGATGGTGGTGGAGGACAGTGATGGAGGACATGGTAGAGGATGTGGTGGAGAACATGGTGGAGGACAGTGGCAGAGGACAGTGGTGTAGGACGTGGTAGAGGACGTGGTGTAGGACAGGGGTGTAGGATGTGGTAAAGGATGTGGTGGAGGATGGTGGTGGAGAATGTGGTAGAGGACGTGGTGGAGGATGGTGGTGGAGAACGTGGTAGAAGATATGGTGGAGGATGGTGGTGGAAGACGTGCTGGAAGATGGTTGGTGTAGGATGGTAAACAGGATGATCAAGGGAGGCAGCCCCAGAGGTGGCACTGGAGAAGATGCCTGAAGGGAGTCAGGGAGAGAAGTCCAGGAAGGCCAGTGGTAGAAGGCCAGGCACAGGGACCACGAGGCAAGAACTTGCTTGGCACTGTCAGGGTCAAGGAAGACCCGGAAGCCAATGTAGGTGGAGTGGCAGGGAGAGGGGATCATAGGAAGTGAGATGGGATGGAGTGGAGTGAGTTCACAGAGGGTCCTGTGGGGGATGGGGGAATGGGACATTTTATTTGGAGTGAGCAGAGGAGGAACAAGATTGCACCATTTTAAAAGGATCCTTCTGGCTGCCATGTGGACAAAAAAACTTTAGAGAGGAAGAGCGGGCACAGAGTGACCTTATGATTAATTATGAAGCCTGTCAGGGGGCAGCAGGGCAGTGGCAAGAACTGGTAAGACGGAAGTCTTTGCCAGCAGGTGCAGGTGAAGGAAAGAAGGCAGAGAAGTGGGGAAGGCGGGGAGGGGTTGCTGCTGATAGAGACCAGCAGGTGCTCCGCAGGATGCAAGTGCTGGACCTGCCTGTGACTGCCTATGTTTGGGAGGCCTGTGAGACACCCAAGTGGAGCTGGCTTTCAGGCAGAGGCCAGGGCTGGAAAAATATGTTCAGCATTCTCAGCCCAGGCTGGTATGTAAAGCACAGAGTCTGGCTTTGTTTGTAAAAACACTGCTCATAATAGCCAAATGTAGGAAACATCCATCCCTCAGAAAATTCACCTCCTGCCATAGTGTCATTCGATGGCATATTTAACCACTTGGTTAAAAAAAAAAAATAAGCCATTGCTTTCACCCATTACACACTTAAGGCCTTGCTGCCAAGGGAAAGAAAAGTTAGAAGCAGTGCTGTGTTACTTCCACCAATGAGTTCAAAATATTTAAGGCCTCTTTTGGAAAGTCACCTCTTGGGGCCTACAGCAGTTCAGGGCCAAAGAAAACAGAAACTCGTTTTGTTGAACCCACCATATTCAAGAAGCCCAGAAGAGGCAAGCTTGGCTGTGTGAAGCATCGTCTTCCCCATGTGGGCTTCCCACTCAAGCCCTCTCACTCCTAAGACCTCCTGTTCTTCAGAAAATCTTGGGAAAAGAGCAGCAAGATGTCTTAGGAGCCGCTGTTCAGGCTGGACACGTAGGCTTCTCTCCCATTGGGTCAGCACCACCTAAGCATAGTCATCACCATTTATCCGAGGTTTTTGCCTTCCACAGTTTCAGTTACCCATGGTCAACCTCAGTCCAAAAACACTAAATGGAAAATTTCTGAAATTTACAATTCATGTTTTAAATTGCATGCCATTCTGAGTGAGTAGTGTGATGGAATCTCATGCCATCCTGTCCAGTCCCTCTCGGGACGTGAATCCTCGCTCTGTCCCGAGTATTTGCACTGCATATGCTACCTGCCTGGTACCCACTTAGTAGCTGACTCAGTTATCAGATCAAAAAAACACATAGTATGTGTAGGATTTGGTGCTATTTGTGGTTCCAGGCATCCACTGGGGGACTTGGATGGAACATACCCCCGCAGATAAGGGGGAACTACTATATAGGAAACAACTTTCCACGTCTCGGTCCAGGGAGTACCAGAGGGCACCTGATCAGGGATATTATGTTATAAATTATATATGAATTATATGCCTTCTGTAGGCAGTCATATGCCTAATTTGAGCATCATTTGGTAGCTACTTTTGTGACCCAAACAGTCCATTTGGAACTGTCTAATATACACATAAGGTTGCAGGGCATGGGAGTCAGCTGGTAGTAATGAAAGTTCCAGTGTAAAAAGAAAATGGTATGTTAGAATTCAGCAAAGTGACTTGTTGGGAATTGCATCCCTACAGGTGCCAGCAGTCATCGCCTAAGGCCTCCTACTGGTCCTGACTTTTAGCTATAATTTACCAACCTTGTGAAACATGGCTCATTTTCCACCCTTATCTCTTTGAGGTGGTG
>NW_012101499.1:1188260-1232381 GCF_000951045.1 Mandrillus leucophaeus | reverse complement strand
AAGCCCTGCCACTTGCTCCTTCATGGAGGAAGTCATCCTGGTAAGAACACTGATGAGATGCAGCAGAACGTACTCACAGCTGGGCTGCTGGAGGGATGCAGCTAGACCCACCCTGCCTGCCCACACTGTCATCTAGTAGGCTGGGCCTCTTCATACGTGGTGAAAGGAGGGTTGAGGGATAAAGATGGCTGCAAATTCCTTGACACTCTTTCCTTGAAGAGTACATGTGGCTTCCTTCCCCTTGAGTCTGAGCTGGCTGTGACAGCTTTTTTTATTTTATTTTTATTTTTTGAGATGGAGTCTCACTCTGTCACCAGGCTGGAGTGCAGTGGCATGATCTCGGCTCACTGCAACCTCTGCATCCCAGGTTTAAGTGATTCTCCTGCCTCCACCTCCCAAGTAGCTAGGACTACAGGTGCATGCCACCACACCTGGCTTATTTTTGTATTTTTAGTAGAGATGGGGTTTCACCACGTTGGCCAGGCTGGTCTCGATCTCCTGACCTCATGATCTGCCCGCCTCAGCCTCCCAAAGTGTTGGGATTACAGGCATGAGCCACTGCACCTGGCTAACAGTTGTGACTGGTAAATCTATGGCAGAAGTGAAGCTGAGCCTGGCCTTTCCCAGCACTGGAAGCATCTACTCTGGGTCTCATGGAACCTAGAGCTGCCACATAGAAAGCCCTGCTTCCCAGAGGGCTGAAGGGGCCACTTGGAGAGTCTCTGAGACTCCATGGAGGGGGCTGAGCCTCTAGTCATCTTTGCCAAGGTCCCAGGTGTGGAAGCAAAGCCAATTCGAACCTTCTAGACCAGCCCAGACTCTCTGGCTAAAGACCACTCGGTGACCCCTGTCGATGCCACTTGGGCAGATGAACTGACCAGCTGACACTTGCCTGAATTCCTGACCCACATTCTATTATAATAAAATGGTTGTTGTGAAGCCACTAAGCTTGAATAGTTTGTTACACGCAATAGATAGGTGGAAGTACAGAGTGAGGATCTCCCACTAACTGTCTCAAACAAAGGGCCTTAGTCAGCCGGGACTGCTGTAACACCACACGCTGGGTGACTTCAACAACAGACATCTGTTTCTCACAGTTCTGGAGGCTGGAAGGTGCCAGCAGACTTGGTGTCTAGTGAGGGCCCTCTTCCTGGTTTGCAGACGGCGCTTTCTTGCTGTGTCCTCGCACGGGTGGAAAGAGGGTGAGGGAGTTCTCTGAGGTCTCTTTGACAGGAGCACCAAACCCATTCATAAGGCTTCCCCCTCATGACCTAATGACTTCCCAAAGACACCACCTTCAATTGGGCCCTTTAATTAATGCAATACCATCATATTGGGGGGTTCTATTTTAACATGTAAATTTGGGGGTGACATGAACATTCAGTCCATAAGAGGGACCCTGTGTTGGTGGTGCCCTCAAGCACCAAAAATGGTGGAGATCCTTTTCTGCATCACAGGTCTGGCACTTGTCTTCACAATATCACCGCATACAAACCTGAGAGAGCCTGATGAGGCAGCCACGGGACATGTGGAATCGATCCTGATTCCCATGTCGCTGGACAGGAACTGTATTGTGGGCAGAAAGTACTCTTGGTTTGCCCCCGAGAAACCCAGTCAATGACTCAGGGCTAAACTCCTTCAAGATCTGGACCTAAGCCTTATTTCCCAGCCGTGGCGGTAGCTTGGAAACACCTGAAGAGCTTTTAGAAAATGTTGTCTGGGCCCCACTCTCTGAGGCCTGAGCATTGAGATTTCTTTAAGCTCCCCAGGCGGTGGCGTGGGGGAAGGTTCTCCATAGAGCCACATCAAGGATCAGTTCATCTGTTCTGTGTGGGCTACCTTAAAAATACGTCCAACATACAGCATTGGAGGGTAAGGCAGCAAAACAGAATATCAGGATCTCATTTGTATGAAAATGTTAAAAAGAGAGTGTATGTATATGGATAAAAATTATGCAAAGCAAACTAGAAAATCTTAGTTGGTACCTGGGGTAGGGGGGTTGTGGAAGGAAGTGCTGTTTTGTGCTGTTATTAATTCCATTTGTTATTTCATCAGTGAGTTTTAAATTGCAGCTGTGGTGTGGTGCATCAGTAGCTTCCTGGAATCCCAGGGTAGTGCACCTTGGTCAGTCCCACCCACCCCAGCCATGCTACCATCCAATGGGCTTTGGCTTTATACATGACTCCCCCCATCTAGCCTGTGCCTAAGGACTTAGAAGCTGAAAGGGGTATAAGCAGACAGCACCTGATCTCAGACACTGGCCTCTAGGGCTGGCAGGGCAGAGTGAAGTAGCTCTGTGTGGCTTACTGGGCACTGGGCACACACCGGGAGCTGAAGCTGGGCAGGAGGACGGGCAGCAGGTGGTCTTCCAGGTGTAACCGAGGCCACTGTCAGAATATGGGCAGGGGCTGTTTGTGTGTAAATCAGTTGTACCAAACCAGCTATGTGTTTGGTGGTCAGAGAGGTCCAGTACCTCCTAACTCAGCCAGGCGATCTACAATCCTTGCAAACCTCATTCATCCTTAGTAATACAAGATGGCACTGCTCATTGGTCGGGAGGGGGCTGAGATAATGAGGACCAGCTCATATAGAATGTGAAGGCTGGCTATACACAAATGAGAGATTATAGGGGTCAAGCACTGCTTACCTCTGCGATTAACAGGGTCCTTAGCCACATATGCAACATAGTCAGTTGTGTCCTGTTAAAGAAAAAAGATGCCTATATCACTAATCACAAGTGACAGAACACACAGTGAGGGACACAGAGCACAAACCAGTGAGCTTAGAAGGACTCAACCACCAAACAGCTAAAGTATCAAATGCTGCCTAAGAAACAGCCCACAGAAGACTCAAACTATATAATGTGGGTAGCAACCACCCAGAGGGCTCACATTGTAGACTCTGACTCAGCAAGTCTGGGGTAGGGTCTGAGGTCCTGCACTTCTAACCAGTTTCCATGTATACTGAGGCCGCAGTGTCTCAGTATCCCACGGGAGCTGGTTAGAAGTCCATTCACACTTTGAGCAGCAAGGAGAAAAGGCATGTTGGATCACTCGAGAAGCTTTAAAAACATTGATACCTGCGTCCCAACGTGCACACAATCCGATTTAATTGGTTTGGATGTGAGGCCTGCGCGTTAGTTTTTAGATGCTCCCTAGATGACTGTAACGTGAACCACAAGTTAAGAACCACTGCTCTCAGCTTTGTCTACACCAGTGGTTGTCCAATTTGAGCTGGTATCAGAATCCCCTGCAGGGCTTGTTAAAATAGAACGCTGAGCCATACCCCTGAGTTTCCAATTCGGTAGTAGTTCTGGGGTAAGGGCTCAAAATTTGCATTTCTGACAAGTTTCTAGCTGCTGTGGCTCTGGGGGCCACACTTTGAGAACTGCTAGGCTAGAAGAAAACCAGAGTGGATGTTCAAAGGCTGACTGCAAATGCTGCCTTCATGGTGGATGAGATATAATGGTTATTTTCTTCTTGGATATAAATAATGATCTTAATACTTTAATATGTTTTAAAAATATGAGCTCTACTGAGAAGACTCATCCTTCTGTATGAAATGTGAGTTTCTTTGCCTGCCTTCTCACGTAATCAGTGCACAGGGGAAATGACAACCTCAAAAGTAGACCAAGGCAACCATGTGCATTTTAATTCATAAACAAATAAGCAGAGGAACCAGTAATTATCTTAACTCTTGAAAGCAGAAAAGACTCCTCTGCAAAGCTGATATTTTCAACATTCAAGACTCCGTGGGGCAACTGGTAAAAGTCTACCCCATTTTGGCAGACATTTCCCATATGTTACTGCTTTGAAGGGCTTCACCAGCTTATTGATACACTCCCGATGTTGCCAGTACCTAAAGGCTCTGTTGTGACTTGCTCCACTGTTTTCTCTATGGGCAAAGGAGACATCCCCTTCTCTCTCAACAGTGCCCTACAAAAGCTCTCCAAGGAGAGAGGGATGAGGGAGAGAGTGAGTATGGGGCGGCCATGTCACTGTTGTGGGACATCTGCTGTAGGATCAGGTGGGTGGTGCTGGGCACTTCTCCACACCCCATCTCGCTGGATCTTACACAGTCCAGCAAGACCACACCAGTGTAGAATTCTTCCAGCAGCTCTTGAGATAATGGTGCTGTTTCCCCCGTCATTCCGCAGGGTGTGGCTCAGCTAAGTTGTTTTCTTTTCTGCTCAGGACACTGTTCCCTGGTGTATTCACAGGCTGACTAGGGAAGGGAAGTGAAAGATTGTCCACCTGGTCAAACTGGCTTCTGGTCATTTCCATCAAGGGGCATGTGGTCAGAATCTGAAGTTATTGGCAAAAACAAGGACGACAGCTTGTAATCACAGACATTTCCTGAACTCACGAGACGTGAATGTCAGAAGGATCCTTAGAGAGCATCTAAGAGAGCACCAGGGTTTCTCAAGCTGAAATCCACGGAACCCTAGGGTTGGACAGGTGCCTTCTCCAGTGTTTGAGATGTCACCAGCATTTAAAAAAAAATTTTATTTTCATTTCCACGAGTATCTTAAAAATTAATACAAGAGTATCTGGGATCATTTAGATGACCACTGTGTTATCAAGTTCTGCATACGATCTCAATGCCAGGATTTGCATCTGGGTTTCCAACATTATGAGTGCTAGGTTTTCAAAGAATTAGAAAGAAAAGGACACAGGGTAGATTCCTCTGCCCACATAAAGCAAATTGACATTACATTTGTACATGATGTACAACTGAAGTTTTTCCTTGAATAGAAGAAATTAGTGGAAGAATTGAGTCATCCAGGTGCCTATGGTAATGGAGAGACATTGAACTGAAAAAATTCTGCCCCATGGTGGCCAGGCCAGCATCACATTGAGAATGGAGATTTAGTTTCAGCGAACTTTGTCCATCATAGCAAAGCAGTATTACATTGAATGTCATTGGCCCTACAATGTTTACTTGTATTTGACTTTCAAATTTAAGTAGGGGTTAGAGTTAACTAAAAAGTATAAACATAAGAAGTTTATTTTTAATTTATTTTTGCACATATTCAGGTAACAAAATTAGAGTCAGCATTAGTAATGAATACAAGGAATTTCTTTTGCATTGTTACTCTGGCTCAAAGTTGGGTAAAGAGGGAGAATAGAGAGACATAATATGTCCCTGTCTCTCAGATGGTCAATGGCCAAGCTTTTCTGATGCCAGTATTGATCCTTTTCTGGCAGAACAGGCAAATACATTACCATTCAAAACAATGTTCTTGTCATCAGGAAGCATACTAAGTTCCAAAGACAGAGCTGCAAAGTGCTGTTCTGCATTTATTCTATCCCTGTTCCCACTCCCCAAGAACCCTGAGCCTGGCCATTGTTCTGCCATTCTTGGGGTGGTCTTTTAACACTGCTAATTACAGTAGATTATAATTACAGCATACCCTTTTTAGAGGGGAATTAATGAAGTTTTCTAGTCTATCTTGCTTGCTAGTTCAAAATACCATTTTCCTAATGGGTAAACTGAGGCACTAAGTCATAAGTGACATGTACACTTAGCAGGAGAACAAGGACTAGAACATAGAATTGTCAGCTTTATTAAAAATGTCTAACAATTATAACGTGCTAAATTCATGGTTACAAATCAATTTGGAATGTAATCTCATGCACAATATAAAATGCATTTGGATTGGTTAAAATGGAAAGTAACTAGGCTTCCTGTCCTGTGTTATGACATTTTATAAACCAGAAAAAAGAAATCACAGAAAATATAACAGGTTGTGGATTACTTTAAGGATTACTAAATGTTTCTAATTTTTTTTTAAAAAATAAGAGATGATAAGGAAATCTGAAAAAAAAAAAGTATAGTCCTATGTGCATCCTGAAAATAAAATAGTTTTGACACAAACCAATGTAATTGGCTCCCAACGATCTAGATATGTGTTTTCACTTATAATATCAACATTAAGACAGGTTTAAGGCGAGTTCTTGAAGGAAGCTGTTAATGCAGATGTACAAGACATCTGCCTTTTATATGTCAAAACTGGGTTATCCTCCAAATTTAAGAAACTATGGTTCCAAACATCACAAGGGGCAAGGAATTAGAAAACCACTGCAAATTAGGTAGGAAATAGGTGGACATATACATATAGACAGCATCTGAAGAAATGCACCTTAGGCCAGGTGCAGTGGCTCATACCTGTAATCCCAGCACTTTGGGAGGCCAAGACAGGTGGATTACTTAAGCCCAGGGTTTGAGACCAGCCTGGGCAACATGGTGAAACCCTGTCTCTACTAAAAATACAAAAAAACTAGCCAGGCATGGTGGTGCGTGCCTGTAGTCTCAGCTACCTATGAGGCTGAAGTGGGAGGATCACTTGGACCCGGGAGGTCAAGACTGCAGTAAGCTGTGATGGCGCCACTGCATTCCAGCCTGGGCGACAGAGTAAGACCCTATTGGATGAGTTCAATTGGGGAAGACTTCCACTTTCTGAATATGCATCTCAATGAGGACTTTCATCTTAAAATAAAATGTAAGAAATGATAAGGATTAGAGAGAAAGGAAGTGTGTGTGTGGATTCCACTCTGTCCCGGGAGCGGGAGGTGGTTTTCTGAGTTCACCTTCATGACAGTACAGTTCAGATGACATGGCCACTCTGAAGCTGAATGCTGACATCCTTTGTAGCATTCCTGCCCAAATGTGGGAAGCAAATTCCCTTGTTATTCCGCCTTCTTCATTAAAGATGTGAAGCAAAAATAGAACATTCTCATTCTGTTCTCAAGTCTCCCTCTTACTCTCTCTGTCTCTGCAACTCCTTCCTTGTTGGCAAAGCAAACTATTAAAGGCTGCAGTATTACACTAGGAGAGAAAAACGCTGATTTTAAATGCTTATGAACAGAGCAGACTAAGTAAATTTACATTCTTCAGGCAGACTTAAAATATTAATATGGAGGTCAGATAAAAAAAACAAAAAGTAGGGCAAGAGCAGAGTGACAGCGTGAGAAGCCCACGGCAGCTCTGGGGCCGGGGGAACTATTTCATCACCTCGTAAGAATGCCAGTGCTTCCAGGATTTTGACAGCTTTTGGCTAATGAAATGAAAACTAATGGTGGGGTTCTTGTCACAGGTTTTCCCTAAAAAGAAAATGATGGCCAAGAAGACCTTTTAGGGAAATCAGGAGGGGGAAATCTGCTGGCATCACAATTCACTTTTTTTACGGTGTCTTGCAAGGCGTATTTTTGAAGCAGGGGTCCCTTCTCAGAAATTCCCAACAAGAGCAAGAGACCAACCCCAAGGGCACTTACCGGGTCTCCCCCAGAGGCGAAGGAGATGGACCGCATGTGGTGATTCGCTATGATCTGCCAGGCCCAAAACAAGAAACGAGATGTGCTGTTATTGCGCTTTCCACATTTTGGAAAAGCAACTGTCTGTTGGCAGGCATTACAAATTGACATGTTTTCCTGAAAATTGGTACCTATATAAAAATAATGATTATAAAAGTAATAGTAATAGATCATCTTTCACAATCTGATGACTGCTGTCCAGCTGCTTTGCCAGAATAGCATCCGTGAAGCCTCGCTGCAGCCTGTGGCATGGGAACTATCACCATCCCACTTTACAGGTGAGGAGCCAGAACCCAGAGGGGTCAAGTGGCTTGCTCAAATTAAGACAGCTGGTGATTAGCAGAGCTGTGATCTAACACAGGGCGTGCATAGAGCACCCTTAACATAAGTGACTCCATCTTAGAAAAAGACTCCATCTTACATTTCAAGAAGCAACATGCCAACAGGTACCAGATGTTTGCCTAATGAATAAAGATAGCACCCAACAAGATAAGGACATAAAAAGGTATATTCTTTTACTATCAGTCCTTACCAGAGGACTCTGGTCATAAAAAGCAGGACTTCACCAGCTTGAAACAGCCTTCTTAACAGACACCGTCTTGCTGTCACTGGTGATGAGCAGCCAGCATCTGCCAATGAAGGCTCTGCCCACATCAGACTCTTCCTTGCAAGACATGTTGTCCATCTGGATCAAGCCAGGACACTCTCTTTGTCCACGTCACTTGCCCCAGAATGGTTTATTAACCCCTACTCCTATCTCTTTTTCTCTTGATGTTAAATGTTACTTGGTTTGCTGTGGAATGTCAATCTGTAACATTTATATACTGATTAAGTATACTCTTAAGTATGGTTTGCAATATTGACTGACCTGGGGAGTGGCTTCAGCCTATGTGCCCACAGCTCTGATATGGAATGAACTCCATGTAGCTCATGGTTTTTATTACTAAAATAGCTTCAGTGAAAGTCTGACCTTGTGGAAAGACACAAATGTGTGTGGGTCTGGTTATGTCTGACCTTGAGTCGCTTATGACAGGGAGGCCCACCCCGAGGCTAGGGTCTTAACAACCATGCCTCTTCCAGAAGGAACCTGCCTCACCCACACCCCAAAATATCTCAACTTACAGACTATGTTTCCAAAAACACACTGGGGTCTCCGACACAGAACCCACAGCTAGAATGGGGGGAAATGTGGCCCGTCTTCCATTTTATCCCATTTGTATCATGTGCATATAAATTAGAAAGCCAGCGTCCGAGATTTCACCTCGGCACTGTCCAAAGCACTCTTGTAATTTATCAATGTGAAATCCAGAGCAGACAATCCGTGTTAATTTTAAAATGGGAAATTTCCATTAGCTTTATAAACTGCAGCGTACAGTGGAATTTAGTAGACACTGAGTAAATTAGAAGCTGCCCTAAATTTAAAAAGCGACATAAGTCTTCCACGCTAATTTTATCTTTTAAAAGACAATGTAATGACATTGAAGTAAATTTCTGGGGATGGGAACAGAGCTCATCTCTATCCCAACATAACCAAGCTCAGTTCTGCAGAGTCCCCTTGGGCCCCTGTCCTCGGGCAGGCAGTCAGAATTTACATGGCTATAATCACACTTCCCAGGGATTTGTCTAAACATGCTCCTGTGAAACTTGAAATAAAATATAATTGAATTATAATAGAAAATAAGACAGTTTTAAATGCCTACTTTGGTTATTGGCACTTACAACACCTCAGGATCTAGAAACCCCTGAGTACATAAGTGAAAAGAAAATGAAGCTGGCTACATAGGCTGCACCCAAGCCCCAGCTGAGTTAAACTAAAAATAGTGGCCTTTGCAGCTCTCTGGAATCTTCCCTCTGGCGCAAAGGTAGAGGGCTCCTAAGAAAACAATGACAAAATAGGAATCACCAGAAAATGATAAACTATGGCTCCCAAAGTTTTACATTTTTGCTTATTTAATTTTTGCTTATAAGGCAGGTCTAAAACTGAAGTTTGGAAATTAAATTGGAAGCTATGATTTGGGAAAAAAAATGAAAGTCATGTTTGATCGACATGATGCATGAGCCTTATTCTGTGGTTGTATGTTATGTCTTTGAGTAAGACAGAAATTGAAAACCAGGGTAAGAAAATTAGAGCTAATTGACCTAAATCACATGTTTCGCCCTGAGGGTGTTGCGTCTCATTTCCACCTGGAACTCTGTAGAGGGGAGCGGCTGTTGTCTTGCTGCTGTCTCATCGGATGGAGAAAGGAGTGTCTAGCCAGGCTGTTCTCAGTTTGCTACAGCTGGGCTCAGAAGTCAGCTGGAAGGGAGAGTGAGAACCCAGTGTGCTTGCCCCCCACCCAAGCTTCACACACTCATCAACCAAACTACCAGTCCCCTGGGTGTCCAGAACCTGCCACTTTGCCCCATCCGCCCAAACCAAGGGCAGGAAAACATGAACTGGATACCCGCTTCAGCTGCCATGTTCCAGGACAGAGAGGGCCAGCCCAGTCTCATTCCACTGCTCGTAGTTTGTTTTCTGTTTTACTGAGGTGGGAGGGGAGTTCAGGGAGAAGTTCCCACAGATTTAAGGAGTCTGAGGACCAAACAAAAGGTCCAGGAGACATAGGAAAGGAACAGCTCTGGGCATGAAGGAGAATGCAGAGGTGAGCCCAGCCCACAAGCCTTCATGAACAGCTCAGCCTCAGGCCGTGCCAGAGAAAGGCTGAGCCTGATGAATATTCAGAATCCACAATCTCCAGTGCTAGTGAACTAGTCCCTTAGACAAGTTAAGATAAAAAGACACAAGGAATTATCTATCAGTCCTGTGAGGACAACAGGAGGCAGTGAGAAGTGGTATCTAGTTATGTCAACACAAAGCCTGGGTTTTGCTTCCCATTTCTGTGCTAGATCTAGGATTTATTTCAACATCTTGGGTAGCAGGTGGAGGAATAAACGAAGCTGGAGATGCTGCTCACTAACCTGGGGAATATGGAAGTCAATCAATAGAAATATGTATAGTAACATAAAGGTCACTGCGGCATCCCTGGTGACAATGTTGGAATCAGGTATAGTATTATATAGAGAGGTCCCATCCGAGCTCCAGCTCCTACTGCCAGCCCCAAAAGCTGAGCCAGAGCAGAGCAAGGAAGGGGAGTCCACACTCCACACCCCCTGGATACTGGTCAGACATTTCACCTGTGCCTCATTTGACCTTCAGAAGTGCCTTGTTGGTAGCTAAAATAGCTACTCAAACACCCATTTTTCCAGCTAAACAAATTAATGATGACTAGATCAGAGAAATCTAAAAGATAGACACTGTGCAGGAATGCAACCATCCTCAATAAAATTAGCCTTAATTAACACTGTGGCTGTGGTGTCTCAGTCAGCTCCAAATTCATTCCACACTGGCTATTCCATAGACAACACCACTTCTCATTACCCCTACAACAGTATGTACTACAGGATGCTCCAAAACAATGAGCCACTAAAGGAAAAAAAAAAAAATCACCAATTAGACCATTACATGCCATCCACTTCAAAGGTAATAAAATAAAATATAGCCTGTAAAACCAATTAAATATGGTGTAAAAGAAAAAATAAGGATAAGGACATTAAGAAGAGACTTTGCACACACATCTGTTTTTTTGTTTGTTTGTTTTTTACATTGCATGTAAACAAATGATTTCACGCATTATCCTCCAAAGAAATAAAAAGCAGAATTAAAGAGAGCCGATTTCATTTATCATTCTCTTGGTGATCCTTCAAAGTGGCCAAAGTTCATACTCTAGTAAAACTTTGACACAAACATATGCTATGTGAGCTCAGTAAAGCTGCAAGGAAGACGCCTGCAAACACTCTTCAGCTGGGGCTGTGGGCAGGAACAGGGGATCTGAGCACCCATGTACCTGTTTGGAGTCCGGAGTTCGCAGGTTCAGACTGGCCGTGGAGATGGTCAGAGAGATGCTCATTCCCGCAAACTGGAGGTTGCTCTTTCCCAAGATGCTGGACAGCATTTTGCTCGGAGGCTGTGAAATTGAAGAGCATTATTTTAGCTGTTTCATTTCCATCTCAAAGGGTGGGGAAGTAGATGCTTGCCATACCCCCAAACTCTCACTGATTGTTCCTTCCTCCTTAGGCATAGGAAGACCAAATGTGAAACGAATAAGCTGGGAGTCGGGGGTCCAAAGTTAATATGCAGATTTTAGAACATGCAACATGCAAATTATAAAGCATGTAATATGCAAATGCTGAGGTGAGAACTCCTGCAGGCAGGCAGAGGCATCAGTCTTCCAGGCCTTTTCCCGGCCCTGTTGGGAAGTGTCTCATGGGGAAGCCCTTGTGTATAAACCTGGGGAAAGCCCATTGCATTTTGCAGGCTCAGCAACCTGGTATCATCACACCTACTTCAGAGGAAGAGTCAAACTAACTTAGAGGAAGACTAAAGCAGGCCAGCTCTAGGGGATTACAAGAATCCCAGAGAGCTGCAAGGATGTTTGTGGCCGAAGGGAATGGACCACAAATTTTTTGGCGCACTCTCCCTGGTCAAGGTTCTCATGAACTGCCCTGTTAGAAACCCATGGGCCTAGAACCAGCACAAGGATAGACAGACATGGCCTGGCTGTAACTGGTGCATCCATTACCCTGTCAGAAATGTCCTTACAGGGACTGACAGCTGTATTTTGGGGCCAGGGACCTTTTTCCTGGGTACCTGGGTGGGCAAGGCCCTTTGGTACCAACCCATCCTTTCTTTTTGGATTAGAACACTTTCTCTTTTGATATGCTAATTAGTTCCTAACCAGGTGCACACCCTTTTTAATCTCCTGAAGGAGCTATTTAAAATCAGAGATGCTGAGGCCCCACCCATGAGATTCTGGGTAGAGCCAAGAAATGGGCATTGTTTCCACCAAGAGAACCATGAGGGTGCCCCAGGATGAGCTGGGACCTGGAAGATGAGATTCCACTTCTCCGTTCTCAGTCGCTGTCCTAGTTCCTGTAGTGGAGACTCTGGAGCCTTGCTTGGTTCCCCATGGACTGGCCAGAACACAGGCTGGCACATCTGAATCTTCATTCAGAGTTCTCTGCCGGAAACCCAGCTGCCCTGTGGATGCATGAAAGTCCCCAAGACCTGAAGACAGAAACAAGCTTGAGCCTGGGATCAGCAGAGCCACACACGCAGCTGTCCAGATGATCCGGATCAGGAACGGGCAGCCTCGGGGCAGATTCAGAGGTTCTTTGAAGGACATTTTTGCCACAATTCAGGTTAGGCATAGAAAAGCCTTGATTGTGGATTTTGCTGGGTCTTCACTAGACACTTAACTGAAGAGGTTTTCATGGTTTCTCCTAATCCAGGCTTTTTATTTTCCTTCTGGCTCAAATATCTTCAGGATGAAAAGTACTAGTGCAGTGTTTGAACACGCAGCCTGTGGAGCCCAGACCTCTGAGCTTGCTCTCAGACAACATCTACCCACACTGCAGCCTTTCCCCTCCGTGCCACAGTTGTGGTTGTCTGTAATATGGGGATATCCAGTGGTATTCTACTGCTGGCTTGGCTCAGCTGATGGGAGCCAATTATTAAATTTTTCAGAATTTTATAATCTGACGATTAATCACAGTTGTATTAAAAATGAATGTATGTAAACTTACAGTTAAATAAATTACCTTTAAAAAAAAACAGATGACAGGGCCGGGCATGGTGGCTCACGCCTGTAATCCCAACACTTTGGGAGGCCGAGGCAGGTGGATCACAAGGTCAAGAGATTGAGACCATCCTGGCCAATATGGTCAAACCCCATCTCTACTAAAAACACAAAAATTAGCTGGGCAGGTGGCGTGCACCTGTAATCCCAGCTATTTGGGAGGCTGAGCCAGGAGAATCGCTTGACCCAGGAGGCAGAGATTTCAGTGAGCCAAGATCATGCCACTGCACTCCAGCCTGGGGGATAGAGCGAGACTCTGTCTCAAAAACAAACAAAAAAACAAAAAAAACAATAAATGCTCAACACGCATCACTTCCTAATTCTTTTGCTGCATTAACTACTAACTGCTTTCCAAGTTATTGATGCCCACGGTACTTGTATGGTGGAAACATTATGTAACCATGAGCTACCATGTATCTCTTCCCGACTCTGTCTTTGAGGGATATCATTTGGAGAAATTGAATTCAGCCACAGTAGAAGTACTGGCATCACAGAAATCAGAAAATGCTACAAACTCTACTTTTCATTCCCCTGCCCAACCTGGAGAGCTGGTTGTTAAACACTTACCAGCACACCACTGGGGATATCTACCTCAGTTGTTGTAATTAAGTGAATTGATGTATTCAAAGTGCTTAAAGGAAAGCCTGACCCTGTTTTAAGTGTCTGTTGTTATCACTGTCTTCAGAGTTTACGTCACAGTGAGTGAGTAGCCAGGGTGTCTACTTCCGAGACAGGGACAGCTAACCGTCCTCAACCACATGAGACAGAAAGCAATCTAAGCCCTTTCTGCTTTTAGAAGTAGCAAGCGCCAGGCCCCAGAAAGAGGACAATGAATAATTCTGTGTGACTGAAGATACCGAGTGGCGAAAAAGAGGAAGCAAAGGAGGAGACACAGTTAGACACAGAGCATTGAGGACAGTACCTTTCTCTTCTTGAAGGCTCCCTTGGCACCAGGGACAGCTTCACAGACACGGCTGATGGCTTCCCTTAGGACAGGAAGAAAAAGCCATTTTATCATGTGTTGGTCAGGATTATGGAACCCAGAGATGCTACACTTGCACATCCAAAGAAAATAACTGCCCGTTTATTTCAGTATAGAAAAGAGACCTGCCAATTTGGAAGTCATCCAACTCTTCTTCTAAAACACAAAACTAAACAAAATGCAAACAGGTCATCATAAAGCCTCTCCTGGCAATATTCTAGTTCTCTTTGTTGTAGTGGCTGGATGCTAACAGTGTCATCTGTGTCAATGCTACACTTTTTTTTTTTTTTTTTTTTTACATTTTGCTAAGATTCTATTTTTGTAAGTCAGCACCCTAAAACACACTCTTCCCGACACCGTGATGCTGTCGGTCTCCATGACTTTGGTCAGGACATCAGGCCCAAACCTAGTCAACCACCTCGGTTGATCAAGATCCTTCTTAAGTGAGTTAGAATGTAATTAAAAGAAACGTGGTCATCTGAGTTTTATTCACAGTTTCTGTGGTTAGTGAATCTCACAAAATCAAGAGGGGTTGGAAGGAGAAGAGGAACTGCAGGGTGTATAAAGGAGCCAGCAGTGAGGTGATGTGCAGGGCAGTTCCATGGAACAGCACTGGTGAGGCTGCTGGGACGTGCAGGCATGGTCCTGGTGGAGGAGGCAGAGTGCCCTGGTACTGAGTGGCCAGGGGGCATGAGTCCAACACACGGTTCTGCATGGGGGCAGGAGGGTCCCAGAGGGAGAGGAAGCAAGACAGGATTGTCGCAGCTGAGGGCTAGGGTGGCAGGAAGGGGATGCTGGAGAGGAAACAGTGCAATCTCATGACCCAGCCTAAGTGAGAAATGCCTGGGAGGTGGGCAAAGGTGGCTCCAAGTCAGGGGTCCAGAAAAGAGCTAGTGACCCTTCCCACTCACACATGGAAGGGAAAATACTAGTACATAGAAAAAATCACAGGGACTTGGAGACACAGTGAATGACAGAAGATAACAGGTCCTCAGAAACATTCTATAAACTTTCTAGGTTCAATACTTCTTCAAATTAATTTCTACCATGTGGACGAAAAATAATCACCATAACGACACAGTGCTTTTAACAGAAATATGTCCATATCAGTTAGGTGACTGACTGTTAGGACAAGCTTCCCATTTGCCACTCAATTCATTATAGAGAGCAGGGAAGGAAACATTTTTCCTAAAACTCAGATGCCAGGAAAACCGTAGGCAATGAATCATCATGACATGGAAAAAGTGAAGCAAGAAACAAATGTTTTTGATGTTTATGCTTACTTCTATTCATTTTATAATAATATTCTAACTGTGGTTCTATCAAAGTGACCAATCACGTATCATCTAAAGTACTTTCTAAAAGCTAACTTCTTATTAAAGAAGGTCAAATTGTCTCTTTACAGACCTATATAAACCTATTATGTATATTTTATCTGTTGAATTCTTAGAAAACTAGTTCAGTGAATCTCTGCGTTGTATTTCTTACATTAAAGAGACGTACTTAGTTGAGCAAGGCAGCTAAACCTCTGATGGTTCCAGCAGGGTAGAAAGATATTATATGGGGAAGTGTCTCCCTTTAATCAGTCCATAAATATTCCTAATAAGCACCGTATTTATGTTACCATCCACCGACATGGAGTCTAAAAGAAAAAAATCAGACTCCAAGGACAGTTATCCAAAAAGACACACGGTTCCAAATGTCTCATTTAGTCAGCCCCTGGAGCTTGCAACAGGACCCTGCTGCTTCTGTGCTACTTTGGGGGATGGGAGGTAGAAACTGTTCATCACCAGTTAGAAGGAATTACAAAGCTCTGAAAATAGTTAACATTTCTTTCCAATACCTTTTCACACAGAACGCAGTGCACAGGTCTCAGCGCACATTTGCAGATAGAAGAAGTTCCAAACATTTCTCAGAGCTCGTGTCCTCAGGGAAAATCCTAAGGATCCCACTTGTGAGCCTTTAGAATCCCCAAAGGAGTTTTCAAATGAAACTGCTTTTTAGAAAAATGTTCTCTTTTCATCACTGGCATAAATTCCTTTCTAATGCTCATACGATAACACGCGTGTGTGAATTCTCATTTCAACCACGCTGATGGTATCTATTTCTGTTTGAAATAGAAATGCAGCATAACTATTAATAACTGCAATATTTAGATGCCTGGAATGAGTTACTTTAACTCCAAAATCTAATTTTAAATGTAACTATTCTCAATTCCCCTTCTCGCTGTTTAAGTGCAGGACATTTTGGTAAGCAGTACTGTTTCAATTTGTTCGTTTAGCAATCATTATTCAGCTTTATGTAATTCCACTTAATCCCCATTTGAGTCTCAGGTACCAATTTTGCCCTGTTTTTAATCATAGGGATTGCTTCTTAACATTCTGTTCAGTATGACCTTCTTTCTGTGAGCCAAATAATGACCTCAGAACTCGGCTAATATGAAAATGGGACATTTGGCAACCTCCGTGGTCATCTGAAAGTCTCGGAAGCCAGCCCAACCGCCAGATGTGAAACCTCATTGTCGTCATGATTTCACCATCTTCCCTTCAGAACTGGACTCTTTGAAATCATGTAGTAACATCTTTCTCCCTCCTCATCCATCTCACTACAGCCCATCCCGAGGCCCCACAAAGAATGGTCTATGTGACTGGCATGGATCAACGCACATCAGCAGAGAAAGAGTTACCCAAGAAGCAGCATTTCAGTGAGTGGACAGCTACCCAGAAAAAAATTATGTTGGGCTCCTATCTCTTGCCTTATATGCAAATAAATTATAGCTGGGTCACAAATTGAATTCATTTGTAATGAAACGATGATAGTAGTAAAAGAAAACTGGGAAGAATATTTTAAAATTATCTTTTAGTGGACAGATGTTACAAAATCCAGAAGCCATAACAGAAAAATATTGACACACTCAATAGTGTAAAAAAAATTATGGACAAGAAAATATGTTACATTTCACAGTCAACAAAGTAATTGTCTTAATAAAAGTCAGCAAGGACACTAACAAAAGCCCAATAGAGGGCAGAGCAAAGGATATGGATAAAGAGTTCTCAGGAAAGGCAATATGCATGGCTCCGAAAAACACAAAAATATACTCAACTTTAATCATAACCGGAATGTAGATTAAAGCCTGCACTGAAATTCTATTTTCATAGCCAAAGATTGAAGCTTTACAGTCCTTTGCAGGGAAGCAGGCACCCTTCTCAGTGCTCTGTAATATCCTCCCACCTCCATACCCTGTGTGAGTTTCTTGCCTCCTCTAAGAACCCTGAAACTCCAAAGTTCCAGCCTCTAAACCTCCCCCTGCTCATCTCCTCTTCTGGCCACTGTGTGACCAGGACCCTGAGTGAGTGTGTGCTGGTACAATAAGACTATCCCACTCCCTTAGTCCTTTCTAATTCAGTGCACTCAGTGGGCCCTGCTCCTTGCTGGGCTGGACGGAGCCTTGAATCTAATCCACTCGCCTCCACACAAGAAAAAGTCTTCCATCACTTACGTGTAACCCCATTTATCTATTTTTAGTAATAAACATGTCCAGGCCCAGCAGAACAGTAAAAACCCTGACCTTCATTTAAACCTCTCTTCCTCCCTCCCTAAGGCCTACCTAGGGAACCTCCAGGTGACCACGTAAGAAAAGGCCTCCTAACCTTCCAGCTGTAGCTCCTGACCCCTTGGTGAGGTAGGGATGACTGCAGGGGGTGGATACAGAGAGGTCAGGGATGGAGAGGTGACACTGACAGCCCCAGTGCTGAGCCCTCTGGCCAGGCTGGTAGTACCTTGCAGGGAAACAGGCGACCCCCTTGGTGCTCCTGGATGTCCTCCCGCCCCCATGCCCTGTGTAAGTTACTTGTCTCCTTTGAGACTAAATCTCCAGCCTCTAAGCCATGGCGAGCACCTCCCCTCCAGGGCTCCACACAACCCCTCTCCTCTCAGGGACACTTTCCTTTTTTTATTTGAAGACTCCTCCCCAGGAGCAGGGAGGTGCCCATGGGTGAGATGGACAGTGTCTGATCTTCACCCCACATACCCACTCCCTCCCAGCATCCACACCAGTGGGGAGCTCCAGCTTCTTGCTGGTGACATTGCTCCTGTCATCAGCAGAAAGCCGACTGGGCCACATGGGTACCCATCTCTGGAACCAGCACCTTTGCCGGGCTATAGCAGGAGGGCAGTTTCTCCTCAAACACAGCCACTCCTGCTGCATGCTTCTCTGTGTGAGTCAGACATCAGTCCATGGGGCCACCCAGGCCCTGGTGACATGTGTCAAAGTCTTGGTCATCTCCTAAGCCCCTCATTGACTCTGAAGCCAGAAGAACCATTGCCCCTCCTCCATGGGAGGACTGACAGGGCACTAAGGACTTGCTGTTTTCGCTATATAACTTTGGGGTGAGGGTTGGGCAAAGTACAGCAAAATAGATTATCACTCCTCTTTCCAAGCCCTTTGTAGGAGGGCCAGCCCTCCCTTGAACTGTTGGTGTCAACCTATGCCCCATGGACTCCAGGCAAACTTAACCAGAGTCCCATTTTACCCTGCAGTTGCCTCCCGCCCTCCTGTGTGAAGGAGCCTCAGGGTCTCTGGGCTCTGAATGCTTCAGCGGCCAGCAGCTCACCCACCTTCCCCACTGGCCACTCATCTCTGAGTACCAGAATTTTACAGATAGATACCACACCCAATTGCTAGCTCCGCTTCAGTGTCTTAAAATCATCACAAACTTGATGTTTTCAAACCCAGCCTTAATTTTCCCCATCAAAAATATTTCTCTCCTGTCTTCCCAGGGCAGAAAACAGCACTGTGGTCCACCCGGCAGCTCTCACCCCACCCTTACCAGCCACACACCAAACCTATCACAGTCCTGCCTCCATGGGGAAGGTGAGCCAGGCTGCGCTCCCTAGAAGCCTTCATAGTAGTGGAGGAGACAGGATAACACAGTCACACGTGTACTATGAAGGACTGGAATGTGCGATTCTACCTTTCAGAGTAGCAAGAGGTCAGTTACCTGGTCAGCAAATAAGGCTCAATGCCAAAGAAGCAGGTGCTGAAAGAGGCAGTGGAGGAAGATTCTATAAAAATACAAACCAGACCAGGAAGGAGCACAGCAGGACAGTGGACGTGCAGGAGCGCCAGCTGGCTGGGGCCAGGTGTGCAGAATCCTGGGAGACAGGCAGAGTCACGGAGGTTTCTGATTCAGGTCTTAGAGGCATTTCAGGATATGCAAGGAGCAGGAAACAACCAACACCTTTTTAGAAGACCCTGATATGATAGAAATAGCCGCGGTGTGCAGACAGGGAGATGAGCTGGGAAGTTACTGATGTTGTGATGGCCAGACTGGGATTTTGAGAGTGAAAACGAAAAGAAGACCATTTGGAGAAGAAGCCCACAGACCTGCTTCATTACGGAGACTGATGCTGAGGGCGGGCCCACAGATGACTCACTCTTTCATCTTGGGAACGGACTCTCTCTTTTTCCGGAGGGTCATTTTCTCCATCCTGAAGCTATTGACACCAGGTAGACCATGTCTGAGAGCTGGATTTGCAGCGGGGACAGAGCTGGGAGGCTGCCAGGCCAGTTCGAGGGCACGTAGGAGCCCAGGCACCAGGAGTGAGAGTTCAACGGCAGAGGGACACAGAACCAATGGTTTCTTCCCAGTTTCATCCACAGCCAAGCAGATTAATTTCCCAGTTCCTGCACGCTAAGCGTCTAGCCATAACCAAACCATTCAGAGAAACTGAGAGTCAGAAATAATAGGCATCAAAAATACCATAAACCTGATTTTTTAAAAAGTCATTTGACCAAGATGTGTTGAAATCACTTCAATCTTGTATGTTGCAGACATAACGAAAGAGCCATGGATTTCAGAATCTGCACACCGTTGGAGAAATTGACTTCCCTTACACCTTAGCAGTTCACTGGTGCCATTATAATCCCAGCATTCTCCTGAGACCTCATTCTGTGCCTCAGCCTTTGGTTTACTCCAAAAAGGTGTTTAAATATACACATAGGTGTAAATAAATACTGTTTGGTAATTATTAAACAGATGCCAAAAAGAGTATCCTACATATTCACATAAAAGCCCAAATAATGAAACTAGGAAAGAGATTCCTAAACCATGCTGAAAGAGATCTCACAAAGTGAAAGATAAGCTCTTGGGATTACTAAGAATGTATTAACCAAAAAAGGAAAGCCCAACAGAGACAAAATTGAGGCTAATTTTCCTTCTATGGTCTAAGTAATTAATAAAGTTCACTTGAGGTCACAAGTCATGTCACAGGCATCTTCACTGGACAGATCAGAGACTTACTTTATTCTTATAAAACTTTCATTGAGTTTGTTTTCTCCTTTAGAATTCTAACAGTTGGGTTAGAATAAGCCTTCTGCTCTCAAATTGACTGCTTCCTGATGCTGATATGCCAATCAAGGGGAGAAATCCACACTCAGTTTTCCCACAATTTCGTAAATGAGCAAGTTCTCAGGCAATGAGGAAGGAACCTCCAATGTGTGCTGCACCCTGAGGGAGATGGTGCCATGTCCCTCAGATGAGCCACTGAGAAGCTGGACCACCAAGGTGCTGGACCCGTGAGCAGCTGGACTGGGCTGGACAGGGCTGCCCAACACAGTGTGGGATCCAGAGACCCATGGAAACCTGCACACACCTGTCTTCACTGCCAGTTTTTAGGAATTACTTATCTTTTGGGAAAGATGCATTTTGTGAGATCAAATGCCACAGGTTTTAAAGATCTCAGTTCCACTGAAATCTGCTTCCTTAGTCATAAAGCATGAATACAGGTGAAGTGAGCAATCTTGGCCCCAAAGGGGACCACTGTGGGGCCTGACACCAGGCTGGGACTTGTTCTAAGTGCTCTGAAGGCATTCTGTGTGCGTCCCATGAAGTTCAGGGCAAGTCTCCATCACGGCGTCTCCCTTTTGCACCAGTCTTGACTGAACCACGTAAACCTGGGCTGAATCCCTGGTCTCTTCCCTCAGCCTTCTTTTCACTCTTCCTTGTAAAATGGCAGCTAAATCATTTCAGGTGCTTTCCTCAGCCAAGGCAGTCAGATGGCTCTAAGATGGAGAGGCCAGTCTGTCTCCCATGCTCTCGCAGTTCCCCATGCCAGATCCCTGAGGCAGTGAAGAAATATGCCAATAAAATCTTCCCAATAACGTCTTTTTCCTTAGGATTCTGCAGGTGGACAGACACAGGTCTCAGAGGCCACTAAAAATAGGCTGAGACAACAGGATTCCGAATGTAGCCCTGATGGGCAGTCCTGATCCACGCAGACATGTTGTCCATAATTGTTCCACTTGGGGACCTAATGGTTTCCATCCAGTTTCTGTTTAATTCAGCTTCATACAAGGCTTTCCTGGGGCACAAACCTGCAGAAGGTAACACTGAACCCACCTCCCAAAGACACACATTGGCTCTCCAAAATAAGGACACAGGGCTCATCAACCCTCAAGGCATTAGAGTTGTAGAAATGTTTTCCAAACGCCTCCTCATCAACCTGGCGAGGACTGCCCAGTGAGCAACCACACAAGTTCCTTCCTCAATAAAACCCTCGGGATACCACATTTCCAGACTTACAGCAAGGGCTTCCATACAGCCCTGGATCTGTATAAATGATTAACAATCAAACCTGCACTGGGGGCTTTCTGTGAGGGTTAAATGACATATCTATGAATCTATAAAACTTAGCATTAACAGACCCTGGCATGGGGCACATGCAAATTAACCATTCATGTTACCATCAACAATATCTCCACGGAAGAAACAAAACTATTTTCCTTTGCTGTCACATCACTGCTTGAACGAGCCATCAGTTCTACAGCAGATGCCAGCTGGGTGTCCTCCAATTCAGATCCCCAGGCTGAGGGCTCAGTGTCCCCAGGACTGTGCCCCACTTCCGATGCCAATCTCAATCCTACTGGGGTAAAACAAAGTCTCAGTTTATTTTACCTCTCCTTCTGACTAACTGGCTGCAAATCAGGGTTCCCACCACCCCCAGCTTGGGTTCAATTAATTTGTTAGAATGGCTCACAGAACTCAGAGAAACACATTTACTGGTTTATTCAAAGGATGCAGATGAAGAGATGCACAGGATGAAGTATGGAGGAAGGAGAGTGGAGCTTCCATGCCCTCCCAGGATGTGACACCCTAGAGAGGATCCTCTGCATGTTCAGCTGTCTGACAGCTCACTGAATCCAGTCTTATTGGGTTTTTATAGAGGCTTTGATCATATAGGCATGATTCATTAAATCATTAACCATTGGTGATCACTTAGTCTTCAGCCCTTCTCCCCTCTCCAGAGATTGGGGATGGGGCTGGAAGTCCCAATCCTCTAACCCTGCCTTGATTTTTCCTGTGACAAGCCCCCAGCCACCAGTCACCTCATTAGCATACAAAAAGACACATTACTCTGAAGATTCCAAAGATGTCACAATCTTTTAGTTGCATGCCAGCAAACAGGACAAAGACAAAACATACTTCACAGTACACAGTATCCATATCAAAGCTGCTTGTGCATGTTATCTTTCGGTTGTTGGGGGCACATGCATTGATCCTAAGATAATTTTATATGCAAATAAATATATACACAAGAAATATATACACATATACACAAGAAATATATACACATACACATACGTGGCCCATGGGGTGATTGCGCATCCTCCTCACCACCATGGGTTCCACCATACATGCACACACCCATCCACCCACATGACACGTATGTGTGCATCAAGGGGCTCCAGATGTTCTTGGCTATGAGGTACAAACCCTCAGGAAGTCCACAGGAGAACTGGAATGAAAACTAATTTTCCTATTTTCCAATCAAGGAAACTGATGGCAACAAAGTCAAACACATAATAGTAAATGTCGTCAATCAGCAAATACCAGAAGTTCTTTCATCCAAGGAGCCTAACATGTTTCTCTGATTCCTAGGGTGAAGACCACCTTACCATAGCATAATTTCTCCAGCACTGGCCCCTACATTGGGAGGAACTAATATACTCTGTGAGACTAACCAGAGCAAATCAGAACAAATCAGAACTTTCCCCTCCCCTCACCAAGCAGTGCTTAGAGGAAAACAGAAGTGTGATGTCAGATGGCCTCCCTGCAGCTTGGAGGCCCTTTTAAGGAGCTCCTCCCCCTGCTCTTGCGGTGCCTGTAGGGGGACCAGGTCCATCACAGAGCTCAGGCAATCAATGTGGGAGGGAGGGCCAGGGGATCCCACATGCCTGCTTCTTGTGGTGGTCCACTTTGCTCATTCAAAAAGTTCCTCCCTTGTTGACATTTTATTTTAGGCATTTGTAAGGCAATGATAAAATATTATTAGTATATACTAATTCTAGACGATGTAAACCAAAAATAAAATTCTAAGTCCACCAACCAACTGAATTGACCTTTCCTCTTAGTCAAGAGTATTCCAAAGTAAACCTGAAAAACTAGTTCAGGTCCTGATGGGAAGGGGGGTCAGACATGCTTCTTTATACACTCCTCCCTTAGAATTCAGGCACAGTAGACCAGTATTAAGATGAGAACAGAGACCTTAAGATTGATAGATCAGACTCTTTGTAGCAATAAAATACCAACATGACAGATAGCAGGCCCTGAAGGAAATCAATGTACTTTACCTCAAATTACATTTCTATGACATATTTTGAAATGGCCCTGCAAAGCTGTCTCTTGTAGGGAAAATCTACACTCTGTAGAAAATCCTCTTCCCTTTCCTGGTCTTTTCCTGACCCAGGAGAGATTTAATTACGATTCTGGCACCTTTTAGAGTTGGATAAGAGACTTTTATCATCCATTTTCTCTGAAGCCTGCTACCTGGAGGCTTCATCTACATACTAAGAACCTTGGTTTCCACAACCCCTTATCTTAACCCAGACACTCCTTTCAATTGACTCCAGGTCTTTAGATAAGAACTCTTTCAACCAATTGCCAATCAGGAAAATCTTTGAAGCCACCTATGGTCTAGAAGCTTCAAGTTGTCCTGCCTTTTTGGACTGAACCAATGTACACCTTACTTGTATTGATTGATGTTTGCCTGTAACTTCTGTTCCCCTAAAATGTATAAAATCAAGCTATAACCCAATGACCTTGAACACATATTCTCAGGACCTCTGGAAACTGTGTCTCTGGCCTTGGTCACTCATATTTGGCTCAGGAAAAAACCTCTTTAAATGTTTTACAGAGTTTGACTGTTTTTGTCAAGAAGATGAAAAACACAGAATACGAGAAATCAACATAAAGCTTCTAGAAATAAAAACTCCATAGACATAATGGGTCTGTTGTTTTTAAAAATATCTTTAATATCAGGGAAGGAGGTACAATGCAATCAGTAGAAAGGCCATCAGAAAAGAGGAAGGAGGAACAACGAGCTATGGAGAAATGCTGATGGGACAACCAGAGGGAGAGGGGCCTGCACGGACAGCAGACAGAGGAGGGTAGAGGGGAGAGGCATAGCATGATCGTCATAGCAAAGGGATGGGAACAGAGAGCACAGAAATTCCAGCAGGGAGGATGCATCCACAGCGCCCAGGGGAGGACCCAGCAGAGGCCGTGAGAAAAGCCTGGGCACCGCAGAAGCAGCAGGAACCATTCTGGGTGAGACCACACCTGCAAGGCAAGAGAGAAGATGCTGGTTTATTCTTCACGAACTGTGAACGGTGTTCCTCATCTGCAAAGCTTCCTGCGAGAGGTGCACTTTCCACAAGTATTTATTTAGACGGTGCTATCGACTCAGTGGCACTGTTCTGTGGCAGAATCTGCCTCCAAGAGGCATTTCCCCTTTCTGATCACTGGACAGAGCCTGTCCATTCCAGAGCAGTTCTACTGGAGGGTGCACCAGAAGCTGTCTGTCCCATCTTAGTCCTTATCTCTGACCTCTTTCTATCAATATTTGTGTATTTCCATGTGCATGTGAAAAGAAGCCCCACTGATAGAATTGGAGGAGGAGAGAAAGCAAGAGGGAACCTTAGAAAGGGCCTGAGTGAGACAGAATAAAGTTTCTAGGAAGTGTATCTTGGAGGTGCCACGTGCAATGCTGATCTTGGAGTTAGGAGACAGAACCTTGCGGGGTGGGGCAGGAGGGAACTGGGACCTAGGGCAGAGTATCCAGCTTTTTGAGAACCAGCCCCAGACCTTAAAGCTCACACACCACCAGAAGCCAGCACTGCCCTTAGGCAAGGGAGCAGCTGCTGGGTTTTATGTCCCCTGACACAATGAACCACCATACCATAGACAAAGGAGTGATCCTTCCCATTTGGGAAAAATAAACCAAAATAAAAGGAAATAAACTCAGAGGAGGTTCTTAACTCTTCCCAAAATCACACAGTATTAGTGGAGTCAAAATCTGAATTGAGTTCTTCCAGGCTTCAGAGCCACTTTTTCCCAGGTCCCAAGTCTTCTTGGGGGCATGAGGACGGGGAAGGGTCAGAGTTCACAGGAGCCCCTGACTGCTTTGACTTCAGCAGTCCACACGGTGACCCAGGAGGTCACACCACAGCCAGCCCCTTCTTGGAGTGAGGAGTAGGAAGCCCCCAAGGGCCACGGCTCAGGCGAGGCAGAGCGCATCACCCAGAGGCCTGCCGGGCAGGGTCCCCAGCTCTTGAGGAAAAGCACTAAACTAAACATACCTGCCCTGCTTTTAAAAATCACCCATGCACATCCTCAGGCCCACGAACAAATACACGGAGCCCCGTGCATCAGCATGGATAAATCACGGTCAGCGAGGCCCTGCAGACAGCATCTTATTTGATTTCTATGACAGTAGGAGATGTGGATGTTGCCCTTACTCCAAGGTGGAGATAAAATATATCTCCACCCATATATTATATATAAAATTTTATCTCCACCCATTTCTCTCTCCTCCAGAGGCAAAGAGAGTCTGGGACATTGTCCAAGACCACAAGGCTCTTGAACTGGGCTCTCTGTGACACAAGAACATGAGACTAGATGCACGGGGTGGAGAGAAACGACAAAAATTATCCAGTCAAAGATCATGCCACCTGATGTGGCAACGGCTTTGGAGAAAGGCAAGACCATGGCCTCCCAGTGTCAGGTTATGGTTGGGAAGTAATTCTGCACCTGAATGCAAGCTGACCCCCACCCCAGTAATTTTGGCTGGCTGCTCTGTTAAGTAGAATGCTGAGGTCAGTGTGATCGGTAACTGTCACTTTTCTGTCACTCTGGGGGACTTGGGGGTATGGGAGGCTTCCCCCAGGAGGTGAGGCTGCACAGGACCTTGGAGGCTAAGGAGGTTTCAGAGAGGAGAGTGTGAGCTGAGCACACAGAAATGATGAAGAGAGAGGTCAACTGAGCCCATGCGGATTGGGGGTACACCAGGGTGCAGCCACAGAGAAAGGGAAGTGAGTGGCCTGCAGAAGGACCCACAACAGGGAACCCAAGAAAACAGGCAAGAAACCAACATGGGTGGTATCCTGAATGCCGGGTGAGATGACCTTCCTAAAGATTTAAGGAGTGAAAACTATAAGGAAATGAATATGAGGGTTTGCTGATGCAGAGCGAAATGAGGAAGAATCTTTTCCCTCTAATGGAAATGGAAATGACGAGGGGAGGGTGGGGATCCCCCAGGCACATCTAGGACAAAACTGTGCAAGACATAGCATAACAAGTCAGATACAGCCTGTGTGAAGAAAAGTACAGCATTGTACTGAGAGACATAAAGCAAGATCTGAATACATGAAAACTCATGCTATGTTCCCAGAGATAAGGATGAAACATTATTACGAAGTAAATTCTCCCCCAATTAATTTAGCAATTTAATTCAATTATAATTGTCAACCTAATTGAGATCTTTTTGCACTGAAGAATATGTTAGAGTGCATAAGAAATTTCAAAAATTGTGAAGAAAAATTTTAAAACAACAAGGAAGAATAGCAAGGAGAAATACCTTCTGCCAGATGAAAATCATGACTATAACACAACCAAAATCAGAACCAGAAGTTAATGGCACACAAACAAATGCCTCAGCAGAAAACAAATGTTACCAGTGGACTGAAATTAAGTGTTTAGAAACAAAGTATGTGGCAATTTAAAATACAGTCCAATGGCATTTCAACACAGTGGGGAGATTTGGGCCAGGCTATCTTATTACAGGGAAACTAAAAATCCATATATAAAAGGTAAAGTAAATGAAAATATTAAAATATTAGTTTGATCTACAGTGAAGCAGATTGTCAAAACAGGAGAACTACAAGCCATAAAAGAATGACTGGTGGATGCACTCTAATAAACATTTTTAATATAAAATTTACCATTTTAACCATTTTAAGTGTGCAGTTCAGTGGCATTAAGTACATTCACATTGTTGTGCAACCATTACCATTATCTGCTTCCAGAACTTTTTCATCTTCTCCAACTGAACTCTGTACCCATTAAATAATAATTCCACATAACTCTCCACTGCCTCATCTGGCCAGCCCCTGGAGACCCCTATTCTACTTTCTGTCTTCATGAATTTGGCTACTATCTAATAAACCTTTTTAAAATGATATGGCAAGATATTTCCTGCACATACAAAATATGCAAAACCTCCCTCAAATTGATAAGAAAGTAAAGAGACTCCAATAAAAAAAATGGGTAAGTGATGTGAACAGGTAATTCATAAGAAAGAAAATGAAACCAATCAGCATAGAGATGTGAAAAAGTGTTCACATTTCTGATATGCAAAAACACTCAAAGGAAAACAATAGCAACTATTGTTTTGATGATAAGACTAGTAAAAAGTGATAGCATTATTAGCACTCAGTGCTGCAAAGTTGTGGAGAAAAGGTCACTTTCCTAAATTGCATGTGACATGTGAATGTCAGGAGTCATCTGCAGCAGCCCACCTGTTGGAGTGTGGTTCAGCACAGAAGGGTGGAGGGACATCGAGGGCCCTCACGGCATTGTTTTGCCTAGCAAAACAAAGCAAAACCGGGAATTGTTGACTATATTATCATATAGCCACACGATTTGCAACTATAAAAAAGTCAGGTTTTAGACCCCAATCTACTGATCCATTCAAGGCAAAAGTAGATTGTGGAATGATGAAGATGGTATGATTCCCATTTCTACCACAAAAGAAGGAAGGGGTGTGTATATGTGTGTGTGTACCAAAAATTCTGGAAAGCTATTAACACTGATTATCTTTATCTTTTCTTTCTATACCTTTATCCTGTTTGGCTCATTATGAAAAGCATCTATTGTTTTAATTTAAAAAAATTAGTTCATGTTGTTGCATGCATCGGTAGTTCATTGTAATTCATTCCTTTTTATTGCTGGGTAGTGTTTGTAGCATGCACATATCAAATGTGTTTATCTGTTCACTAGTTGATGGATAATTGGGCTGTAGTTTGAGTCTATTACAAAGAATGCTGCTATGAACATGGACATACTATGGACATACATTTTTATTCCTGAATAGCATGGTAGATTCATCTTTAACCTTATAATAATCTGTCCACTTGTTTTCATAAGCACCTGTACCATTCTGCATTCCTACCAGCAATAACACACAACACAGGTAGCCCTCAAAGCCTTAAGCTAAGTGAAAGAAGCTAGACACAAAAAACCTTGTAGAGAATGATTCCATTTGTATTGCATAGAATTGCATAGAATGGTTCCATTTATAGGAAATTATGGAAAAGGCAGAATAATAGTGCTAGAAAGGTGGTTGCCTTGGGCAGGTGTTGGAAAATGCTACTGACTGAAAAAGGGCACAAGAGATTTTTGGGAGTGGAAGAAATGTTCTTGACTGCATGGATTAAGTAATCAAGAATCAATAATTCAGTTACCATCTAATAAACATCTTTAAAATGATAAGGCAAGATATTTCCAGCACATATAAAATATGCAGAAAGCTCCCACAAATTGATAAGAAAGTAAAGAGACTCCAATAAAAAAAATGGGTAAGTGATGTGAACAGATAATTCATAAGAAAGGAAATTAAACCAGCCAGCACATAGATGTGAAAAAGTGTTCGCATTTCTGGTACACAAAAGCGCTCAAAGGAAAGGACAGGGGCTTGGGAGAGGGGTGTGTTACTGATGGAGTGGGGAACAGGGGTTTTCTTTGGTCTGGAATATTCTGATCTGGGTGACTATTACTTAGTGAATGCATACATAAAATTCCAATAAACAACACACTTAAGATTCGTGCACTGGTCGGGCACGATAGCTCATGCCTGTAATCTCAGCACTTTGGGAGGCCAAGGTGGGTAGATCACCTGAGGTCAGGAGTTTGAGACCAGCCTGGCCAATATGGTGAAACCCCGTCTCTACTACAAAAGTTAGCTGGGCGTGGTGGCAGGCACCTGTAATCCCAGCTACTTGGGAGGCTGAAGCAGGAGAATTGCTTGAACCTGCAAAGCAGAGGTTGCAGTGAGCGGAGATTGCACCATTGCACTCTAGCCTGGGGGACAGAGTAAGACGCCATCTCAAAAAAAAAAAAAAAAAAAAAAAAGATTTGTGCACTCTATGACACCTCAACAAATTCATATTTAAATCCCAAAATTAAAACAAAAACACCAGGCAGCAGGCTTGGGATGTAATTTGCTGTGTCATTAGGAGCCATTGTAGTTTCTGAAGCTAGGGAAAAATATGTCGAAAGTGATTTCAGAACAGGAATTGGCCATGTTTTCAGGAAGCCCTGGTCAGGGAAGAAGAGTTGGCCACATTCTCAGGGGATGAATATGAGCATCAGCCACTGGGTGAAGTGACAAGGCCTGGGAAGGCCTAAGGTGGGGTGGAAGGAAGGCAGGGGCCCAAAAAGCATTTCAAAGAAGAGCACATACAATTTGAAGATGATAACTCAATGACATGCAAAAGGTAGGAAGATTGTAGAAGTAGTAACAGCCACAATTGACATGTACAGAGTGTTTACTAAGTGTCTGGCCCTTTTCTACAACTTTGCACATGTTAATCTTTTAATATTGTAGGGATCATTATGATTTCCTTTTCATTAGTGGAATCTAAGACCAGAGAGGGTAAGTAGCCAGTTTGAGGTCACACAGTAGGGAGGCAGAGCTGAGAGTGTTTGCAACAGAAGCCCTGCATACTGGAAGGAAGATGGCGAGGTCAGTTTGGGACACCTGGCATTACAGTCATGAGCAAACATCCACCACTTGACATCGGCAAGAGCCAATGTCAACTTGCATGCCCAGAGACTTCAGGATATAAAGCAAAACATGATTCAAGTGCAAAAGATCATTCCTGATAAAGCCACGATGCGATACCATCTCACACCCATCAGAATGGCCACTAACAACAACAACAACAAACAAACAAACAAACGAAAAACAGAAAACAAGTGTTGGCGAGAATGTGGAGAAATATGAACTGGTTGGAGTATAAAATTGTGCAGCTACTGTGGAAAACGGCATGGCAGTTCCTCAAAACATTAAACATATAATCGCCATATGATCCAGCAACCCCACTTCTGAGTACATACCCATAATAAGTGATAGCAGGGACTCGAACACATATATGCACACCATGTTCATGGAAGCATTATTTGCACTGGTTAAAAGGTAGAAACAACCCAAATATCCTCAACTGATGAATGGACAAACAAAATGTGGTCCATGCAGACAATGAAATATTATTCAGGCTTAAAAAGGAAGGAAATTCTCACACATGCTACAAGATGGATAAACCTTGAGGATATTATGCTAATTGAAATAAGTCAGTCACAAAAGGACAAATACTATATGACTCCACTTAGATGAGGATGCTAGAGTAGTCGAATTCATCGAGACAGAAAGCAGAATGGGAGTTGCTAGACTGGGCAGGGGGAGGGGGAAGTGGGGAGTTGTTGTCTAACAGGGACAGAGTTTCAGTTTTGCAAAATGAAAAGTTCTGGTGATGGAGGGTGGTGATGGTTGCACAACAATGTGAATGTTCCTAATGCCACTGTGAAAAATGGTTTCAATGGTAAACTTTATGTGATATATATTTTACCACAACTTAAAAATAAGTAGCAACTAAGTAAAAGCCAAAAAAAACTATTCCCAGAAAAATCACACACCGAGAACTGTGGGCACAGTCACAGGGCTCAGTTGCAGCCTGACACCCCCAACTCCAGGGCAAGGACAGACAGACTGACTTTCATATTGATTTTTCTCTCTTTCTTCATTCTGAGCAAAATTAGACCTCCAGTATTCCAAATTCATCATCACTTTGCGATGCATTTTCATGCCTGTAATGATAGAATTCCTGCCTGAGGCTATAAATAATTGAGCTAAGACACTTCCAAACCTGGATGATAACATGTTCCTCGTGGGACACCGAGGCAGCATCCCTCAGCACTCCCTGTCCTCCGCAGCTATTAAAAGGCTCTGTGGGTGTCTGGCCACATGTCAGAAAGTGCTGCCTCAGAGGTAAACAAACCACAGCTAAAAAATAATAAATAACACATAGAAAGCTATGCACATAGATTTCCAAGGAGCCAGCTCTCTTCAACTACCCGCACAAACGGTGAATACGCATGAGAGAGGCTTGTTCAGATAAAAACAAGAATTCAACCAAACATGTAAAAATGTTGCCTGCTACTAAGTAGGCATGAGATGATTGGAGATTCCTAGAAAACCGGGAAATCCTTACTTGCTTTGGTCCCTGGGGTTCCAGGAGCCCAGAGATGTGAGGCAGGCTCCATCCAGTGCACCCCCAAGGGAGATCTGTGCTTTGACTCCACTCCTACTAAATGTACAAGGGCTTACAAGCTAATTTCCATGAACACTAAGCAAATGGATTGGAGGGGTAGACAGTGATAATATTAATATATGCATATAACATACAATTAAATTAATGTATTGACATGATTACTTAATATTACTCATAAGAGGAAAATGAGGGGCACGAGATTCTGTATAAAGTGTGACTGAAAAGAAAATACGTGGAAAATTAACTGAAAACCCCAAGCCCTCTTTTTGTATATTTCTTTGTTTGCTAAAATTTCTCTAGTGCATATGTATGTACTACTTTTACAGTGCAATACAATTTATTTCTAAAGAATGTAAGTTAGTGTGGTGCAGCTATTTTAACCCCCAGCGGACATTTGGCAAAGTCTGAAGGTTGTCACAATGTTAGGGGGAGATGTGCTACTGGCATCTAGAGAGTGAAGGTCAGAGGGGCTGCTAATCGTCCTAAAATGCACAGGACAGCTGGTCCCAAAGATCGACCATGTCAAGATGGGGAAGTGAAGATTGCTTTGTTGAAACAGAAGAGAGCAAGACAGAATGGCCAGAACCTCATAAAAGTACCAGAGAGAATGCGTGATGGTGACAGGAAGGCACTCAATCCTTGCAGGTGTTCAACTGCGTGGACCAGCCAGGGTCCACCAGAAAGGGCGCTGCAGAGACCGCTGGGTCAGGAGAGGATCTCAGCAGCAAGGAGGCCACCAACCAGCCCTGGACACCAGCAGGCAGCGCCAAGAAGGTGCTTGCTCTCTTGAAAAAAAAAGGCCACAAGCCATCTCATCAGAGGAGGCAGGATCAGATCCAACATCCAACAAAGTACATCTCTCTTAGCAGTTATTTTAAGTATTAAATTGCATTTAACTAAATTATAGGAAATTACAGATTGGCCAATTTAATTTAATTTTCAGTGCTCAAAGGCTTTACTTCAAAAGGAACTATAAGTTCCTAATCTTTATATAACAAGTCTTCATTTCTCAAGGTTATAAGCAGTAAAATGAAAACATGAAGAGAAAGGACTTTATATCAAAGCACTATGCCAAACAAAAGAAGCTCTGTTTTCTAAAATAAGTGACTTCCATCCTGCTAAGCAGATGCAGATGTACTAACCTTCATTTTTAAAAGGCCCTGGGGGCAGAAAGGAAGGAAGAATTATGGAATATAACTTTTTCACATGGAGTTTGTCTCATGAGTCACATCTTCTGAGCTGGTGCTCTAAGCAGCTTGCTTCATTTTTAGTCATTCCCCTGGATTCCTGAAAATGTAAGATTTTGACAAATAATGATTGAGCACCTACTATGTGCTGGGCCAGGAGCTCCTACAGGCCTTTTCTGAGGGCTGCCTGTCACCTCTGTGGGTCACCAGAGGACGCCTCCCCATGGGTTCGTCAAGGAATCTCAGACCCAAGTTTGCAAAGTAATGGGGTTCAATCTCCATTGCTTTTAGACACTTTAGACTTTGTGCTTTTCCAATAATAAACAAAAAATATTAACAGCATTTAACGATGAGAAAATGCTTATGATTGATTCTAAAGGAGGAAAGATGAATCTGACATTTTCTATACAGTTGGAACACTATTATATCAAAAATGCATATAAAAATATACCATCTTAATTAAATCATCAAAGCTGGCATCATCAATATTGGGCCACATCAATATTGGAGGTAATGAGGACATCAAGTACCTCCATGATAATGTACTGGGGAAGGACACAACAATTTCTATTGTCTCCTGCCAGGAATGCATAACCCGACGCTAATCATGAGACAGCAATAGGCAAATTAAAATTGAGGGAAATTCTATAAAATAACTGGCATGCACTCTCAGAAAATGTCAATGTCAAGAAAGACAAAGAAAGGCTAAAGAACTATTCCAGATTCAAGGAAACGAAAGAGATGTGACAACAAAATGCAATGTGTGATTCTAAACGATCCTGGAATGAAGGAATAAAACCATCAATGAAGGACATTATGGAACAATTGATGAAATTTGGATTTAGACTATTAAATTAGGTAATTGTGTTCTGTCAGTGTTAAAATTCCTGACTTGATCATTGTGCTGTGAGTATGTAGGAAAATAATATTGTCCTCAGGAAACGTGCACTTAACTAGTTAGGGTTGAAGAGGTATGACATCTCCAACTTATTCTCAAATAGTTCAGAAAAAAATTTGGCCTGGGCACAGTGACTCATGCCTGTAATCCCAGCACTTTGGGAGGCCAAGGTGGGCAGATCAGTTGAGGTCAGGAGTTTGAGACCAGCCTGACCAACATGGTGAAATCCCATCTTTACTAAAAATACAAAAATTAACCAGGCATGGTGGTGGGCACCTGTAATCTCAGCTATTCAGGAGGCTGAGGCAGAAGAATTGCTTAAATCCGGGAGGCGGAGGTTGCAGTGAGCCGAGATTGCACCACTGCACTCCAGCCTGGGCAACAAAGCAAGACTCTGTCTCAAAAAAAAAAAAAAAAAAAAAAAGGAAATATGCAGGATTCCTTTGTTGTACTCTTGTATCTCTTTTATAAGTTTAAAATCATATAGAAAGTTTGAAAATGCACAGAAAAAATGAAGAAATTACAAGCTATATTTAATAGAATCGAAGGAGCAAGTGATTGTAAAATAGATCATATTTTATGTTTCACAAGTAAAGAAAAACTATAGTCAATAAGATTATGACACAACACTTTCCTATCACTTAGGCTTTTTCTTTACACTTTTAGAGAACTCTTTTAGACTTGCTAATGGATCAATTTTTATTCTATATCACTCTTTTGTATATATAAAAACAAATAGGTAAGTGAAATAAGTTAAAGTTATCCTCCAACTTCTCCACATGCCAATTTCAACACTTCTGAACCCTTTGATTCAGAATTGTTCACGTTTGTGTTTTTCTATGCAATATCATCCTCTGAGCCACCAAGAATGTAGATGATACAGCAGTTTTTCAAAAGAATATTCATGGTTATTTCCAGTATTTTCTTCCAAGCCACTGAAGTCTATCCTGTAAGCTTTAATGCTTGACCTTTCCCTGAAGGGATCAGGGGAAGGACTTTGGCCCACAGTGAGGACTGTCATTCCCTGAAATGATGTTGTACTGATCACTGAGCTAATTCTGTCAACACAAACAGCTCCAAGTGTGCCCATGCTCAAGACCAACAGCAACTATACAACTGCCATGGGCCTGGCAGAAGCAGCTGTGAAGACACCATGAATATAAACTGCATCGATTTCAGAGATATTAACAAGTGAAAAGGGTGCATCTTGGAATTAAAATGTGATATTTAAAAATCTTAACAGTGTTGAGTTTGTGGATGGGAGGTCATTCCAATTTTGTATCAATAAGCACACATTAATTTGTTGGTGTTTCTGTAATCAGAAAAAATGAATGCATTTTGATACACAAGACATAGTTATTTTCTCTAAATCATGCCTGATTTTTATCTGTGCATTTCCTATGTTTCCCATCGCACAACCTTATCCATTAGCTCAGGTCTAAGGAGCTTTTCTGCTGTAGAATTCATTAATTGACCCAATAAATGTTCATTAAAAGCCCATGAGATATAAGCAAAAGCCAAACTCAGATGGTGCCTTCAAGGGTCTTAAAGTCTGGTTGCAAAGAGAAGGTACCACTTAGAACTGATTCAAGATGTGTATTTTTTTTTTTATATTTCTGAAATCGCTGTGGGCCAGGCAGCAGTCATGAGGTAGTTACCATTTCCTGCACATATGCATCAAAGCTTGCAGAACGGGTATCATTAGTTTGAAAGAGAATTCCAAAAATGTTGAGAACATTTTAAGAGTCAGGTTTATTAGGTATAATAAACCTTTTTTAGATGTTCAGTTATGAGGGTTTTATTGTTGCTGTTGTTAATTTTTTGCAGAGATAGGGGTCTCACTATGTTGCCCAGGTTGGTCTCAGACTCCTGGCCTCAAGTGATCCTGCCTCAGCCTCCCAAAGTGCTGGGAGCTACCATGCCCATCCTCAGTTCTATGAATTTTGAAAAACCCATATAGTCACGTAACTATCATCAAATCAAGAGATAGGATAGTTCTTTTATCCCCAAAAGGTTTCACCATGCTCCTTTTGTAATCAATATCTCTTTTCCCCACTTCCAGATCCTAGTAAACAGTGATCTAATTTCTTTCTCTACAGTTTTACCTTTTCTAGAATGTCATATAAAGGGAATCACATAGTATGAAGCTTTTTGTATCTGGCTTCTTTTACTTAGCATAGTGTTTTTGAGATCCATCCACACTGTTGTACATATTACTTGTTTTTTATTACTTAGAATTACTTCATTTAAGTCTGTTCTTATGCTGATTCTACACTGTATTGATGACTTCAAACTGTGAATTCTCTTTGAACTGATTTTCAAAATTATTTTGGTTATTCTAGATTTAAGAATCAGCGTATCAATTTCTACAAAAAAACCGACTGGTACTTTTATTGGAATTGTGTTAAATCTATAAATCAATTTGGAAAGGTTTTCACTTTTTTTTTTTCTTTTTTGAGATGGAGTCTTGCTTTGTCATCCAGGCTGAAGTGCAGTGGTGCGATCTCAGCTCGCCGCAAGCTCCGCCTCCTGGGTTCATGCCATTCTCCTGCCTCAGCCTCCCGAGTAGCTGGGACTACAGGTGCCCACCACCACACCCGGATAATTTTTTTGTATTTTTAGTAGAGACGGGGTTTCACCGTGTTAGCCAGGATGGTCTCGATCTCCTGACCTCGTGATCTTCCCACCTCGGTCTCCCAAAGTGCTGGGATTACAGGTGTGAGCCACCGTGCCTGGCCAGGTTTTGACATTTTAACAATACTGAGTCTTTAGTCTATGAACACGGTATATCTGTCCATTTATTTAGATCTTTAATTTTTCTCATCAACGTTCAATAGTACTTAGCATGTAACTCTTACACATATTTTGTTAAATGTAACACTAAAATATTTTATGTTTTTATGCTATTGTAAATGGTCGGTTTTCAATTTTATTTTCCAATTGACTTGTTAGTCTATAGAAATGCAATTGATATTTGTATTTTGACATTGCATCCTAAAACCTTGCTAAACTCACTTATTAGTTCTAATAGCTTTCATGTAGATTTGTCAGGATTTTCTATGTAGATGTCCATGTTAAGTGCAGAAAAAAGATGTTTTTACTTTTTGTCTAATTTGAATGGATTTTATTTTTTTCTTGCCTTACTGCATTGACTTGCCTTGTTCTTGATCTTAGAGGGAAAGTATTCAGTTTTCACCATTAACTATGATATTGGCTGTAGATTTTTAGTGGATGCCCTGTTATCAGATTGAGGAACTTTCCTTCTATTCCTAGTGTGTTGACAGTTTTTATGATGAATGTATGTTGAATTTTGTCAAAGGCTTTTCTGTATCTGCTGGGATTTTCATATATATATATATTTTTTTTTTTTAATTTGCCAATATGGGGAATTACACTGATTTTTTTAAATGTTGACTTGAAGTTACAATCCTTGGAGAACCCCAACAGGGTATAATGCATTATTTTCTTTTTGACATATTGCTTGATCCAATTTGTTTATATATTGTTAGCATTTGTGTCTAGGTTCATAAGTTTTCTTTTCTTGTAATGCCTTTGTCTGGTTTGGGTATCAGGATAATACTGCCTCAAAAATAAACTGGAAAGTGTTTCCTCCTATGTCCTGGAAAAGATTGTGGAGAATTGATGTTATTTTTTCCTTAAATGTTTGATAGCATTCACCAGTGGTACTGGTCCTGGAGTTTTCTCTCTGAAAAATTTTATACAATCATTTAATTTATTTAACAGATATAGGCCTATTCAGATTATCTATTTTTTCTTTAGCAAACATTGGTAATCATATCTTTCAAAGAATTTGTTCCTTTCATCTAAGTTGTCAAATTCATTAGCATCAAGTTTTCCCTTATTATTCTCTCAGTGTCTACAGCATCTGTAAGGATGACGGCCTCTCCTTTGTTCCTGATATTGGTCATTTGAATTTCTCTCTCTCTTTTTAATCTGTCTAACTAGCAGTTTATCAGTGGCATTGATCTTTTTAAAAACCATCTTTGGTTTTCAATATTTCCTCAATCTTTTTTCAGATTCCAAATTTATTCATTTCCAATGCTCTTCAAATGACCTAAGGGACAATAAAACTTAGGAAAAAAATAGATGGTAATGACTCTGGATCAAGAAATGATTCTGTATATTCAGACTCTGAATTTGAAGAAAATTTTAGCAATACCTTTTTTATATTGCTTATATTTTCCTTTTAAGAGATGTACAAGTGATGGCCGGGCGCGGTGGCTCACACCTGTAACCCCAGCACTTTGGGAGGTCCAGATGGGTGGATCACGAGGTTAGGAGATCGAGACCATCCTGGCTAATACGGTGAAACCCTGTCTCTACTTAAAATTACAAAAAATTAGCCGGGCGTGGTGGCAGGTGCCTGTAGTCCCAGCTACTCGGGAGGCTGAGGCAGGAGAATGGCATGAACCCGAGAGGCAGAGCTTGCAGTGAGCCAAGATTGCACCACTGCACTCCAGCCTGGGCAACAGAGCGAGACTCTGTCTCAAAAAAAAAAAAAGAAAAAAAGAAAAAAAAGAAAAAAGTGAGTGATGTACAAGTGTTATAATGATATGTCTGTGTCTGTAATAACCCCAAATAGCATTTTCAATATATATAGACTGATTCTAAGTGATATGAAAGTGTTGTGTCATATTTTAATTGGCAGTGTTTCTTTTTTTAGTGGTTATAAAATAATGAAGTATTTAACAGCAGATGATACAGTATGTCCTCACTTAATGTCATGTATAGGTTTTTGGAAACTTTGGCTTGAAGCAAAACTATGCACAGCAAAGTCATTTCATTATACCATTGGTGAGAAAAAAATATTGGTTTTGTTATACGCCATTTCACTTAAGGTTGTGGTTTCTAAAAACCCATTGATAATGTTAAGTGAGGACTTCCTGTCTTTAAAAGTAGATGAAAAATGGTCTGTGTCTTTAAAAATTCAATATGATGTGCAATGAAATCAAAGTCTAGATGAATACGGACATAGTGGCCTTGTAGCTCAGGACAAAAGTAAATCCATCTGTGGCTGAATATTTAGCCTGGAAGGTGATGGTAGGGCATGGACTGTGGACCAAGAGAATGGACAGCAGGCATTCAGTGTGGAGGATACACTGAATGGGAGCTGGGAGGAATGTTTGGAAAGGTGTGCTGCAGCCAGGCAAGTGGAAGTTAACATTGAATGCTAAGTTAAGAATATTTTCATTGTGTTCAGCAAAGAATAGATAAGCAACAATGTTTAATAGGGAGTCATATGTTTGAGGTACATTAACCTATTGGCAGGAACAAAGGAAACTGAAGGAGAGAGAGACAGGAAAAAGAGAGAAATGACAAGGGAGCTTCTGAGGGAGAATCAACAGGTATTCGTAATAGAACAGGGAGAAAGATGAGATGAAACCAACTCCAAGCTTTTGAGTTTGGGAGACCATGTGGATTGCAGTTACAAGAAGAATTCAGAGATGGGAGCCAAGCCTGACTCCAGTAATAGAAGAGAATCAGGGAAGTTACGAGAAGTAATGTTGCAGAGCCAGGACTCAGGACTCAGCAGCTGCTTGGCTGTCTCCAAAAAGACATGTCCAGCAGGCTAGGCTACTATAACCCAGGCCTGGACCTCGAGAGAAAATTCGGATGTGAAGATAGAGATCTGTGACTTACATACCTGGAAGTGTTGTTTGAAGCAATGAGATTATCAATATGGAGAGGATAAAATAAAAATGAGAATATCAGTATTTGTCAACATGTTTGAGCCCTTGCATTTCCTAGGCAGTATGTTAAATGCTTTTCAGACATTAGCTCAATTAATTCTCAGCCCTATGATGGAGGTGCCATTGTGATTTCCATTTTAAAGATGGGGGGACTGAAGAACAGAGGACTTAAGTCACGTGCACAAGGTCATATTGCTGGAAAGCTGTGGACCCTAGAGGAAAACCCAGACAGTCAGACTCTAAACCTACTACCAGAGGCTGCCTCTGTCAGGAACGAAGGGATCCCTATGGAATGATATGTTTGGGAGATAAGTGAACTCAGAGGAAGAGACAGAAAAGGAGCAGTCAGAGAGGTACATTGTGACACAAATGTGCTTCTGGCATGAGGATTATAAAAATGCTCCATGCCAGATGGTTCTCAAGGAGAGTAGGGGAATGAACACCACGGATGCATTTTATGGATTCTATTTAAACCATTCTCAGTCACCAAGTCATCTATGTTCTCCATTTTTAAAATTTCTGGATGAGTGGGATCAATTGAAAAAAAATAAACAGAATCGTTTTCAAAGCTGTAGTTTCATAGACGGTAGTTGCAAATGGTTCTAAAGTTAAAAATAGAGCTCTAAAACACCGGTTCTCAAACTGGGGTATCTGGATGGGCAGCATGAGCAACCCCTGAAAACTTGCTGGAAATTCACCTTCTCACACCTCTGACCTACTGAATCACAAAACTCTGTGGGGTTGGCTCAACAATCTGTGTTGTAACTAACTCTGCAGGTGATTTTGATGTACGTATGCTCCAGTCTGAGAACCACTATTCTAGAAAATGAAATGATTTAAGTATGTGTAGCAAATCTTTGAGGGCCCTGTCCCAAGTCAGAGTGCCCACAGAACACAGTCCAGCCCCGTGGCCCCTCTGCAACCAACCTGACGGATTCTTAAAGGAATTTGTGCCGCAGTGGAGCCCACATTAGGTGAGGAGTACTTTCCCTCTGCTGTGATGACAGAGACCTTCTGTAGTTTGCTGTCACCACCTCGAGCTAGGTAGCACCTTGGGGGTCTCCCATTTCCTCCTCACACCAAGCCCATCCTTCCTCAGGTTATCTATTCTCTCACCCACCAATCCCACCTTTCCCCACCCCATCCCACCCTTCATTTGCTATTTGAGGTAGTGAGTGCCTTATCTTTTCTATAAATTATTCATATTCAATTTTGAAAGAAGATTTCCATGTTGTTACATATCCTTTTACTATTTGGGGAAATTCAACTAAGAGTTTCTGAAGCACAGAAAGGAGGGGCGTCACCGTGCCTGGGATGAGCACAGTCAGGTGAACGCAGGCAGTGCAGTCTTCACAGAGGCCACACTGCCCCCACAGCTGACCCTTCTCCTTACATGCACTTGCCCGCTGCATCCCAGCCGACTGCAACTGCCTCTCACAGACTCTACCCTTACACTCGTTTTCTTTGTACCCTGCTCAAGACCATCTCACCATGGAGGTCAGCAAATGCATCTTGATGGTCTTGTAATTAGCGTGTAATTTCCGTCCTCCAAATGATGCCCCTCTGTACTTGTGGGGTTTGCCAGTCCTCCTGCCGTTCTGAAGGATGCAAGCCCCCTTACTCAAGCAGCAATATAACTGCTACTCCTGACTTTAGTCTCTGGGTTCAGACTGTTCTAGCTCAAATCTTGACTTTGCCTTTTCCTAGCTATCTGGTCTTAGACAATTTGCATGAACTTTCTGATCCTGTATCCTCATCCCCCAAATACATACAATCTGCCTCCCAAGGTTACTGAGAAAAGACCACACATACCCTCATCGCTATCTGAAATTACTGTGCTGAACTATATAAAATTGCTGATATTTGGATCATTTCATCTATAAAAATGGCATGTTCACGTGGTTCACCTTGATATCCTACTTAGGTATATGTTTGTGTATTTCCCTCTCCCCACAACAGAAGGTAAGCACTTACTTAGTGTTTTATCTTCAACATCTAAACAGTGACTAGACACGGTAAGTGCTTGCTGTTGAATGTATGAATGACACTTTAGTGCAGTGTCTGGAGCAGGGTAAGTATTCCATTCTAGTGTCATCCTCATCCTCATCATTAGAATTAGTAAAGCAGGAACACAGAATGAAATACTAGATAATATGAGCTCAAGTGAAAATTAATGCCACATCACCACATATTTTCAATAACTTCAGCTTGTTGCATCAAACCAATCTTTCTCTTCAGTTAGAGAAAACACCCTGGATTGAATTGGTTGATATTAATAATAGCAATACCAATCAGCAATTGAAATTATTATACACAGAATTTTATCAGGAGTGAGTAGCAAAAGGAGATTCATGGTAATAACCCCATGCAGATTTATTGAACATCTACTATGTGCCAGGTGCGGCCCCAGCACTTTCAGGTCTCATTTCTATGTCTCTCAACAAGCCTTGAAGCGCGGGTGTCATCCCTATTCTCTGGATGAGGACCCCAGCCCTAGAGAGGTCAATCTCACTGGTGGAATGAGTGTCTCTGCCGAGTGTCAGTGTGGGCTAGTACCCAGGAACCCTTTCCTCACCCCCTAGAGTAGGAAGCTTACCCTACATCAACAGGCTCTGCTCCAAGTGGTCAGGAGTTTGCTGTCCAAAGACTGGACCAGGCAGCTGTTCAGAGGCGCCTCAACCAAAACATCTGATTTAGAGAGTCAGACATGGGAGCCGAATGCTCTGACACTGCATGGCTCCAGCTAGTGCTGTCGCCTGGCAGGCCGTGACACTCTGAGCTGCATGGACAGTCCCGTAAATGCTGCCATGCTCCCGGGAGTGCCTGCACCTGGTCTCTGCCACTCCAGTGGTGGCTTCTCCAGCTTTCTCAGCCCACACAGGGCAGCCTACAGGAGCAGGGGACTGTCCTTCAATAGTGAGTGGAGGCAGTGGGTGAGCAGACATCCCAGCTTCCCCAGTTCCTACACACTTCCCCAAAGGGCCCAGCGCCCACAGCGGGACCCTGCTCCAAATGGTCCTGGGGGCGGTTCTCCCCTCCCACTGGCTGTGCCCACCCCTGCCACTGCTCCCTAGGTATCCTCCCAAATAGGCTCCTCGCACCAAGTCTCAGGGGCTGCTGGGGGAATGCAACTGAAGATACCTTTGGTCTAACCAAGAAAACGGCCTGCGGGGCCCTTCCCTGCACCACAGCTGGATCAGACATTTCCACAGTGATGTCTGTTTAACGTCACAAATGAAAATAAACTTACTAGATGCATTATGTTTGAAGGACTGAACATGAAAATAGAGCAGAATGAGGCCTGGAGGAAGCAGAGCTCCAATCCTTGTGTTTCAGGGCTCTGCTGGTGTTCTAACAGCAGGCAGCCTCGAGCCTAATGGATGCAGACTGTCTCCATGGTCCTTCGCTGAGCCTGACTCAGGTTCCTACTCTTTGGCAAGCATTAGAACTGCTGCACAGAGTTGGACCAGCTAAGGGACTGTCAGGAGTGACCACCTACAGTCCAGTCACCCTGATGGGCTGGCTGGAGAACTCGGCCCAAGTCATACATCTGCCATATTGTTGGGGGAGAAATTCACTCTGGCTTAAATGTTCCCTCCCTCCTCTGGGAAATCTCCCAGACTGGCAGGGACCCTCTTCCATGTTTCTGGGGTGGTATCCCATGCCTGTGGTGAGTTTGTGGCCCCTTGCCCTGTGACTCTGGGCTTCTTTCCTGGGTTGCGGTCCCTGAGGACTCGTAATCCCTGCGCCCCTATGTCTAATGCATTTTTGCACACAAACGCCCATGAAGGCGACACAAGGGTATGATATTATTCTAGCTGGTGTTAAAATCAGAGTAACAGTGCAGAAGTGAAGTGGAGGCATCCAGCCTGCTTTATTCCAAAGGCAGGATGCACATGCACACAGGCAAGCTGGTGTTTTCAAAAAGGACTCTAAACCAAGACAGCACCAACCCCTTCCTGCCAGGCTTCACCCCTCTGCAGGTGCAGGCTGAGAGAGGCTTGACCATGAAACATGCTTAGAATAAGCACATTTAGTAAGAGCCTGTAAGGCTAAAATCCAAAAGCTAGCCATTCTGCACCACCCAAATGCACAGGGATCAGGGTTGGGGGTGGGGTGGGGTGGTGGGTAATTCACATGACTGCTCTCTGTTCTAATTCCGAGATTCAACCAGCCTCAGAGAATCTACAAAAATAGATTCACTCCTTTCCCTTTCCCTGGCACGTTTAACTTAAATCAACATTAAAGGTGTTTATTTTGCAGTGAACAAAGAATTCTAAAATATCATAATCAAGTACATGTACCACATAAATATTTCAGTCAATGATGAGCCGAATAGATCAAGGTGGTCCCATAAGATTATAATAGTGTATTTTTACTTTACCTTTTCTATGCTTAGATATGATAGATACACAAATACTTACCATTGTGTTCCAATTGCCTACAGAATTCGGCACAGTCACATGCAGTGCAGGTTTGTAGTCGAGGAGCAACAGGCTGTGCCACAGAGCCCAGGTGTGCAGTAGGTTAGAGCATCTAGCCTAAGTGCACTCTATGATGTTCGCACAATGACAACATTGTCTAATGACGCATCTCTCAGAACCTATCCCTGGCCAGACACGGTGGCTCATGCCTGTAATCCCAGCACTTTGGGAGGCTGAGGCGAATGGATCACTTGAGCTCAGGAGGC
>NW_012101499.1:1166993-1188110 GCF_000951045.1 Mandrillus leucophaeus | reverse complement strand
GCCAAGATTGCACCATTGCATTCAAGGCTGGACGACAGGAGTGAAACACTGTCTCAAAAGATATATATACATATACATACATACACACACACACACACACACACACACACATACACCTATCCCTGATGCATAACTGAAGTCTAATGAAAGATTAATGGAAATCTAATCTATGGGTAAGATTTCTTATCAGATCCAAGGAAGCCCATGAGTTAAAGTCCACTTTGTTTTCTATACCATGTGCCAGTTGTAAAAATATCTTAGCATGGTTTATATAATGGATTTCCAAATATGTGACCCTCAGAGTTACATCCTAGTGTTTGCAAAAATGAGAAAGTCACCCTAACACTAACAGAATGCCCTTCCTTAGCACAGAACAGCTACAGCCAATTCATGCCCACTTAGTAGAGTTCATGGTACCCACTCTCAAAGAAGAAATTATTACCACAAAATCTGAACAAAAAAATATTCAGATCCCACTGCCCTGCATATGGGAATACACATCATTCAACTGGGCAGGTGTAATGGAACCTTCAAAGCATTCCTCAACTTCTGACATTCTCTGTGGTTCCAAGGACGCCTGACCTTACCTGCCCTTCTTCCTCAATGTCCATCTTCCACTCCACACAGCTTCTCTCAGCCTAGGCCAGGTCCTGGGGATAGGAAATTCTCTACAAACAACACAAATATCTTGTTAATAAATGCAGTCTGTCTTAATACTACACAATATGCATTGTTTCCATCCCCAAATGAACTTGTGATTAAATGTCCATGCAACACAGAAATGTCTGAAGAGAGAGGTAGAGGGGTCGCAGAGGATGCATGGGTGAAGGAGGTCCCTCCCTCGGGTTATGATACCCAGCATGCAGTCTGGTTGGCCCCTCCCTTTCAGGAAGTTCAACGAGGATGCACACCCAGGCTCATGCACACAGAATACATACATAGAGTTGGGATGGAATGCACATAGATAAGGATGCTCAGAGACATGATGGAATGGAAGGATTGTGTGGCGAAAGTTTTTACCTTGGGCTTCTGTTTTCTGAGAGTATTTATAGAATGTTGGAAGCCAGAAGTGACTTGAGAGCTGAGTTTTACCAAGCCTTCCAAGCGAACTCTTAGAAGAGAAGACAGGGTGGACAGAGTTGCAAAGCTGTGCTGAGGTCTCGTCTGGCCTGCTGTCCTTCAAGGTGAAGATGAAACCCACTGTGCAGAGGGCTGGCAAGCAGACCACCACCACGCATGCCAGGTTATGATTCTCACCAACATCTTCAGGCATCTCCAGGCTCCTGCTCCCTTCTTCATCTCACCAGGGCTTGTTTGCCCTTTTGTTCAGACTCAAAGCTCTACTGAATGCTTAACACTTTCATACCAAGATCACATGGTTACTCAGCCAACTTCTAAGCAAAGTCGCTCCCATGAAACATCCAACAGAAAAATATGTAATTTCATAGCATTCAGTCCACTCATGTACTGATGGCTGATCCGCATGTTCCTTCATTTATACCTATGCCTCATTGTTTTTTTAAGATAAGCAGGCAACACTCTGAACTGCAATACACACACACTGACATCAGTGATAAATGTCTCCTCAGAACCCAGCCAGCACACTGAAAAAGAACCAAAAGGAAATACCTTTCCAAAAGAAAGACATTTTCCTTTCACAAGTTTAATTTGGCTTTCAAACTAAGAAGACTTTATGCATATTCCTGGGGAGTTTTCAAAACACCTCAATTCTGAAGTAGAGTCCTCACATTTTTGTATACAAAGTAAAATATTGGGAGTGAAGTTCAGCTGCAGGGACAAAATTTTAAATTAAACAGATAAATAGGGACTAACTATCTGCTTATAAAATATTTTTTAATAAAAGTTGTGACTGGAGTGCCTTTGGAAACCAGTTTTCCTGGTGCTGCCTGTATAATATAACCTAATTAGGACATTAGATTTCCCTATAAACTATAAACTTCCAAGAATGTCTTTAGTATATAAAGTAAACCATGGCAGTGGAGTTTAATCACAGGTACGTTTAACACTTAGTTACCATGGAGACCTTAAAAGCTCCACAGTGTGCTACATTTACAAGACATTGCTGTGTATTCTTCAACTGGATGCAAAGGGTTTCATTCTGAAGTTGATTTGTCAAATTGTTTCCTTTGAGTGACCTCTAGCTATTAGCTAAAGTAAGAAACATGTCACCTGCTAAAAATGATGAAAGAGACAGAAAGCATCATGGAGACAAGCAAATGTAGCTTTCAAGAAGTCTAATAAAACCCAAGACAATTCTGGCACAACTAGAATTCAACACCAAGTTTCTTAAGTACAAGAATCATGCTTCATTTTGCCCCATTATGCTGCTTCACCTTCCCAAAAATCTAAATGGAATGGGATTGAAGAAAGACATCAAAACCTCCAAACCCAACAATGTCTGTTCCAACTGCTTTTTTCTACAATGTTATTATTACTTCTGCCCATTTGGGTTGTACCCCAGAGAGTCCCAGGAGTTGTATCCTCATCAACGAGCAAACTGGAATTATTCACTTGCTCCCCCACCCCACGACTACCTCAAGGAGCAGGACTTGTTCTGTGCCCCTCAAATGCCCCTCAATCATTTATGAATACACCTTTCTCCAACACTGAGAGGCCTAGCAAAGCAGGACAGCCACATTGTCCAGTGTGTTGTGTGTGCACAATCAGTAGTAGATGCTTAATAATTACATCAGGAGAACTAAAATGGCATGAAATCACCTCAGAAATCCTAGCATCTAGAAAGGGAACCTGGTAGGAATGGTTGACAGTTCTCTCCCAATTAACTGTCATTCCTTTAAAAACAACCACCACACAGGAGAACATGACCAATTTCACACAGTTCCCATATTCCTCCAGTCACTGGCACAGTGCTCTGCCCACCATGATGCCACTGGCATGCCTTTTCATGGGTAAGATGAATAAATGACTAAGAAAACACTCAGGCTTCTCTTTTAACCACAGTGCTCTCTATTCAAAATACCACTCCATTGTCTTTGAAATTTTCATAAACTATTTTCTACAAATATGTGGAAGTGGCTTTCTTCCTTCATGTAGATTACTGATGTTGGTACATGCATAACCTGTGTGTCTCAAGGCACTTAGGAAAGAGAGAAAAAAAAAAACAACATTAACTCTTTGACCATGAATTTCTTCAGTGAGGAGAAAGAGGTATTATTATGGTACTTACAACAGAATTGAGGTGTGTATGTTTCTCAGCAGCTAATGACTACAACCAGTTGCTTTCTGAAGCTCAATCTTTAGACTTGGCTTGCTAATCCAAACGTATACAATAGAATGATTTGAATGAAGTAAATATGAGGCATTTTTCTGAGGTCACTATTTAAATTAAGCTACTGCATAAGTGCCAAAGCAACCTAAGCTCCTTGACCACAGAAATGTAGCAGTTTCACAGACTCTGTCCTAGCTTTCCAGTTCTCCTCTTCAAGCTGGCTTGAAACTGGCATTTTTCTAAAGGTGTAAGCTCTACTAGAAGCTATACTAGAGTATAAAATTTTATTTTTAAAAATGCTTAAATATTGCCCCCCAAGAAGCTTTCATTCTACTTGGTGGTGGAGAATATATAAAACCTGTTCAAAGTCACAGACACCTTAAAGAATTGGTCTGCTTACTGAATGACCTACTCCCATGGCTGTTTCTGCTTCCAATTCTATGCATCTTACTCTCTGTGTATACTGTTGGAAAGTCTTTCTTGACATCTTGATTTTCTTTTTTAAAAAGTACATGGTTCAGTACATTTTAAAATACCAATCTTGTGTTACAGTTTCACACATTAAAGAAACAAACATAAATACTCAGCTGCTCCATATGTCTGCAGCTAAATTATAAAAAGAGCGTGCAAGGGCAGAGTGTCCTTCAAGGTACTGTGGTTGAGAGATATACATCACAAACATGGACGAACAAGCCCATGTCTTGAGATGAGAACAGTCCTGACTCACTGTCACCAGTAACCAACCCTCCAAGGGCTGGTCTTTTCCTCTAAAAATGTTTCAGCTGTTAACCTCTGAAATCCTTCCTTCTGAAGTAAAATCACAGGAGTCCATTTTCAAGAGAGCTTACCTGGTAATTTGTGTTCTTGTACTGAAGTCAAGAGACCTCATTGAGCGCAGAACTTCAATGCACCCCAAGTACTGCAAGGGGAAAAAATGTAAATCGTGAGCCCTGAGAGCTGAGATAAAGAGACAACTCCTAACTACACAAGGGCATTTTGGGGAGCCATATAGATTTCTTAAATCACATTTTAACTTTAAACTCTAGGGTGAGGCTTTGTTTTTGTTTCTATAAAAGCAATAACTCACAGCCACAAGAAAATATCGTGAGTGGTTAGATTGGCACTACACTGGATTTTTCTAAAATTAGTATTAGTATTTTCATCTTATTTGGATGTACACTTTTTAAAGCTTTTATGGAAGTATAACTTATATGCTGTGAAATCCAAGGATCTTAAATGTTTAATTCAATGATTGTTTAAACATACATTTGCCATGAAACTACCACCCAGACCTCAACATTGCATTTCTAGTCTTTTATGAGGCTTCTACAGGTTTACATTTTTTAGAGAAAGAATGAAAACATGATATGACCAACATTTTCATCAACATTAAATGTCATTATCTAATAAACATATTTTGGGTTCTATGAACTATAGATTACCCTCAAAGGTGATTTACTTTGGTTTATCAGAGGGCCCTCTTCTGCATGATCATAAATTTTTAGAAGCTCAGATTTATACATCTAAATGTATAGCTAAATTTTGATCAGTTTCACACATGAAAATGTACATGTGTAAGTATATGGACATAACTAAAGTTATGGATAAAGAACTAGATCCAATATTTATGTTCCAAAGCCCTTGGGGAGTTTGAAGATACAGATGTTTTAGATAAATGCCTTAGATTTAGCAGGAGGAGATTTCATGGTATGGTACAGAAAAAACTGCATTTGAATTATTTAGAAAATGTGAATTGGAGGCTGGCTTTGTCATATCTTCTTATAAAATTTTAAAAAATATCTGAGCCTGTCTGTACACCCATAAATGTGATTATTACTCCCACCATTGCACCAGTACCAATATCACTAGTCACTAAGATATGTGAAGACCACAACAAACTTTGCAGACTCAGGGGATTACCATACCTAACACCATTAGAGTTATATGACTACCACAACAAACATTATCATGGAATTACTTGAATACCTCAACCACCGTGGCTGCGTTAAGAGAATATCACTACCAAGGCAGATATTTGAATAGCACCACCACCATCACAGTTATGTGAATTCCATGACCAATGTCATAGAGAAATATGAATTAGGCTACCCTCAACATTGCAGAGTTATGTGATTACAACAACCAACATCACGAGTTCATGTGAATAATAGGACCAATGTCACAGAGTTATGTGAATACCACCAGCATCAAAGCCACAGAATTATCCAAATACCAGAGCCACCATTGCAGAGTTACATGAAAACCATGACCTATGTCACAAAGTTATATGAATACCACAACTGACAACAGAGTTATCTGAATACCATGAACATCAATATCATAGAATTATGGGAATACCACCACCACCATGCTGTTCCAGAATTATGAGAATTATGAAAATACCACAAAAAAAAAAAAAACCAACGTGGCAGTTACACGAATACCACCACTATCATTGTGGAATTATGTAAATATGCCAATGCCATAGAGTTATTTGAGAACTATGAACAATTCAGAGTTATGTTAACACTATCATCACCATTACAGAGTTGTGTAAATACCTGCCCCACCACGGATGTATACAGCCAGCCCTACATGTGTGCAGGTCCCACATTCACAGATTCAACAAACTGTGGATTGAAAATAGAAAGAAAAACAATAAAAGCAATGCAAATAAACAATATAGTAACAACTATTTACACAGCATTTATATTAGGTATCATAAATAATCTAGAGAGGATTCAAAGTATAAAGGAGGCTATGCACAGGCTACATGTAAATACTATAACATATTATATAAGGGATCTGAGCATCTATGGATTTTGGTATCCTACAGGGTCCTGAAACCACTCCATGGATGCTAGGGAATGAGAATATTTATATAAATAACATGACTAGAGTCACAGAATTATGCAAACACTCCATCCATTATCACAGAGTTAAGTGAAAACTATGACCAATGTTGCAGAGTTATATAAATACCACCACCATTGTTGCAGTTATGATTTGCAACCTCATCCAACATTACATGTTTATAAGAATACCACCAGCAGTAACACCGCAGTTACATGCATATAATCCCCACCACTATCATAAAATTAGGTGAATACCACTACCACTGATGTTGCAGCATGATGTGAATGCCACATTCAACATGACAGAGCCATGCGAATAGGCAACCAATTATGGGAATATCACCCACATTACCATCACAGGATTATGGGAATAGCACAACCAAGTTGCAGGGCTATTTGAATACCATGACTAACATCACAGTTATATGAATATCATGACCACCAGAGTAGAGTACCACCTGCATCAACTTCACAGAATATATGAATAACATGACTGACATCTCAGAGTTAGATGAGTATTGCCTCCTCTGTCATTGCAGAGTCATGTCAATGCCACCACTAATAACCTCACAGATTTATTAGAATGACACAGCCAATTTTGCAGAGTTATCCATATACGACCATGACCGATACCACAGAATACTGTGAATACCACCATGACCAACACCACAGAGCTACATGAATACCACCAATGAAAATGATGCAAAATTATGTGAATCCCATAACCTGCAATGGAGTTATATTGACACCATGTTCACTGTCAGAGATATTATAAATACCACAACCACCAATGCTGCAAAATTGCATGACTATCATGGCAAATGTCGTGGGTTCATGTGAATACCACTGCCACCAATAGAGAATTATGTATATACCATCATCAGCAATGTCACAGTGACATGTGAATATCACCAGCAGCACCAATGCATAATTATGTTAACACTATGATCATCTCAGAGTTGCATGCACATCATTGTGAACTGCACAATGCACGTCAACCCTACTACTACCAACATTGCAGAGTCACGCAAATACCAGGACCACTTTCAAAAGATTGTGTGAACACCATGAGTAATGTCATTGAGTTATATGACCACCAGCAACAACACTGTAGTGTCACATGAACAGCAATGACAATGTCACAGATTTACCTGAATACAACCGCCACTCTTGCACTTAGAGTAACACAACCACCACCATCATCACAGAACTATGTGAAGACAATGATCAGTATCACAGTTATGTGAACAGCACCATAAATATTGCAGAAATATGTAAATACTACCAACACCAACGTCACAGTGTTAGGCAAGTACCACAATTAATTTCACAATTATGTGACTATCAGCAGCAGAACCATAGCACAGTTATGTGTGTACCACCATCAATGTTGCAAAATTACATAATACTGTGGTGAAGGTTGCAATATGGGACTATTAGGACAAATTTCACAATTATGTGAATCCCACCATCAACTCCAATATTGCAGTCATGTAAATACCACAACCATGAGTGCAGAATTACATAAACATCACCAACAACAATGTCACCATGTTATGAGACTAACACTACCACAGTGTTGCACAATCATGTCAATGCCACAGCAAATGTTGCAGAGTTATGTGAACACCATGACAAACTTTGCAGTCTGTGACCACCATCATGGTGTTATGTGAATACAACCAACATCACAGAGTGACGTGGATACACCTCCACCACTATCACAGAGTTACGTGAATACAACCACCACCACCACCACAGAGTTTATGGATACTGTGGCTATTGCCACAGAGTTGTGTGGATACCACAACCAAAGCTGCAGAAATATGTGAATACCACCAACACCAACACCACAACATCAACAGACATAGAAACCACAACTGGCATCACAGTTATGTGAATACCATAAAAAATGATGCAAAACTGTCAATATCAACACTCAGAGTTATATGAATACCATGACCTCCCATGTCACAGTTATGTTAGCACCATAAACAATGATGCAAAACTATGTCAACACCAACACTCAGAGTTATGTGAATACTATGACTTCCATGTCACAGTTATGTGAATACCGTGAACAGTATCACTGAATTACGTAAATACCACCACCAACATCACAGAATTATGTGAATACCTCCATCAATGTCACAAAGTGAAATGAATACCATCAACAACATGGCAGAATTATGTGGATACCATGACAATACTGCAGTTATATAAGTGCCACCGACACCGTAACAGAGAGATGTTTGTACCACATCCACCAGCACAGAATCATGGGAATGCCACCGTCACCACTAATCACATCAATAACAATAAGCATTGCAGAGTTATGTAAATATGACCATAATCAGCATCACAGATTTTTGGGATAATGCCCTGCTCCTCTGTCATAAGGTAATGTTAGGATCACAACTGAGGTTACAGATTTATGTAAATATCACAATGTAGATATTGAAAAGTGATGTGGTTACCACCCACTAACACATAGTCAGAGAATTATGTAAAGACCACCACTTCTTTTACAGAGTTATGTATAGCCTGGGCCTAATTTCTTGGAGTTATATTACCACCAGCACCACCTTTGCAGTGAATGTGAATACCAGCACCAATGTCACAGACCTGAATTGCCCTCTCAAGGGTGTGCAGCAATTTGTCCTCTCAGCACCCGTGCATAAGCAAGCACAGTGGTCTCTGTCCTTCCCAAGACTGCAGTGTCAATCTTTTGAATCTTTGCCAAGGATAAGCAAAAGTAACTCATTCTGTTTTAGTTTGCATTTCCCTCAAATCTAATAAGGTGATTTTTCTCACATGCTTATTAGCCATTTGCATTTCTTTTTCTGTTATTTGATTGTTCATATCTTTCTGCCCAGTTTTCAATTCAGTTATTTATGTTTTTCTTTTAGATTAATTGATGTTAACTTCTTATTCAATCATTTTTCTTTTGGTGGCATCTACATTTTATCTGACAAAAATTACTGCTTTCAGTTGTTAGAGGTATTTTGGGAAAAAAGAAAATTATGACTGTAGGTAATTACTATAATCATAGATGTTGGTTGTTTTCTAGATGGCTTCTGAGAGTCTTGTTTTGCTTAAGAAGGTCTTCCTGACCTTAAGTTCTTACTAATATTCTTTTCACCTTTATTTTAATAATATTTATCATTTATGCATTCGTTTGTTTATTTAATGTTTTTCATTTAGCTTTTCAATTCATTTGAAATGCATTGGTCTACATAGGATACGGCAGGAGTTATGATATTTAGCTGCCAGATGGACTGTCACTCATGTTCATACCACTTATATAATAAGTCATCTATTTCTTCCTGAACTAAGGTACCAACTTGGCAGTATATTAAATTCCTATTTCTGTGTAGATGTTTACCTGAATTCTATTCTGTTTGTCAACTGCTGTCCCCTGTATGTACTTTTCCTTAAGAGATTTAAAATCATTTTGTGAAGTTTCCTTACTCCTCAAAAATGATTTAGATTCTTATTGAAATGTCATATTATAGCCTATACTTTTCTTCTACAGTGTATTCCAAAGCACTTTTTTTTTCAAACATTGGTCACCACTGGGAGTGAGAGTTTAATTTTTTTCCATTCCATCTCTATCTACCTTTTTTTTTTTTTTTTTTTTTGCTAACAGAGACAAAAATGTATTGACTTAGGGTAAAAAGAGAAAACTCAAGCAGTGGGCTCCCAAGATGTACAAAACTGGATTATGAAAGCTGAACAATGGAGCCCAGAAAATCTCCTAGTGCCAAAACGACTGAAACACAAATGGAAATGTAAAGTGTTAGAGTTTAGATCCATCTGCCTCATAGGAATTCCAGAAAAAGAAAATTTTAAAAAGAAGAAAAGAAATATTAAAATATCAGAAAACAAAATGTTTAGAGACAGGGGTGGTCACATTTTCATGGCTCCCAGGAAAAATGTGAAGAAAGATGCACTCATAGAACACAATAGCCTCATTTCAGGACACACAGATAAAGAGAGAAACATTCTAAAAGTTTTCCAGGAGTAGGAAAAAAAAAAGACAGGTTACTTAAAAAGGTAGGAGGCGTGGAATAATGTTAGTGTTCTATTTCAGCACCAAATACATGAAGACAAATAACATAATCAAAAGTCTGAAGAATAGAAATATTGAGCCAAGAATCTTATATGCACCCAAACTAGCATCCCAGTAGGAGGGCAAAGCAAGGACTCAGAAAGTTAACCACCCACAGACACTCTGAAGGAATTATTCCAGAAAAACAATGAATACAAAGAAGAGGAGGATATGGGCTGCAAGAAACAATGACGATAAAAGAATCAGTAAAAGTTGCAGATACACCTTATGCCTTAATAATTATTGATGCGTAACTTTAAATATGTATTTTTTACAATGATCAGAAACTAGTATCTCAGGAGATCTAAATATGGTAGATAAGGGAATGACGGCAAGGATAGGTAGGAGAAGAAAAGGTAAAGCATGCCAAGGGCTGTTCAGTTTTGCAGAGGTAGATCCAGAACTGATTAGTTCTAGGTAGCAGTAAAAAATTATGTTTATATATGTGTGTAAAAATTTATATACCACTGTAAAAATAAGAATAGAATAAGAGACCTTCAAACTACTACAAAACAAAAGAAAAAATAGCCCAGCCAGTAAAAAGAAGGGATACAAATAGAATATGCACAGATGAAAGGCAAAGATAAAATATAAACGTCAGCAATAGTTCCCAATACCTCAGTAATCACAATAACCATAAATGCATCAAACCTGTCAATTAAAAGTCAAAGCCCTTATTTAACGTATGGGTTAAATAAAGTGATGAAAAAAAGACAAAGGAAATACTAAATACATAAAACATTCTATATCAGACAAATGCTAGCAAAAGAAAACGGGTTTAATGTGGGGAAATACCTTGTTTACAATAGCAAGAAAGAAAAAACATAAAATGAATTTAATGAGAAATGTACAAAATCAAATAGAAGAAAACTTTAATGAAAGATGAATAAATAAAAGAAAACATGCTTATGTGGAAAGACATGCCATGCTTCCTGGATTGGAAGATTCAATTGGAAACATGCCAATTCTTCCCCAGATTAATCTACAATTTAACTATGATAACAATTAAGTTCTAACAGCACTTTTCCCCCAGAACTTGGGAAAATAATTCTAAAGTATACGTAATGAAAGATGATCCTTAAGAACACAAAGATATTTCTGAAGAAGATAAAAAGGAACTTGTGAAAATAATGTGGGAACAGGTAAGTCATATAAGGAATTAGAAGACAGTCTAGGAGAAAGAGCACACAGGTCCATGGGAACCATTGAAAAAAAGATGAGCCATAAGGCGATGCTGTGATTAGCTAGTATATTAAGAAGAGAATCCATGGAGCAGCCCAGCCTAGCCCAGCGCCACTGTGCAAGGTTGTGTAAGGCGTGTGTTACTGTGGTGCAGAATGGGACATTCTCCCCGCATGTCCAGCATACCCCATACACAAATATAAAGGCTAAAATGGTTAAAGAGCCAAACCTAAGAAACAAGATATAAAAGCGTTATAAGAAACTAGAGAATAATATTTTTATAACAAGACCCAAAACTCAAAGGCCATAAGTGAACTCATGAAAATCAATAGTTTTTGTAAAACAAAACAAATGACATAGGTAGCATGAAAAGGCAAGTAAAAGATTGAGAAAAATGTAATAAATTGAACAAAAACTTTAATATCCAGGGTACTCAAAGAGTTTCTGTGAGTCATTAAGTCAGTCCATCAACTCCATAGAAAAAAATAGGCAAAGGGTACAAAAAGGAAATTCACAGAAGAAAGGCAATTGGCCAATATACATCTGTAAAGACTAGTAATCTGAGAAATTAAAATTAACGCTGAAAAAGATACAATTTTTCACCCAGCAGAATGGTCAAATTTGGTGAGAACACAGGAAAATGTGCCTTCTCACATATTCTTCGAGCAAATGTACTTTGATGAGGCCTTCTTGGAAGACTATTTGGAAGTATCTATGGATATACAAGAGATGCACTTGCCCTTTGACCCACTAACTTTATTTGTAGAACTCTATTCATGTGTACATGCATAAAACTGTAAAGATATTTGTTTCTTTCCTATACAGAGTGAGATTTTAGAATCTGGGCCACAATTCCGAGAGACACAATCTGGAATGCCATAACCCCAAATGCTGAAATCCCAGAAAGATCAAAATCCCAAAGACACAATTTTGGAAAAATATTAATTATTTAAAATAAAATAAACATAACATTTATTAAAAACTAAAAATTATTTAAAATAAATTTATTTACATTTTAAAAGAGGATTTAGTTGAGAAACATAAAAACACCACTGAACACTTCATAGGCCACTAGGCCTATTGCCTATAAACTAGGCAATAATAACATACATATTTTTTGCAAGCATAAACACTTAGGTATGCTAACAACAGTTACATGGGTGTAAGTTATGGGCCTACAAATCATATTCATATTCTTAAAGCTTATATAACTGCTGTCATCTGAACTATTGTGATGGACAATCTAAGACTTTTAATGAGATCAATCAAAAACTGTGATGGGTCACTACCACATATGCAGTCACCCAAAGAACCGAGATCAAGAAATTCTTTCACCAATGCAAATGCACAAAAAGAAGGAAGTTTCAATTTTTTTTTTTTTTCTTGAGATGGAGTTTCACTCTTGTTGCCCTGGCTGGAGTGCAATGGTGCGATCTCAGCTCACCACAACCTCCGCCTCCCGGGTTCAAGTGATTCTCCTGCCTAAGGCTCCCCAGTAGCTGGGATTACAGGTAATGCGCCACCATGCCCAGCTAATTTTGTATTTTTAGTACAGATGGGGTTTCTCCATGTTGGTCAGGCTGGTCTCGAACTCCCAACCTCAGGGGATCTGCCCACCTTGGCCTCCCAAAGTGCTGGGATTACAAATGTAAGCCACTGCGCCGCCTGGAAGTTTCAATGTTTTTAAGCACACACACAATGCTTACACACAAAGTCAATGTTGTGATACTGCACTTGTGTAGAGTCAAATTTGCATGAAAATGCATAAAACGAATTCGAACTCTCTAAAAGTCTTTACACAATTTATACTTCCAGTATTGGAAACGATCCAAAGATGAAATGCATAGCATGGTGAATTATAAACAAATAATGCTAACAATTTAAAGTAGTGGGGGAAAAGATTTTAAATACTTTATAAACCTAAAAAGAAAATTTGATATGAAGAAGCATATTATAAGGATAAATTATAGCAATTGCACAGAGTTAGTCCATAAGAGCTGGCCAACTTTCACTATCATTAACTATATTTGGAAGTCTTGCATCATGATAAACTACTGCTTTTTTCTTTTAGGTCATGGCTCTCCTTGGAGAATAAATTCACATTCATTTTCTCCATGGTGATGCTCTTGAAATTCTTCCATAATTCTATATACTCCAACACAAGAATTCCCTATTAAATTTTTTCATCTTCTGAGCCATGCTTCTATGTTGTTTTGGACACCTGGAAATCCATTTCACATGCACTCATATACAGACCACACATTTGGTGAAAATAATACCAGTGATAGAACAGCCACACCATTGCATAAAAGTCCTCTTGTCCTATCATACACATAATTACTTCTGAAGCAGTCAGTAACTCTGCAACCCTCTTCAGGCAAATGAAGCTTTAATTCACTAAAAGCTCCTGGAATGTCACTAGTTGGCAGGAATGCCAATGCAGAAAAATGATGCATTTTTAAAATTTTCATCATTGCCATATCATGTGGCCAATCCACTCATCTGAATTGTCTACCAAATGCATTGGGCTGAATTGAAAAGAACAACCTTTATTAGTAATAACTTGAAATTCACTTTTAGAAGGCTTGACAACACCTATTTCCAAATCTACCATTATGGCTTAGGGATTTAATTAAATGTTGGGGATTTTAGACCAAATGCAACAATTTTTAAAACAATGCACACTTAGATTCTCCAAAAGACACCAGTACTTCCTCCACATTCTATTAGTTAAAGCAAGTCACGAGGTTAGCCAGATTCATGGGGAGGGGGGCCACCTAAGGGTATGAACCTGAGAAGACTTGGCTCACTGAGTCAACCTTTGGAGACAAGTGGGCAGAGAGGAGACTTGGAGGGAGCAGGTGCTGCTAGGGTGGGGAGTCAGGTAGGGGAGTAGGAATTGTGGGAAAGAGGACTTTTACCTCTAAATCTTCTGTTACCAAGGGATGGGCTTGCTTCCCGATCAGCATAGAAACCAATACTATGGCACCAGCTTTTGTGAAAAGAAAGGCTTTATGGCAAGTCAACTGGCAAGGAGACAGGAGGCAAGGCTCAAATCTGACTCTTCAAACTGGGAGTGGTCATGCTTTTATGGCATTGCTAACTAGTCCCAGGTGATGCCAATGAAGCCGATCTGCCAGGTGGGTGATGTTACCAATTAGGAGTTTGAAGCTTTTCCCCATTGCATATGCCTGGGCTACGTGATACAATTTTGGCTCTGCACCGTCGCTAACAACTTAAGCAATGGTTAATCAGCTTCAGCTGGTTCTGTGGTTATACTTCTGTTTTGTTTAAACAGGTTGTAACAAGAATGTGTTTACTAATTACTTGCACAACTTCAAATAGTAAAAAAATTAAAAATATTTTCCACCAAAAAAGACCATGCTTAATAAAATTAGACCTCCATAGTGTGATCAGAATTGCTCACAAAACAACCAATGGATATCTGGTGACTACAATTTGAAGCCATCTGGAACCTCCCTCCTCAATGATCCTCTTGAGGGTCATCTCATTCTGATGAAGGATGGAAGAGGGAAGGGGAGGCAGTGAGACCAGCCAGCTTTCTTCCTCTGACAAGTCTCAGGTGGGCTTGTCCATGTTCATCATTTAAATTCTTCCTCCTGGCTTCAGGAATTGGTCACGGATGGGTGTGTGATCCCAGCCAAGCCAGTGTGTCAAGATCTGGGGGGTGTCGCTAGAACTGCCTGGAGCACCAACTGCTTTTTGTTTTTGACAAAGTCAAACCCAGCTTCAGAGAGCTACACATCATTCCATCCCCCTGTTTCTCAGCCACCAAACTTTCCTGACCAGAGGAGGTTAGAAGAATTCATGGATCATTAACCCTGGTGACTTCTACCTTCAGTGACTATTAGAGCCATCTTCTGAAATCCATTTGGAATTATGGTGTGCCCAGACCTGTTGTTTCCAAGCAAGGCCCATAAATGGGAATGTTATCCATGCTAGATCTGATGGAAAATCTATTATAATGTGAACATTTTATTGTTATTATGCTGACTAATTTGCCTTTTAGGCATCTGGTACTGGGCAAAAAGGAGTCTCTTAAATGACTTTAAAATATTTAAGCAATCATTCAATTGTAGCTAATAATAATAGAAGCATTTGTTTCCTAATTACATATAAAAACTCCTGCATTGTCAACAAACATATGAAAAAAAAAAGCTCATCGTCACTGGTCATCAGAGAAATGCAAATCAAAACCACAATGAGATACCATCTCATGCCAGTTAGAATGGTGATCATTTAAAAGTCTGGAAACAACAGATGCTGGCAAGAATGTGGAGAAATAGGAACACTTTTACACTGTTGGTGGGAGTGTAAATTAATTCAACCATTGTGGAAGAGTGTGGCGATTCCTCAAGGCTCTAGAACCAGAAATACAATTTGACCTAGCAATCCCATTACTAGGTATATACCCAAAGAATTATGAATCATTCTACTATAAAGACACATTAACACATATGTTTATTGCAGCAATATTTACAATAGCAAAGACTTGGAACCAACACAAATGCCCATCAATGATACACTGGATAAAGAAAATGTGGCATATGTACATCATGGAATACCATGCAGCCATAAAAAAGAATGAGCTTATGTCCTTTACATGGACATGGATGAAGCTGGAAACCACCATCCTCAGCAAACTAACACAGGAACAAACCAAACACCACATGTTCTCACTCATAAGTGGGAGTCGAACAATGAGAACACATAGACATAGGGAGGGGAACATCACACACCAGGGCCTTCAGTGGGTGAGGGGAAGGGGAGCGAGAGCATTAGGATAAATACCTGATGCATGTGGGGCTTAAAACCTAGATGACAGGTAGATAGGTGCAGCAAACCACCATGGCACATGTCTACTTATGTAACAAAACCTGCACATTCAGCACATGTATCGCAGAACTTAAAGTAAAATAAATAAGAAATCTGAAAAAAGGACAAAAATATCTCCCACATCACTCAATTAAAGGTGCATCTGCACCTGTTAGGATGTTCTGGTAGGGAGGAACTAAATCTTGCATTGCATTCAAAGACCTTAGAATTTACTAGTCATGCCCGAAAAAGTCATCATGTGGGGCAGCAAAAGAAATACACAGAAGCCAGAACTAGAGATTAACTGCTGGGATTCAAGAAAGGGTACCATGGAACAACATACATGGGAGCTGTGGGTCTGCAGCAGTGGGTCTCCAAGTGCTCAGGCCAGCAGCATCAACATCAAACAGAGCTTGTTAGGAACACAAATCCCAAACCTCCTGCAAGCTTTCCAGGAAATTCTGATGTCCAGTCAAGTGTGAGATCTATCTGTATGAGACATCTAAATTTCCGAGCTTGCTTTGTCTTGTCAGTGTTGTACAGTTCAGGCCAGATAAGTTCAAATCTTGGTTCTTTAATTGTTTAACATTAGTTGTTTTTTTCAATTAAGTCTCCTTGAACCTCATTTTTCTTAAATGAGAACAGTGATGACGGTATCTGCTTTCTGGATTTATTGTAAGTCTAAGTATCTCACACAGCTCCTGGCACACCATATTGTCAGAGGCGTTTGAACCAGAGCAACTCCATCTTGAATAGAAGCTGGGTAAAATGAGGCTGAGACCCAAAGGGCTGTGTTCCCAGAAGGTTAAGGCATTCTTAGTCACAAGATGAGATAGGAAGTCAGCACAAGATACAAGTCATAAAGACCTTGCTAATAAAACAGGTTGCAGTAAAGAAGACCCACCAAAAGCAAGATGGTGATGAGAGTGACCTCTGGTTGTCCTCACTGCTACACTCCCACCAGCGCCATGACAGTTTACAAATGCCAGACAATGTCAGGAGCTTACTTTATATGGTCTTAAAAGGGAAGGAACCCTCAGTTCCAGGAATTGCCCACCCGCTTCCCAGAAAACTCATGAATTATCTACCCCTTGCTTAGCAAATAATCAAAAAATAACCATAAAAATGGGCAACCAGTAGCTCTTGGGGCTGCTCCGCCTATGTAATAGGCATTCTTTTATTCCTTTACTTTCTTAATAAACTTGCTTTCATTTTACTCTATGGATTTGCTTCATATTATTTCTTGTGCAAGATCCAAGAACCCTTTCTTGGGGTCTGGATCGGGACCACTTTCAGGCAACATCTTTCCTGTGAACCATGGAAGGCACTATACTAAAGAGACCCCTGACCCAAAGGAAAATCATCTGCACACAACACCAATTGTCTGACTTTGGGTAAACAGAGTGCCTATACCCGGGTAAAGGATGAGATAGGGTTAGAGACCCAACTTAGAGGAGCTAGAGACTCTCCTAAGACAAAGTGGGTTAAAGGCCCTGCTTAATAAAAGGCAAGGATGAGTGACTGAACTTGGGTTCAAGGCCCAACTTAGGAAGGTTAGAGTCCTTCCTAACATTTAGTGGGTTAGAGGCCCCATTCAGTAAAGTCTCTCTCTGCTAAGAATGGATTTGGCACCACAGGATATTAACTGCTATTCTCTTTCAATTAATCTGCCTTGCACTCTTTGCTAATGGCTTGGGTGATGGGATTAAGCATGTACAAGATCATGGGACATAGGGAGCTTTTTTTTTCCCCAAAAGGGGAAACTTGAGAACTGATGGAACTGCTGTAAAAGATCCCTTCACTATGGACAAGTTGCCTCCTGAACTCTTGATTCAGCATTTCTGAGATGGGTGAGTCTTTCTCTGGTCTCCCTGGGGTCCTCACTTTCCCTACTCCGGACGCAGGCAATGTTTTTCTCCCTTCCCTTTTTTTCTTTCTGTGCAAACCAGCTGAATGAATGATAAAAATCACCATTTATCTCTTCTGTAAAGTTTTGATTTATTGGAAAAAGGATTTGTGAGGTTAGTCTTAAGCTGTCGTGAATCTGTTGTAGTTTGTGCTATGAAAGAGGGGTACCTTAGTATAGAACATGGCTTAGGACCCCATCAGCCTGCTGTTCAAGATGACCCAACAAACTGATCAGTTATGTCCTTGGGAGCTTGACCCTGTAACCATGTGGTGGTACTTTCTCTTAGTCTCTGCCACCCAGGGAACAGGAATTTTGGAATTCATGTCATAGTTAGCCCTAAAAATTGTCTTAGGCAGTTAAAAGCCTTACAAGCTCAAAATTGACTGCTTTAGGCTCCTTCTGGAAAAAGCAATGGAGACTGCCCAGTGCTGTAGCTCAATAGCTAAAGGCTTTCTTTTCAAAATGGTGGCCTGGGTTCAGGGTTCAATTTCTGGCTTGAGAAATGAGTCCTTTCTAGTTTGATATCTGTATGACCTTTGTCATTTTTAAATTCTTTTCCCCTCCCTGATGAACAACTTCTGGCTTCCCTTCTTGAATTTTTCCTTTCTCTAAGCACCTGGGAGGTTACCTTTGGTACAGTTCAAAAACCAGAAATATTGGCAGTTTGGCATGGCTAAAGTCTGGTAATAAGAGATTTAAAAGAATTTTTTTGAAACAGTACTACAGTTAAGTCAGTTTAATTAAAAGTGGATATTCAAGCTCTAACAGCCTGGGGTTCCTTGAGAAAAACAGGAGGTGCCCCACATACCCTGTTTTGGAAAAAAACCTCTGTTTTCCTCATGAAACCCCAGGAATTAAAAGTGGATAGATCCTTCTCAAAATCTGAGGCTCTGTTCTGTTTTGCATTGTGTTATCTGACGTGTTTGACTTTGGGAGGTGTCAGAAATTACTTTCCATTATGAAAGGGCTTTGGTATGCAATAACTAGGTAGGAAATATACTTTGGGGGATAGCTAATGGCAGTCATGGGGGGATACTTGCCTCTTCACTTGTTTGTATCAGAGAAGTATGTTCTTGGTCACCTAGAAGGAATGGCAATGTCCCCACTCCACCCCCACATTGAGAAATAAAACTCCCACAGGAGATGGGCTGAGTACCTCTTTTTGGAATATAGGACCCAGTATAAAAACGGGACTCTTAATTTTTGAGATCTGTTTTGCCTTCCCACTGTGCCTGCTTATTAGGCTGTAGAAATTGCATGCTTTCCTGGCCCTGTTCCTCCAAGGACTCCATCCTGAAACAAGTAATCCAATTAAGAAACTGGTAAATGAAAAATCATACAACTACTGGATCTTCTTCTGTCAGTGTATTTGTATGTGTTGTGTGTGTGATGTCTACATATGAAAGGACTTTGATTAATTGGTTTAAAAATAATAAGAGCTTAAATAAAATATTTTATCAGATAAGAAAAAAATATAATGCCTTTTGGTTCATGTGACCTTAGTAAGCTTTGAGAAATACAGGCAGTTTTAAAGATTATTAGTAAAATTAAAATGTCTTCAAAATTTAGACATTTGGTCTAAATGACTCAGGTCAGATATTAGGTTTGCTAAATGCTTTTAAAGTCATAAACTGCTACTTTGACTTTTAAAAATTGTTCAGAACAAAAGTCAGCAGAAACTTCTGCAGACTTAAACGTCCCTGTTTGACAGCTGTTCTCCCAGCATGGAGTTTGAGATCTGAGAATGGACAGACTACCTCCTCAAGTGGGTCCCTGACCCATGAGTAGCCTAACTGGGAGAAATCTCCCAGTAGGGGCCAACTGACACCCCATACAGCCGGCTGCCCCTCTGAGACTAAGCTTCCAGAGGAAGGATCAGGCAGCAACATTTGCCGTTCTGCAATATTTGCTGTTCTGCAGCCTTCCCTGGTGATACTCATGCAAACAAGGTCTGGAGTGGACCTCCAGCAAATTCCAACATACCTGCAGCTGAGGGTCCTGACTGTTAGAAGGAAAACTAACAAACAGAAAGGACATCTACTCTAAAACCCCATCTGTACGTCACCATCATCAAAGAAAGACCAAAGGTAGATAAAAACCACAAAGATGGGGAGAAAACAGAGCAGAAAAGCTGAAAATTATAAAAACCAGAGCACCTCTTCTCCTCCAAAGGAACGCAGCTCCTCACCAGCAATGGAACAAAGCTGGATGGAGAATGACTTTGACGAGTTGAGAGAAGAAGGCTTCAGACAATTGGTAATAACAAACTTCTCCGAGCTAAAGGATGATGTTCGAACCCATTGCAAAGAAGCTAAAAACCTTGAAAAAACATTAGATGAATGGCTAACTAGAATAAACAGTGTAGAGAAGACCTTAAATGATCTGATGGAGCTGAAAACCATGACACGAGAACTACATGATGCATGCACAAGCCTCAGTAGCTGATTTGATCAAGTGGAAGAAAGGGTATCAGTGATTGAAGATTAAAGTAATGAAATGAAGTGAGAAGAGAAGTTTAGAGAAAAAAGAGTAAGTAAAAATAAATGAACAAAGCCTCCAAGAAATATGGGACTATGTGAAAAGACCAAATCCACGTCTGATTGGTGTACCTGAAAGTAATGGGGAGAATGGAACCAAGTTGGAAAACACTCTGCAGGATATTATCCAGGAGAACTTCCCCAACCTAGCAAGGCAGGCCAACATTCAAACTCAGGAAATACAGAGAACACCACAAAGATACTCCTTGAGAAGAGCAACTCAAAGACACGTAATTGTCAGATTCACCAAAGTTGAAATGAAGGAAAAAACGTTAAGGGCAGCCAGAGACAAAGGTCAGGTTACCCACAAAGGGAAGCCCATCAGACTAACAGTGACTTTCTCAGCAGAAACTCTACAAGCCAGAAGAGAGCCAATATTTGACATTCCCAAAGAAAAGAATTTTCAACCCAGAATTTCATATTCTGCCAAACTAAGC
>NW_012101499.1:1164403-1166225 GCF_000951045.1 Mandrillus leucophaeus | reverse complement strand
CCACTGTCAACATTAGACAGATCAATGAGACAGAAAGTTAACAAGGATATCCAGGAATTGAACTCAGCTCTGCACCAAGCGGACCTAACAGACATCTACAGAACTCTCCACCCCAAATCAACAGAATATACATTCTTCTCGGTACCACATCACACTTATTCCAAAATTGACCACATACTTGGAAGTAAAGCACTCCTCAGCAAATGTAAAAGAACAGAAATTATAACAAACTCTCTCTCTCTCAGACTACAGTGCAATCAAACTAGAACTCAGGATTAAGAAACTCATTCAAAACTGCTCAACTATATGGAAACTGAGCAACCTGCTCCTGAATGACTACTGGGTAAATAACAAAATGAAAGCAGAAATAAAAATGTTCTTTGAAATCAATGAGAATAAAGACACAACATACCAGAATCTCCGGCATACATTTAAAGCAGTATGTAAGGGAAATTTATAGCACTAAATGCCCACAAGAGAAAGCAGGAAAGATCTAAAATTGACACCCTAACATCACAATTAAAATAATTAGAGAAGCAAGAGCAAACACATTCAAAAGCTAGCAGAAGGCAAGAAATAACTAAGATCAGAGCAGGACTGAAGGAGATAGAGACACAAAAGGCCCTTCAAAAAAATCAATGAATCCAGGAGCTGGTTTTTTGAAAGGATCAACAACACTGATAGACTAGCAAGACCAATAAAGAAGAAAAGAGAGAAGAATCAAATAGATGCAATAAAAAATGATAAAGGGGATATCACCACTGATCCCACAGAAATAAAAGCTACCATCAGAGACTACTATAATCACCTCTATGCAACTAAACTAAAAAATCTAGAAGAAATGGACAAATTCCTGAACACATAATGCCCTCCCAAGACTAAACCAGGAAGAAGTTGAATCCCTGAATAGATCAATATCAGGATCTGAAATTGAGGCAATAACTAATAGCCTACCAGCCAAAAAAAGTCTAGGACCAGATGGATTCACAGCCGAATTCTACCAGAGATACAAAAAGGACCTGGTACCATTCCTTCTGAAACTATTCTAATCAAATGGAAAACGAGAGAATTCTCCCTAACTCGTTTTATGAGGCCGGCATCATCCTGATACCAAAGCCTGGCAGAGACACAACAAAGAAAGAGAATTTTAGACCAATATCCCTGATGAACATCGATGCAAAAATCCTCAATAAAATACTGGAAAACCAAATCCAGCAGCACATCAAAAAACTTATCCACCACAATCAAGTTGGCTTCATCCCTGGGATGCAAGGCTGGTTCAACATATACAAATCAATAAACGTAATCCATCATATAAACAGAACCAAAGACAAAAACCATATGATTATCTCAATAGATGCAGAAAAGGCCTTCGACAAAATTCAACAGCCCTTCATGCTAAAAACTCTCAATAAACTAGGTATTGATGGGACATATCTCAAAATAATAAGAGCTATTTATGACAAACCCACAGCCAATATCATACTGAATGGGCAAAAACTGGAAGCATTTTCTTTGAAAACTGGCACGAGACAGGGATGCCCTCTCTCACCACTCCTGTTCAACATAGTGTTGGAAGTTCTGATCAGGGCAATCAGGCAGGAGAAAGAAATAAAGGGCATTCAATTAGGAAAAGAGGAAGTCAAATCCTCCCTGTTTGCAGATGACATGATTGTATACTTAGAAAACCCCATCATCTCAGCCCAAAATCGTCTTAAGCTGATAAGCAGCTTCAGCAAAGTCTCAGGATACAAAATCAATGTGCAAAAATAACAAGCATTCCTATACATCATTAACACATAAACAGAGAGCCAAATCATGA
>NW_012101499.1:1121673-1163126 GCF_000951045.1 Mandrillus leucophaeus | reverse complement strand
ACCCAGTGATCCCATTACTAGGTATTTACCCAAAGGATTATAAATCATGCTGCTATAAAGACACATGCACACGTATGTTTACTGCGGCACTATTCACAATAGCAAAGACTTGGAACCAACCCAAATGTCCAACAATGATAGACTGGATTAAGAAAATGTGGCATATATACACCATGGAATACTATGCAGCCATAAAGAAGGATGAGTTCATGTCCTTTGTAGGGACATGGATGAAGCTGAAAACCATCATTCTGAGCAAACTATTGCAAGGACAGAAAAGCAAATACCACATGTTTTCACTCATAGGTGGGAATTGAACAATTAGAATACTTGGACACAGGGTGGGGAACACCACAAAGCCTGTCGTGGGGTGGGGCGGGAGGAGGGATAGCATTAGGAGATATACCTAATGTAAATGGTGAGTTAATGGGTGCATCACACCAACATGGCACATGTATACATATGTAACAAACCTGCATGTTGTGTACATGTACCCTAGAACTTAAAGTATAATAAAAAATATTGTTCAGAATATCTACTTTGAAGCATTAGATTCTAGAGAAGGCCTGGGGACATGTGAAGCCCCATGCCCCTTAGCCATGCTGGAAAGAGTCAACTCTTATTCACACTTCTGTCTGGTGTCCTAGGCTCCACACCTGACACATAATTACAATCACTTATGAACCAGGTTTTTAACAAAAGTCAAAGTTGCTAGAAGTTAACAGTGCAATATATGTTTGAGACTACTAAAGAAACAGTTCTACAGGCAAGGAGTGTAAGGAAAGTAGAATATACTTTTGGTAAAATATTGTAAGAAAGCCTGGGAATGTGGATTTCTTGCCTAAGTTTAAAGGGTAAAAGGATTCTTTTAAAGTGAGATAGAAAAAATTTAAAGGTTTGAACAAGTTGTGGAAAGTTTATAAAAATATTAATTGTTAAAAAGATTCTCTGTGTGAACATATTATCTAGAGTTAAAGGGGGTATTATTCAGTTTTTCTGAAAGTTGAACATTAAAATAAAAGCACAACAGGATTTTCTAAGAGCACTGATCTGCTCTTTACTGAAAATTGTAAGGGGTTATAAAAAGTTCGAAAGAATCTTACCTTACAATTGAACTGATTAAGATTGAATAGATTTGTCTAATAATTATAGTTGTTATGTTAAATTATTGTGTGCCATAGATGTAACCAAAATTTCCTTGTCAATTGTGACTTTAATAGTGACTGTCCTAAGACTTTTTGCCATCCACAGACAATTGTTTTCTTGTTTTGATCCTCTTCAAAAGGTGGTTTATAGTCAGCTATAAAATTTGACAGGTACTATTGAATGCAAATTTCTGATAACTTTGGAGATTATAAGATTAGAAAAGAGGAAAAAACTTTAAGGGCTCTCATGGAGAGCTGAAATGTTTGTTAATATCAAGCAGAACAGAAATTAACTGCATGGGCTGAACTAATAGAAGACTGAAGTAATCTTTGTGACTTATGCTTAAAATGTAGCTGATCTTTTATTTTGTTTTTCAGAGTTAATGAAACTTTTCTTTTGAGCTATTTACAGCCTTTAGCAATTGAGTATTCTCCTGTAAACAAAATTCAGAACATATTTGTTTCTCTTTACATGATTTCTCCAGAATTTAGAAATTATTTGTGAGTAATCCTAATTTATGGTGATATAAATATTTGCATAAGTAAAACAATAATGTTTTCTTTTGCAACAGGAGACAATTAGAGAAACTGGTTATTTTACCAAGGCTTTGACTGGAATGGTGTGCTTTCTTCTAAGAAATCAAAGTTGACTTGTAGAGCCAATAAAAGCCCCTTGGGAAAACTGGCCTCATACCCTGTCTACAACAGTCCCTGTGCAGGGTTCCTGACCTGTGGTAAGTAAAGAATGTCACTTTCTGACAGGCCAAGAAGCCCCATGTTGTCTTCAGACCTCAAGAGGAGAAGAATTTATTTAATTCAGGTATTTGAGGATACAAACCCATGGCTGGGTTTGGCTTTTTAAAAAGTCTTATCTAAGATTCCTTTTATAGAAAAGGAACTCCATCAAAGCCAATTTAAGAAGCCTGTTTAAAAAGGAATTATTTTTGATGCACCTTATACAAATAATCTGGTCAAGTATAAGACTAAGGTTTATTTTTGCAAACAAATCCGTCTATTATGATTTGTCTTTAGTAAAAATGGGACACTAGAGAGAGAAAAAAAATTATGTTTCAAGTACTATGCTTTACCTGTTATAAAATTCTGGTCTCATCAGTTGTTTTTCAGGGTTTTTTTCTGCAATTTAGACTGACTCTGCTTATTCCTGTGAATCAATCAGTGATCTCTGGCTACAGCTTAGAAGAATTGAGATGGATGGGTAATGTAGAAACAATCTGGATCAGTATTCTAATTCTCGGCACATACTGGAATCAGTCAGCAACCCCACATCAGCTTGGTTTCAACAATTTCCTAGTTCATAGAAAGCCTTCTTATTTAGCTTACTTGGGATAATTTTGCTTATTTTGCTTTACTGTTGTGGAATATATTGCTGTCGTACTCCTTGTGTAGGAATGCAGGATAAGCTTACTCAATATTCTCTTAAATTGAACACTAATTAATCTTCCAGATATCACCTTTTGTCAGAGCTCAAGAGTCATGAATGACCCTCACCAAACTGATGCTTTCTGAGCTCCTCTCTACCCTGAAGAGCCCCAATAGTTAGGCAGGAGTATCATTACCCCTATTCAGTCTGAAGAAATTAAAGAGATGGATCTTTGTCCCTCTGCAACCCTTAGGATTAAGGGTTCTCTTAGAAAAAGGAGAGGAAAAACATGTCAGAGGCATTTGAACCAGATCAACTTCATCTTGAATAGGGACTGGATAAAACGAGGCTGAGACCTACTGGGTGGCATTCCCAGGAAGTTAAGCCATTCTAAGTCATAGGATAAGATAGGAGGTCAGCACAAAATACAGGTCATAAAGACCTTGCTGATAAAACAGCTTATAGCAAAGAAGCTGGCTAAAACCCACCAAAACCAAGATGGCAACGAGAGTGACTTCTGATCCTCCTTACTGCTACATTCCCACCAGCACCATGACAGTTTACAAATGTCAGGAAATGTCAGGAAGTTATCTATATGGTCTAAAAAGGGAAGGAATGCTCAGTTCCTGGAACTGCCTACCCCTTTCCCAGAAAAACTCATGAATAATCTATGCCTTGTTCAGCATATTATCAAGAAATAACCACAGAAATGGGCAACCAGAAGCCATTGGAGCTGCTCTGCCTGTGGAGTAGCCACTCTTTTATTTTTTCACTTTCTTATTAAACTTACTTTCATTTTACTCTGGATTTGTCTTGAATTCTTCCTTGTGCGAGATCCAAGAATACTCTATTGGGGTCTGGATTGGGACCCCTTTCAGGTAACAATATGGCTGGAGTGTATTAGACCATTCTGCACTGCTATAAAGAACTACCTGAGGCTGGGTAATTTATGAAGAAAGAAGGTTTAATTGACTCACGGTTTCACAGGTTGTACAGGAAGCATGGTTGGGGAGTCCTCAGGAAACTTATAATCATGGCAGAAGGGTAAAGGGGAAGCAGGCACATCTTACATGGTTGGAGCATGATGGAGAGAGAGTGAAGGGGGAGGTGCTATATACTTTTAAACAACCAGATCTTGAGAGAACGTACTCACTACCATGAGAACAGCAAAGGGAAAACCCACCTCCATGATCCAATTACCTTGCACCAGGTCCCTCCCCCAGAATTGGGGATTACAATTCAACATCAGATTTAGGGGAGGAGGGGCACAAAGCTAAACCATGTCATGGAGATACCATTGTTATTTTTCCACTTTAGTCCAGGTTCTCAGGAGCATCTTTATACACATGGCTGAGGGTTCAGCAATAGTTCACACTTAGCTAAAAATGGCTTAAGTTTCAGTGTGTTTTATTTCTCAAACTCAAGATTACCTTGAGGATCTCAACACATTATGGCTTTTTGGCACCTCCAGTCTCCTGCAATAAGCCTTAGATACACAGCTTCCAGTTAGGGCATCCAAAAGATTCCAAATCTTATGAAATTGATGGTACAATTGTGGCAGACAGACTTTGTGAAAACTCAAGTTCATAATAAAAAAAAAATTCCAATCGAGTTTCTGAAACTTTTTTACTGGGAAGCAGGAATATTAGAAAACTGCACTATTATTAAAAATAATAACTCAAGGGTACAGAATAAAATTAGCTTTCTGAATGAGAAATGTTAAAAGCAAAAACATCTAGGGGTGGAGACAGAGTTCCTGTAACATAAATGAGAATGTCACTGATAGAATAAACTGAGCTAGCTTGCTAAAGAATTCAAAGAAATAATGAGAGTGTGTAGGCAAGAAATCAGAGCTATCAGAAGAGCTGCAACTTACAAAGACCCCAAAAGCAAACTCAATTCATCAGCAGAAAGAGGAAAATAAATGAAACACGTTGCTCCTTCAATCCATAAGAAAAGAGCAGTAACAGCCCATAGTACAAAGACAAAGCCATTATTTTGTAAAACAGAGTCTTGACAAAGACTTTGCTCTGCAACTATGAGTCTGAGCAGGCTGCAAACGCACTGAAAGGGCAGGAAGCCAAACCAGAGTTGGGAAAGATTAGTCATAGATGTCACCCTTTGTAGATTCTGATGCCTCTCGCCTTGCCCTGGGAAGCCGTGAGCTGCCAGCTACAGAGACCTGGGGGACAAAGAACATGCATCTGAGGGCAACGGTGACAGCAGATCTGTCCTATTGATGGAGAGAGGTCCCAATCCAGACCCTGAAGAGAGGGTTCTTCAATCTGCACAAGAAAGAATTTGAGGCAAGTCCATGGAACTACGTGAAAGCAAATTTATTAAGAAAGTAAAGGAATCAGAGAATGGCTACTCCATAGGCAGACCAGCCCCAACGGCTGCTGGTTGCCCATTTTATAGCTATTACTCAATTATATGCTAAATAAGGATGGGTTATTCATGCCTCCCCTTTTAAGACCATATAGGGTAACTTCCTGACATTGCCATGGCATTTGTAAACTGTCATGGAGCTGATGGGAGTGTAGCAGTGAGGACAACCAGAGGTCACTCTCATTGCCATCTTGGTTTTGGTGGGATTTAACCAGCTTCTTCACTGCAATCTGTTTTATCAGCAAGGTCTTTATGACCTGTATCTTGTGCCAACCTCCTATCTCATCCTGTGACTTAGAATGCCTAACAATCTGGGAATCAAGTCCAGCAGGTTTCAGCCTCATTTTATCCAGCCCCTATTCAAGATGGAGTTGCTCTGCTTCAAATGCCTCTGACATTTCCCCCCTCCCTTTTCTAAGAGAACCCTCAATCCTAAGGGTTGCAGAGGGACAAAGATCCATCTTCTGTAACTTCTTCAGGATGATTAAAGGTGATGATATTCCTGCCTATTAGGGTCTCTTATATTAGGGGTAGAAAGGAGCTCTGTCAGGACGTATCCATATAGTAAGGGTCATTCATGACTCTTGAGTTCCAAGAAAAGGTGGTATCTGGAAGATTAATAAGTATTCAATTTAAGAAAATATTGAGTAAGCTTATCCTGCATTTCTACACAAAGAGTACAACAGTAATATATTACACAACAGTAAAGCAAAATAAATACAATTATTTCACGTAAACTAAACCAGAAGTCTTTCCACGAATTGGGAAACTGTTGGAACCAAGCTGATATGGGGTTGTTAGCTGATTCTAACGCCCCTAAAATTAGAATACTGATTTTATCCAGACGTTTTTGACATTACCCATCCCTCTTATTTCTTCTGAGCAGCAGTCAGAGATTACCATTTGGTTCACAGGAATGAGCCAGATCAGCCTAAGTTGAAGAAAAAACTCAAAGCAACCAATGAGACTAGAATCTAATAACACAGGTATACCTAGTTCTTGAAACATAATCTTTCTTTATCCAGTTTACCACTGTTACTAAGGACAAATCATGGTAAGACTGATTTGCTTTATTTTACTTGGCCTGATTATTTGCATAAAGTGCAGCAAGAATAATTATTTTTCACATAAGCTGTTTTTAAATTGGCTTTGAGGAAACTCTGTTCCATAGAAGGAATTTCAGATAAGATTTTTTTAAAGCTGAGCCCTGCCATAGGTTTGTACCCTCAAATACCTATGAGTTGTGTCAATTCCTTTCCTTTTGAGATCCCAAGATAACTTGGGGCTCCTGGACTTATCAGAAAGTGACTTTTTTTACTTATCACACAGGTCAGGAATTCCGTACAGAGACTGCTGTAGACTAGGCATGAGGCCAGTTTTTTCAAGGGGCTTTTATTAGCTTTACAAATCAAGTCCGATTCCTTAAAGGAAAGCATACCATTCCAGTCAAAGCCTTGGTAAAATTACCAGTTTCTCCAATTCTGTCCTATTGCAAAAGGGCTGATAAGGGCTGACTTTTGAGCCTAGCTAGGGAGCACGGCTCTCCACATGTCCCTAGGCCTTATTTAGAATCTAATGCTCTAAAGTAGGTAAATTGAACAATTTTCAAACCTTAAAGAAGCAGTTTATTACCTTAAAGCACTTAGCAAACCTAATATCTGACCTGAGTAATTTAAACCAAATGCTTAAATTTTGAAGACATTTTAATTTTACCAATAATCTTTAAAAATGTCATTTCTTGAAGAGTACTAAAGTCACATGAACTAAAAGGCATTAGACTTTTTATCTTTCTGACAAAATGCTTGATTTAAGCAGTCATTATTTTTAAACCAATGAAAGCTTTTTAAATATATATATCACACACACAACACACATAAATACACAGACAGAAGAAGACCCAATAGTTATAAGATTTTTCATTTACCAGTTTCTTAATTGGATTACTGGCTTCAGGGTGGAGCCCAGAGCCAGGAAAGCATGCATTTTCTAGGGCTAATAAGCAGGCACAGCTGGAAGGCAAATAGATCCCCCCAAATTAAGGGTCCCGCTTTTATACCAGATCTTGGATCCCAAAAAGAAGGAATCAACCCCTCCCCATGGAAGTCTTATCTCTCAGTGGCGGTGGCGGTGGGGGGACATCTCCATACTTCCTAGGTGGCCAAGAGCATGCATTTCTGATCCAAGTGTGCATAGCTGAGTATTTCCCAATAACTGCCATTAGCCATCCCCAAAAGTATATTTCCTACCTAGTTATTACACACAAAACTCTCTCATAATGCAAAGCAATTTCTGATACCTGCAAAAGTCAAAAACATCAGATAAGGCAATGCGAAACAGAACAAAGCCTTAGATTTTGAGAGGAAACTAACTCCTTTTAATTCCTGGGGTTTCATGAGGAAAAAAGAGAATTTTCCCAAAACAGGGTCCATGACACTGCCTCTGTTTTTCTCCAGGAGTTCCAGGCTGTTAGTAATTATCTTAGGTTCTTAGGCATTAACAGTGGCAAGAAGAGAAAATGAAGAAAAACAGTTCAGTCAACTGAGAGGAACAACTTTTTTTCAGAAAAAACAAGATTCAAGAAGGGGAAAAAGATAAAGCCCTTTTAAATACATATAGTTTGGATATCCATATTTTAAATTAATTAAGCTGATTTTTAACCATAGTGCTCTTTTAAAAAGTCATTTTAAATTTCTTATTACCAGACTTTAGCCAGGCCAAACAGCCAATATTTCTGGCTCAGAAAAAGGAAAACACAAGATGGTTTTTGGAGGGGAAGAGAATCAACAAAATGGTAATGGTCATGCAGATATCAAACAAGAAATAACTCATTCCCTAAGTCGAGAATTGAACCCTGAAGTCAGGATGCCATTGTAATGGCAGAGACCAAGAGAAAGTACTGCCACGTGTTTACAAGGTCAAGCTCCCAAGGACATAACTGACCAGTTTGCTGGGCTGTCTTGAACGGCAGGCTTATGGAGTCCTAGGGCTGTGTTCTATCCTAAGGTACCCTTCTTTATTACAGAACAATACAGAAAGACACACAAAGCGCACCAGATTCACCACAGCTTAAGACTAGCCTCACAAATCTTCTCTCTGTTAATCAAAACTTTACACAGGAGATAAACAGTGATTTTTACCATTCATTCAACTGGTTTGCACAGAGAGAGAGGCCAGAAGTCTGACTGGTAAGAAAGTTTTACCCTTTTGCCAGCATGCCAGGCTTCTGGGTTCCCTTTCCCTAGTGAGCAGCCCTAGTGACCTGTTGGCTGCACCACAGCCCTGGGGGCCAAGCCACATCATAAAGGAAAATTATCTTTTTCTGTTCTGGCCAGAGAAAAATACATGTGACAAAGCAGACACTAGCTGCCCTGCTTAGCACCCAATATCAAACTGCTATGGCTCAAACTTGCTCCTGATTGGGCCCTGTCATCGTTAATCCAACCTCTGATGAGGAGTTTCAACTTGTGGTCTCAGGGCAAGATGATCACCCTGAGTAATAAAAAATATAGGAAAGGAAAAGGAGAGAGAGAAATGCATTTCCTGCAGCAGGGTGGGGAAGGCGAAGAGCTCAGGGAGGCCACAGAAAGACCCATCTATAGCAGCAACACTGAAAAGTTCAGGTGGCCATCTGTCAGTCATGAGGGGATCTTTTCCAGCAGCTCCATCAGCTCTCATGTTTCCCCTTTAGGGAGAAAAAAAGCTTCCCATGTCTCTTCATCCTGTACATGCCTAATTCTGCCACCCACAGCCATCAGCAAAGAGTGTAAGGCAGATTGATTCAAACAGAGTAGCAGTTAACATTCTGTGGTGCCAAATCCGTTCTTAGCCCAGAGGGACTTTACTGAATGGGGTCTCCAACCCCCTAAACCTTAGGAATGACTCTAACCTTCTTATGGCATTTGTAAACTGTCAAGGCACTGGCGGGAGTGTAGCAGTGAGGACGACCAGAGGTCACTCTCGTTGCCATCTTGGTTTTGGTGGGAATTAACCGGCTTCTTGACTGCAACCTGTTTTATCAGCAAAGTCTTTATGACCTGTATCTTGTGCCGACCTCCTATCTCATCCTGTGACTTAGAATGCCTAACCATCCGGGGATGCAGCCCACTACGTTTCAGGCTCCTTTTATCCAACCCCTATTCAAGATGGAGTTGCTCTGCTTCAAACGCCTCTGACACTTCCACCCAGGAGTTTCAGAAAGTGAAGGGAGTTGGGAAACACATCTTTGGAGGCAGAATTGCAGAAGCTTCCATAGAATCTGAAAAGTTAGAGACAGAGGGACGGGGGTCCAAGTATAACAGGAATTTTTTCATGTTCATGAATCACAGGAGAACTGGTTGATCAGAGATGGCTTTTAGGGCTGAATGAATGCTACCGCTCTGAAATTGATCTTGCTATTGCTTGTTGCTTGGAACCTCCAGGGACCCAAGGGGCAGACTGGCCTTTTTCAGGGTTAGTGTGTCAGTGTGCTTTGTAAACCGGAAGGTCATACTCAAAATATATACCCCTCATTTTCAGGTGAGAGGGAAGTACTACTAAACCCTTAGGCCACTGATATATGTCTGGACTCCATCAAAGGGTCCTGCACCCTTCTTGGGGGGCTTTAGGGTGGTGGTGTGGTTTGTCTCTTGAGCCCTAGTGTTCACTCTTCAATATCAGGGCCTGATTCTGAGTTTTCACAAGGATCCATCCATAAACGGCCTTATTTAAAGAAAGAAAAAGTATGGCTTGAGGTTCCATGAACCTGAGAAATGGTAGGGTAAGTCATAATAAAATACGTGTGCATATGCACAGAAAAGTCTACAAGGACAGACACCAGGCTAGGAACTGCACTGACCATCAGAAGGATTCATGCCTGGTGTGGGGAAGAGTGACTTTTGCTTCTTTGCTCTATGTATGTCTTACAGTGTTAAATTTTTCCAACAGGAATGTATTAATGTGTTACTTATGCAATTAGAAAGAACAAGTAAAAGAAACTGATGCCTAACAGGATGGCTCTCAAACTGGAGCATGCACTGGCACCCCAGGAGGGCTTGTCAAATGCAGGCTGCTGGGCCCCACCCCAGAATTTCTAACTCAATAGTTCTGGGTGGGGCCTAAGCCTAATTAATGATCTGGTCAGAGGCCATACAGTGTCTTAGAATGGTGGAATTCTGAGCTTCAGGTTTCACTGGAGGAGCCAGGATTTGAGCCCAGACTACATCACATTAGACCTAACTCTTGACCTCACCTATCTGCTGACCAGGGCTACTTCTGTGTGATGGAATTAAAGGGAATTTGGTTTTTGATCATTTTCTTAAAGTATATTTTTAATGTATTTATTGGATTTTTAAATATAACATCAACTTATCCTGAAAGTCCTACAACTGTGCTTTCTGTAGTTTTTCAAAGTTGTTAAGCATTTATTGCTTTGGTAATTTTTGTTAATTATGTCATAAGCCTTTTTTCGGGTCTCAATGCAGTGTATCTCCAAGATGACAGCTCTGGTGTGAATCTGAACAGGACTCTAGGACGTAGGGATGCCCTCTCACTCCACACTACACAGGGCTGGCAAGGATATATCCTTTCTCTAACAAAAGACAGCATCCTAAAATACAAACAGGTTTCACCAACCCAAGGAAATCAAGAAGGAAATACATGTACATCATGATGGAGATAATTTTTTTTTTCCATTTAAAAATCAGCTGAAGGTTCTGGATGACGTTGGCAGTCTGCATGCACACAGCAGCCTCTCCCTCCACCCACATCCCCAGGAGTACAGAAGAATTGTAAAGAATAAGCAAATCCCTAAAACAGAAGAAGGGGCATGTTGGTGGACCAGCTATATTAAGGCATCCCTGAAAAAGGGAAAGCCAGTCAGGATAGGACTGAAGAGGAAATTCACAAACACCATGCTTCCATCAGAGGACTGACGCATTAGCACAGACAGCACCAAGAGACCGAAAGTAAAAGTTGCCAAGAGAATGCCTTGTATAGATGGACTTCATTCTGCTTCCTGAACCAATGATTTACAAGGGGGAAAGTGATTACAATGATTTGTTAAACTAATCAAGACCACCCCAGAGACAGTGCACAACTCCAAAAATATATTACTGCTACACAATGGGAAAGGACCTTGAGGAATCAACCACAGTGAACACTAAACAGCACAAATAGACAAAAACGACAAGAGGAGTAAAAGAAAATGTAAGAGATATGAAGATAGATTTGGCTGTTCCGACTTCCATCAAATACAAGGTACAGAAGTAAGAATACATAGGAGGAGTAATAGGACAAACTTTCCCAGAACTGAAGACCCAAGTCCTCATTTGAAAAGTTGCACTAAGTGCCTAACTAGAGTTTTTAAATAAATGAAAATGATCTCCATTCTTGGTGCAATGTTAGAGCAACACTGATAAAGAGAACATTCTAAAGTGCTCGGGCATAGGGGATTAGTATTAGATAAAATAAGAAAGAACAAGACAACAATGTGAATGTACTTAACGCCCCTGAACTTACATTTAATATGGTTAAACTGGTAAAATTTATATGTATATTTTACCACAAGTTTAAAAAATATATCTTTTTTTTTAAAAGAATGAGCACATGGACAACAAACTTCTCATCAGCAACTTTAAACATGAAACACAATAAAGCAACATCCTTAAAATTCTGAGGGAAAATGAATTTTGAACTTGGACTTCAGCATGCAGCTACAATATGCTGCAGGGATGAGGGGGAAGTAGTGAACATTTTCAGATTCAAAAAGGTGACCTTGGGAGGCTGAGGCGGGTGGATCACAAGGTCAGGAGTTCGAGACCAGCCTGGTCAACATGGTGAAACCCCCGTCTCTACTAAAAAGGCAAAAATTAGCTGGGTGTGGTGGCGGGCACCTGTAGTCCCAGCTACTCAGGGGGCTGAGGCAGGAGAATCTCTTGAACCCGGGAGGTGGAGGCTGCAGTGAGCTGAGATCGCGCCACTGCACTCCAGTCTGGGTGACAGAGTGAGACTTCCTCTCCAAAGAAAAAAAAAAGAAACCCTGACCACCCAGAAACAGTCCCTGAAAACATTAACTGAGGCTGTACTCAAGCAAGAATTAACATAAATCCAAGAAAAAGAAATGGAAAGCAAGAAGCAATGGTGAATAATCAATTAGGTCTAAATAAGTGCTGTGATTATGTTTTAACATGGGAATAGTCTGGAAGTAAAATCCCATGTTAACCTAGAAGGTGGGGTGAACATGGGACAGGGAGAATGGCAACGAGGGGAAGGGAAAGGAGGAGACTCTCATCTCCTTTGGGCTGGAGTCCTACCTACCTTCAGATGTCAGAACTAATGTCAGAAAAATACTAGTTTAAATGTGTGCATTAAAATGTAAGGTCATTTGCAGTGGCAAAAATACACATGAATGGTAAAGTGAAATAGACACTATCAAGTGTGGGTGAGGACGTGGAGTAATAGGAACTTTCATTCACTGCTGGCGTGGGTATAAATTGGGGTAAACACTTTGGAAAGCATTTTCCGAACATTTGGCATTTTCTTCCAAAGCTGAACATGTGCATGTCCTATGACCCAGCAGCTCCACTCCAAGAGAAATGAACCCTTATGTCCACCAAAACAAACGTACAAAAATATTCCTAGTAGCATTATTCATAAGAGCCTCAAACTGGAAAAGAAGCAAATATCCATCAACAGTGTAACGAATGAACAAATTGTGGTATGTTCATGAAATATAATATCACATAGAAATGAGAACAGAAGAGCCTCAACTGCATGCAACAGCCTTTCTGTAACTGGCAAAAAAAAAAAACAAAAAACAAAAAGCTCTTCAACCCTCATCATTCATTCAGTAAATGTTGTGTTGACCGAGCCCCACTCTGTGCCACATTCATCTTGGTGCTGGGTAGGGAACCAGTGAACAAAATTAGTGAGGTTCTACACTCACTGAGAATTCACTCTGCTCAGGAAAGTAGGTAACAAACATGAATAATCAGCCTGGCTTCACCCACCTTCTGCCCTTCTTGTGCCAACTCCCCACCCATCCTCCTGCCAAACCGAATTTTCAGCAACATTGTGCCCCTTCACACATTCCATTTCTGCATATGCGATTCCTCCTTCCTGGAATCCCTTTTTTCCTTCCTTTCCTTCCTCCCTACTTCCCCTTCTCCACTTCTCAGATCTCCTCAGTCCTTAATGACCCGTATCAAATATCATGTGGCCAAGAAAGCCCTCCTCACTCCTCGAGTAAAAACCTTTCTGATCTCGGAAGAGAACGCTCTGTGTCCTGTTAACATTGACTTCTTTGTCAGTTTGTACGACACCTTTTTCCCCTTTTATAACGCCAGAAAGCTAGGCACAGAGAATATGAGAAAATCATGCTGCCGAAACTCAAAATAAAGGAAATCTAAAGCTTTAAGGCTCGCTGGTGTCGACATCCCCTTTCTCCCTGATGATACCCTGACGCCCCAGCTCACCTCCTAAATGCTGAGTCAGTGTCAGCCTTGCCTCATCACCCAGACACCATGCACAGGCTCCAGAACCCAGGTGTGCATTTTGTCACTCACATGGGCAGGCTGTGCATTCACTCCTCTGCCTATGACTAAGGCCTCACATGTAATGGGCACAAAATAAATGTTGTTGAATGTATTCACTAAGGGCTAATGAAGTTAAAGATGCTTTTGATAAACCCCCAGTGAGTAGGACTGGAAAGCTGATAGTACTTCATTTGATAATGCAGGAATCTCATGAATCATAATTTCTTCATTAACTTTTTATTTCACTTATTAGCACCAATTTGTATTGGTTTGCAATTTGTAAAGAACTTGAACATTGTCTGATTGTGTTTCTGTAAAATCAGTCTGGAATTTCGATATTTCACGATTAAATAGGCCTTTCCCCTCAGCTATATGAATTCAGGTGGATGTTTGAGAACTTGTACATTGTAGTTCAAGAACAATGAGGGTTAAAAAAATGGAATCTGATCTTAGCAAAGAAAGAAAGGAGTAAAAAGTGCATTCTATTTATAACCTCCTGTGAGTCTGTAATTGTTTCAAAAGACATTGTTGAAAAAACTGCACAGATTTTGGGGGAGAAAAGACTACTATAGCACTATTGCTATAAATTTCAACTTTTCTCTCAGTTTACCTGGGTGCCCATTTTGTCCTGTATAGAGCAATACGCTGAAAAGGATACAGGTACATTCAATTGGGGCTCAGGTATAGAGCGATATGCTGAAAAGGATACAGGTACATTCAATTGGGGCTCAGGTATATTTCCTGAAAGATCAATAAGTTGACATTTTCCAAATTGAATCACAGGTTACGTAAGATGAATGTATATTCTATGAGTTAATTACGTAATCTCTAAGTCTAAATATTACCTGGTAGTACACTTTTAAGCTGAATTTACCACAATTACACCATTCAACATTGATTAACTGTTTCAATGTGCCACGCACTCACATAGAAGAAGAAAAAGTGACTGACTCCAAATTTCACTCTATTCTTCTGTTTTTTTAAAAGCCTGAGACCACAGATTTATGAAAGGCATACGTCACTTTCCCTGGTCTGGCAAGGGAAAAAAAAGCCCTATATAAAACTCGCATGTATTTCTGTGTTCTGCTTTTTAGTAAGAAAAGAATAGAATCTGGAGTTGTACAGCCCTCAGTTGAAGGCCCACTTCATGGAATGTTATGTGTGAACATTCAGCGAATTACTTGAGCTTGTGGAGTCTCTGTTTACTCGCCTGAAGAATGGAGTACGGTGAGAATTACATGAAAAGGCATGGATTTTGGACAAGCGGCATCGCTCTGTGCATAATCAAAGCAAGTTAGACATGCTGCATTTTGGATAATGACTAGTCTCCACCGCACACTGGTGTGGTAAGGATTTTCAATTCGCTTTTCCTAAAACTTGCACCAATTTACACATCCACTCATAGTGCACTAGGGCTCCTTCTCCTTCTGCCAGCTCTGCAGGATGTGATTACAAGGTGACTCTTTTCATTTTGTTACTTCTCTGAATATTATAATTTTTACAATGAACTTCACTGTAAAATAAAGCATTATAAAATGCTTCAGAAATTAGATTTTATTTAAATTTTAATGTCCCATCCTTTTCATTTAATCTAGGGAAATAATAAAAAATGCAAGGAGAAGAGGCATGATTGATCTCTCTGCACTCCACTTCCTAAGACCTTTTCACACTAGGATCCCGTCACCTAAAGTCTTTTCCCTCCCCTCTTCTTCTAGATAACTGCTACCTACCTTTAGACTCCAGAACACTAATGAAGTCAAATCCCCACGTACCTCTGGTTCAAATTACTTAACATGACTGTACTTTTTATAAGTATTTTATATTGAGGTATAATTCACATGCCATATTCACCTTTTAAGAGTGTACAATTCAGTGATTTTGAGTATACAGTAGTTCCCCCTTATTTGTAGTTTCACTTTCTGTGGTTTCAGTTCCCCACAATCAGCTGTGGTCTAGAAATATTAAATGGAAAACTACAGAAATAAACAATAAGTTTTCCACTGCACACTGTTCTGATCAGCGTGATGAAGCCCCGCCCGCAGTGTGAATCATCCCTTTGTCCAGCATCTCCAGGCTGCCTATACTACCCATCCCTTAGTCACTTAGTAACAATTCCAGTTATCAGGCTGACTGTCATGGTAGTGCAGTGCTGGTGTTCGAGGAACCCTTATTTTACTGAATAATGGCCCTAAAGTGCAAGAGTAGGGATGCCGACTTGTCGTCATAATTGTTCCAATGTATGATTAGTTATTGATGTTAATCTCTTACTGTGACTAATTTATAAATTAAATTTTATCAAAGGTATGTACATATAGGAAAAATCATAGCACATATGGGGTTCAGTATTATCCATGATTACAGGCATCCACTGGGGGTCTTGGAACATTGCCACCAGGGATAAGAGGAGACTACTGGATTCACAGTGCTGTACAACTATCACCATTTCATTCTATAGCCTTTTTTCATAATCCCAAAAAGAAACCCCATACCCATTAACAACCACTCCCCATCCTCTCCCACACCCAGTTCCTGGTAATCACTAATGTACTTTCTGTCTCTACAAGTTTACCAAATCTGTACAGTCCATGTAAATGGAATAGTACAATACGTGCCCTTTTGTGTCTGGCTCCTTTGCTTGGCATAATGTTTTCAAGATTCGCCATGTTGTAGCATGGTCAGTCCTTCACTCCTTTTTACGGCTGAATACTATTCCGTTGTATGTATATACCACCTTCTGTTCATCTATTCAGCAATTGATGGGCATTTGGGTTGTTTCTATTTAGGGACTATTGTAAATAAAGCTGCTATGAACATTTGTGTACAAATTTTTATGTAAATATACATTGTCAGTTCTCTTGGATATACACCTGTGAATGGAAGTGCTGGGTCTTATGGTAATTCTGTATTTAACTTGAGGAGCTGCCAAAATGTTTTCCAAAGCAGCTGCACTATTTTACGTTCCCACCAGCTGTGTATTTTAAGCTGAGTTTTAATTTCTCAATTCCACCAATACTGGTTATTGTCCATTTTTTAATTATAGCTATTTTTTTTATTATACCCTGAGGGGTATAAAGTGGCATTTCATTATGGTTTTGATTCACATTTCCCTAATGAGTAAAGATGTTGAGCATCTTTTCATGTGATTATTGGCCATCTGCATGTCTTTTTTTTTTTTTTTTTTTTCTTTTTGAGACATGGTCTTATTCTGTTTCCCAGGCTGGAGTGCAGTGCTGTGGTCACTGCTCACTGCAGCCTCGACCTCTTGGGATCAAGCGATCCTCCTACCTCAGCCTCCTGAGTATCTGGGACTACAGGCATGTGACACCGTGCCTGGCTATTTTTAAAAATGTTTTGTAGACATGAAGTTTCACTATGTTGCCCAGGCTGGTGTATGTCTATTCAAATCCTCATATGATCTGAATGTTAGTGTCGTCCCAAAATTCATACATTGAGACCTGCTGCTGAATGTGATAATATAAAGAGGTTGGGCCTTTTGGTGACTGATAAAGTCATGAGGGCTCTGTCCTCATTAATGAGATTAATGGCCTCATAAAAGAGGTTGAAGGGAGCACTTGCCCCTTCTGCCATGTGTGAATGCCATGAGGAGCCATTCATGAAGCAGAAAGCCCTCATCAGACATTGAGTCTGCTGGTGTTTTGATCTTGGACTTCAGGCCTCTGTTGTTTGTAAATTACCCTGTGTAAGGTATTTTTGTTATAGCAGCAGGAACAGACTAAGACAAATTTGGAGCTGTTTTTAAATTCTGTTATTTTTCTTTTTATTCTTGAGTTGTAAGTATTATTTACATATTCTAGGATAGAATATTATGCAGCTATTAAAAATTATGTCTGCCAATAATATTTAACTATTTGGGGAATGATTGAGCCTGATCTCAAGTTTGCATAAATAAAAATAAGGGTTAAAATAATTCATGGAAATTTTAAGACATCATCATGGAGGATTATGATTATAGGTGATTTTAATTTTCTTCTCTATGTTTTTCTCTATGTCCTACTTTTTCTGCAATTAGCATGTATTGCCCTAATAAAAGAAAACTAAATATTATTAACTAAAAGTATTCAGATTCAGTAAGGTTGTGCACAGATTTCTGAATTTGCAATAGTGTTTGATGATTCTCTTTTTAGGATTATATTGTTAGCAGAGCCAACCCCTTTGGGTAGCTTCAGATTATATCAGGGGAAGTGGCCATATGTTACAGATTGCTCTCTGGAAAATCAGAATTAAAGATATGGGATGTAAACTAATACTGCAATCAAGCTCCTAAGTCTTAACTCTGACTTAGTGAATTGTCACTTAATAAAAAATAAAAATAAAAAAAGAATCCACAGCCCTGGGAATTGGGCATCTCTTTAAGCCAAATCCTACGAGTTGTTCTTCCTCTCCCCAGTGGTGGCCAGTTGGCCTGGGCATAGATCAATTACCATGCACTGTAAAAAAACAAGAGGTCAAATGAAATCAATTGACAGGACCATTTGAAATTTAAGCAAAATTCTGCTCCAGAATATTTACATTTTTAAAATCCTTCAGAATTGCTCAAGTTAGTTGTGGCTTGGCCGTCTTAGTGGGTCCACCATAGACATCCTCAACATCTATGTCCAACTGTCTTAGCAAGTCCACCACACATGTTCTAGACGCCTGTGTGCAATCGCACCTTCTCACAATTCTTTAAAGTCAACCACTGCCCACTCTCCAGCTTACATAACATGGCACATCCGTCTGATATTGGCATTGGAATAATGTGAAGTTCCAAAATGACTTGATTTAGTAATGTTAAAATTAGGATGATTTATTACCAGCATTTATATGTATTTGAGCAAAGGGAAACTCTACTTTTCATAAATTGTCTAATGTACTTTATACAGGATTTTGCACCATCAAAGTTATATATTTATGAACTCCCTTCTAAATAATACCTTGAATTGATTTAAAATATACAATCCATACTTAGAAAAAATGGGCTATACTTAATAGTGCTAATTTGACCAAATATTATTAGTATTGTTTAATTTAAAAGATAATTGCCATAAACTAATCAGTGGTGACAGAAGTCAGAATAGTGGATACCCCTGGGAGGTATCAAATACAAAAGAAATACAAAAGAACTCAGGGGGTGGGACTGGAAATTTGCTTTAGATCTTAGTCTGCTGGTGTTTGCATGGGTGTGATGTGTGTATAAATATGTGTTCATTGAGTTGATTGTTTAAGGTTTTGTGGTTTACTATGTATGTCGTGCTCAATATAAAAAACTTAAAAATCGTTTATTTTAAGGGATCCCTTGAAATTATTTTCTTTCTAACGCTCACCTTTTTCTGATAAATAATGTATGTTCATTGCAGAAAATTTTGGAAAATACAAACAAGCATCAAAAAATTAAAATCATTCATAATCAATCCCCCCAGAATAACTTGGTATTACGAGAATGTTGTCTGATGCCCTACTTATAAGGCAGCAGCCACTGGGAGCTTTTTTGAACATCGCCTACTTCAACACTAACACCACAAACATCACCTACCCCAACATCCACGCTGCTCTCACTCAAAATGTTTCATCCACGCTGCTCTCACTTAAAGCATTTCAAAACTCCTCCCTGGTTATCACCTTGTCCTTTGCTCTCTGTGATTGGCTCATGCTGTTACTGCTGTGGCCCCAAAAGTCATTTCCCAAAGCTGTAAAGCTGAGAACCCTTATTCTGGCCAGGGAGGGCCCTCAGTCATCCAGCTTTCACCCCAGCAAGTCTCAACCTTCTGTCCACCTCTGGGGTGGCAAGAACGGTGCTGCGACATCACCTTCAGCAGAACAAATTTCATATGAGCTAAGAGGCTGAGCTGACACTCGGCTGGAGTTACTATCATGTGATATCACACTACTCTCTCTTGAATAAGGGAAATATGACTAAAGGTGAGGTTGGCCCTGACTCATGGGACTTTGGAGAAGTGAGCTCTGGGTTTAACAATAGGACTGGGGATGGCTCAGACTACAGAACCTCAGTGAGCCTCTGTCACCTGCCAGGCACTCTGCAGAGCCTTTCACAGACATTCCCTTCATTCCTCCTGATGACCTCATAAAGAGAGTGCTGCCATTACACCCATTTTACAGATAGAGAACTTGAGGCGCAGGTGCACCTCCATATGACAGGCATCATCCAAGGGAAGTGGAAGGCTTAAAGCAAGCTGGTCCAACCCTTGGCCCATGGGCTACATGCGGCCCAGGATGGCTTTGAATAGTGGTTACCCCTGGGAGGTTACCAACTGGTTAGAAGCCATTCTGTTTCTTAAAACATTATGAGATTTTTTGTGTGTGTGATTTTTTTTTTTTAGCTCATCAGCTTTCATCAGTGTTAATGTATTTCATGTGTGGCCCAAGACAATTCTTCTTCCAATGTGGCCCAGGGAAGCCAAAAGATTGGACACTCTGATTCAGAGCTAAGTAAAGTTGTCCATGTGTCCAGAGTCCCAGTACCCGCTGCTAAGGGTGAAGTCAACTCCGATCCGGAATGCATGTCAGCAGCCCGGCACACAGGTCCTGTGAGGAGGGGATGCCCCATGGTGTTTTGGGCATGGAAAGAGGGTTGGGTGTGAAAAGTGGTGCCCCCCTACTTTTGGTTTTCCAACCTCCTTTTCCAGGCTTTTCTCAGCTTCCATATGTTACGTCAGGCAAAAAATTAGCTATTCCCCTGATGATGTATCTATTTCCTCAGCTACTAAGACAACTCTCATTTAAATATCTCCCCTCACAGAGAAAATTATACTAATATAAATGCCATATAGGTGTTCATCAAAAGACCTAGGATGCCTTTGTAAATGTGAGCTGGTGGCGTGTGTCATCGGTCTCATGTACGACAAGGAAGCTGAGTCAGAGAGAGGAAGTATGACTGGGGTGTGGTTAAAAGTAAACCACTGTGCTTGATTTCATCTGAAAATCACATCAATGCAATAGACCACATCTGCTATCCAAAGTCAAAGGAAAAGAGCAAAGGAATATTCCAAAAATACATATGGCTAATGCCACGTTCTAGATGGTGGGTGAGGCAGATAAAACTAAGCAGCCATCTTCATTCCACTGTACTTCCACTTCTATTCTCATTTTCACTCTGCCACTAAGCTGGCTGCTTAGCCTTAGAAAATTCGTTATCTCCCCTTGAGCACTGCTTTTCTTCACCACACCCCGCAAAAGAGACTGCTGGTCAGGATGACCCTGTGTGGCCTGCTGACCCCCTCTCTGTGCAGCTGAAGCCAGTGCTACCAGCCAGGTTCTCAGTGCTGTTGCTGGTTCGACGGAGCCAGCCTTGGGCCCCAGTCTCAATACAAACCTCCATTTCACTGAGTCGGACCATTTCTGAATGCTTGGCTTGCGTTCTACCCAATGCCACAGGCCCTTAATTCTTGGAGCCGGCTTCTCTCTCTTTGCTCTTAGGGAACAACCATTTAGCCATGTCCAGTCTGGTGTGAATGACCAAGAAGTCCGGTTGTCTCTGAAGCCTGGGCAAGAATGATGGTCTTGGGGGTCTCCTCAGTTCCCTAGTCCATTGCTTCTCCATCCTTACAGGATGTGCGAGTGTCACCCAGACCTCACAGGACTGCTTCCAGCTCCATTCCTAATGGAATGTCAGTAAGGTCCTTCTATCACCAGCCAATATGCTGGACTTGTTCTTGAGTGCCATTGAGCCCAAAAGGCCACCCTAAGTAGCCCATTGGAGAAGAAATACCAGCTGCTGACTCTGGCGTCAGCTCAGCCCCTGAACATGTAGTTGGCAAATCATCATCTACCTGCTTCTCCACCTGGTCACATTCACAAGGACTTTCCCTGCCTTGGGTTTTTCCCTCCTAAATCCCTACTGATTGTCAACCCAGCTCTGGTTAACTGACTTGGCACCTGAGGGTTCATCTGTTAAAAATGTCTCTAGCACAAGAAATTCATGCCACCCCATCTACCTCTTTGCAGAAGAAAATTGTTCCTATTAAGCTTTTAAATTCCATATTTTCTCATCAATGGATCTGATTCTTACTGTCATCCAGGGTATTTTTGTGGTTTCTTCCAGCCTAAAACCCATGAATCTACACCCATAGCAAAAATATTTATGTTTCTGAGGCCTCCTGGCATTTGTGCCCTTATAGAGTACCCTCCCCCACTGAATGTGGCTGACCCATGTGACCAATAAAATACTGTGAAGGTGACAGTGTGTACTTCCCAATGCTAGGTCATAAAGATATTACTGCCTTGATTGCTGCACACTCTGGCAGAAGCCATCCACCATGTTATATCAACACTCAAGCATTCCTATGGGAAGAATATATAGTGGACCATGTAGAAAGGAACGGAGCCCTCCTGCATATAGCCAGATACCACCTGCCAGTCCTGGGAGTTCACCATCCTGAAGTGGATCCTCCAGCCCCGGTCAAGCCTTCGGACGATTACAGTCCTAGCTGACATCTAGTAACTTCATGGAAGACCCTGGACCGAAACTGAACTGAAACATCATAGATATGATTAAGCTAAGGATCCTTAAAACAGGGCAGGAATGCCTCTTAGGAGCCTGTGGTCCCCCCACCGACATAATTTTTTTTAATCTTAAGTGCATTCAAAAAATTCCAGACACCTAACTAGTCCTAAAAAAGTAAATAAAAATTTAACAAACCACAACAATAGCAACAACAACAACAAAAACGTAATAGCCAAACAAAGTCACAAGATGTTTGGTTCCCTGTAAAAACCAAAGACAGCATCTTAAAATATGTCCCTGAGTTGTGTTCCAGAAACTAGACTCCCACCAAATGGAGCCACTGGCACATAGATCTCAGATAAGGAGAAGCTGAGGACTCAACTCCGATTGCTATTCTTTGTTCTAAATTTCTTCCTAAAGGGCCTGGAGAAGATCATGCCCATGAACCAGAGCTCACCTTCTTTTCTGCTGATCATACATTCTGAGACAAAGCTTTGCCTCCTTAATCACAAATCAGAAAATTTTGGAATCCACCTATGACCTGTGGGCCTCTGCTTGCAGATGTCCTGTCTTTTTAAGTCAAACCAATGTATAGCCTCCCTGTGTTGATTTATGACTTTGACTATAACTTTTGCCTCCCTGCCTCCATAAACCCTTACCTTTAAGCCATCTGGGAGGTTGGGTCTCAAGCATAAGCTACCCAATTCTCCTTACTTGGCACCCTACAAGTAAGGGTTAGACTTAAATATCTTCCCACTAACACCCTCCTTTCTCCCACTACAAAACTCAATAAATATTTGGCCCTACTGCACCGGGTGAGTGCACCCCAGTTCAGTTCAGTAGCATCCTGAGATAGAAAGATCATTCTGGATTATTGGGTGACCCATACATGTAACTACAGGGTCATTATAAGAGATAAGCAAAGGAAAATCCAATCACAGATGAGAAAAAGACAACATGACAGTGGAAGCAGAGATTAATGTGGCCACAAGCCAAGGAATTCTCACAGCTAGAAGCCTTAGAAGCTGCTGGAGACAAGATGCAGACTCTCCCCTGGAGCCTCCAGAACAAATGAGCACTGCAGATACACTGATTGTGGTCCTGTAAATCTTAGGGCAGACTTCTGACCTCCAGAACTGTAAGATAAATTTCTGTTGTTTCAAGTCACTAAATTTGTGGTCATTTGTTAGATTAGCAACAAGAAACTAATATATTGTCAAAATGTTTTTTTAATTTTTGTCAATCTTCCTAAGTTTAACAATTTTTTTTTTTATTCAGGATCTCTCTCTGTTACCCAGGATAGAGTGCAGTGGTGCAATCATAGCTCACTACAACCCCCAACTCCTAAGTTCAAGTGCTCCTCCTGCCTCAGCCTCCTGAGTAGCTGGGATTACAGGCATCCTGCCACCAGGCCAAGCTAATAAAAAAATTTTTTTTGCAGAAATAGGATCTGGCTATGTGGCCCAGGCTGGCCTCAAACTCCCAGCCTCAAGTGATCCTCCCACCTTGGCCTACCAAAGTGCGTGGGATATGTATAGGTGTGAGCCACCATGCCCAGGCTGGTGTATCAATTTTAATTTTTTTTTTCAAAAAATCTGATTGTGGTTCCGTTGATTTTTTCAATGGATTTCCTATATTTAATTTCATTGATTTCTGCTTTCATCTTTGTTATTGCCTCTTCCTTCTGCCTGCTTTCATCCTTTTTTTAGTTTCTTGAGGCAGACAGTTGGATTATCGACTGAAGAACTTTTCTGTTTTCTAAGGTAAGCATTTGGTGCTATAAATTTTCCTCTTTGCACTGGTGCCATGTCTCATATATTTTGACATGTTGTAGCTTCATTTTCATTCAATTCTATGTATTTTTTGTATTTCCTTTGAAGCTTCTCCTTTGTCTCATTAATTATTTGCAGCCATGTTGTTTAATTTCAAAGTTTGGAGATTTTCTTACTGTTTTTCTATTACCAATTATTAATTTAGTTCCATTTTAAATTGAATTTCATTGTGATCAGAGAACATGCTCTGTATGACTTTAATTCTTTTAAACTTGGTTAGATTTGTTTTATGACCTAAGACACGGTATATCTTGGTGAAGGTTTCACGGACACTTGAAAAGAATGTTTATTGTGCTGTGATTTTGTGGAAGGCTCTATGTATGTCTATCAGATCCTGTTGGTTCGTTATTTTGTTCAGCTTTTGTCCATCCTTGTTTATTTTCTGTCTAGCAGTTCCATCAATTGCTAGTAGTATCAATTACTAGATTATTCTGTCTAGTGGGCTGCTGAAGTCTCCAACTGTAATTGCGGATATATACATATCTTTCTTGTGATTGCTTCTGTTACAAGGACGGGTTCATATACACGTTTTGTTTCACCAGGCTCTTCTCACTCAACAATCCCTTGTAAAAATCTTTTCAAATCAACCATAATACGACTCTAGTTCACTTTTAGAAACGGCTACATAGTACTATTTCATAGTGTAAATGTACCAGAATTTACCCTACCACTCTATAGTGCGACCTTTGCTTTGTTGGGTGGGCAACATAATCCCCAGTGAAAATTCCACTGGCTTTCTCAGTCACAAGCCTGAATTTTGATGACAGAGGCTGACAGTTGAAAACTCATAGTAGTTAAGTGGACCATAGTGTATAGTAGGGGCTAGAAGGGTGCGGGGTAGACATGAGTCTGTATTGAGCCTTTTGAGAAAAGAACTGTGACACTGAAAACCATCAGTAATTCTGCTTGTAGGTCATCATAAGCCATAAAGAAAACTCTACCATCTTTTCTTTAAAAAAGAGTAGTGGTATCTTAGACAAAGATTAAATTATCTCTTAGTCAGGTAGGCATATGAACTAAAGACCCAAATTATTCTTAGGATAGGAAAAAATTCTACAGATAGAATATAGGCCAAATCTGGCCAACACAGTAATTCAACCTTATTCCTTACTATGAGGAGCAGGGTCTCTTAAATTTAATTTACAAACCAGAATGTAAACAGTAAGATAATCTAGATATAATGGGATCACAACTGTTGAGGAAGTAAGAAATGTTTGGCTTGGAGAAGAGAAGGCTAAGGAAAAACACCTGTTTAGCTACTTCAAGGACTGTCATCTGGTAAGGAAGGAGCTCCATTCTGCCGGGTTTGAGAGGGCAAATGTCACCCAGATGGAGGGGGGTTGTATTAGTCAGCGTTCTCTAGAGGGACAGAACTAATGGAATAGATACATATATATAAAGGGGAGTTTATTAAGTATTAACATGCACAATCATAAGGTCCCACAATAGGCCGCCTGCAAACTGAGGAGAAAGAAGAGCCAGTCCAAGTCCCAAAACTGAAGAACTTGGAGCTGGATGTTCATGGGCAGGAAGCATCCAGCACGGGAGAAAGATGTAGGCTTGGAGGCTAGGCCAGTCTAGCCTTTTCACGTTTTTCTGCCTGCTTTATATTCTAGCCATGCTAGCAGCTGATTACATGGTGCCCACCCAGATTAAGGTCTGCCTTTCCCAGCCCACTGACACAAATGTTCATCTCCTTGGGCAACACCCTCACGGACACACCCAGGATCAATACTCTGCATCCTTCAATCCAATCAAGTTGACAGTATTAACCATCACAGAGGTCATGGAGTGCAAGGCACAATGACCAGCAACACACTGGTCACTTGGTTCAATAGGGAAATCCCGGCCATGGGAGGACTTCACACAGAGCCTGCTTCCTGAGGATTTTAACCTTGACTGAGTGCATTCCAACTCTAAGGGGCTACAGCCCATGTTACAGACAAATGACAGCTGATATGTAGTGTCAGGTGTCCCTGACTACAGCCATTCTTCAGTGGCACATCTTCCCTATCCCCTTGGCAAACACTGTGCACACTCCCACCTCCAAGGAGCTTCTCACTCTGATTCTCCTGCTGTGAACACGCTCCACTCCTCCACCTACCCAGATCTGGATAGTCCTTCCAGATCCAGAATAAATCCCACCTCCTCAGTGAGGCCTTTTCTGATAACCCCAGCCCACCACTTATCTCTTACCACGTAATTAACACCTTTTTAGAACATAGATTTTTTTTTTCCCATTCAACTGAATTAAAAGTTCCTTTTAGGCAATCACCCTGCACCTCTTCAACAACCTACAATACCTTCCACAGAACAAGACGTGTAATTGAGCTTTCAAAAAATACTTGTTGATCCATTCATTTCCCCCTTTCTTTTTCATAAATCCATGTAATTTTAATTAGAGGTGGGGGCAAGTGAAAGTGTTAAGGAGTTTAGCTTTCTGTTAGGAAATGTGCTGGTAAAATTTGGCTATACAATGTTTTAACTTAATAATGATCTCTCCTGGCTGTCATTAAAGTTGACTCCCTTACCGAAACCCTTCTGTAATTAGCTGTCAAGAGAAAGGACAGGAGAACACAGAATTCAAGGGTCTGCTAACAGTGCTTTCCAACTACCAAACAGCCTTTAAAGATTTTGGGTGGGCTGTGGCATACATAGTTCATGGAAGGAACAATTACCAAGGAATTTACTAATTGAACAGAATTCAGAATGTGCCTCCATGGAATTACGTTCTTAATCCCCAGCAGTATACAAATAGGCCCCAGGTCACCTTCTGGACCAGTCGCTGTTGATCAGGCACATCCTCCAGTGCCCTGCAGCCGGCTCCCATTCCTCTGTCGTCAGTCGCATATTAAGTATTCATCACAGGCTCCTTCTCCAGGGAAGCCTTGGGAGAGGCTGGCTGATAGAGTTTGGATCTGGCCCCCACCCAAATCTCACGTTGAAACATAATCCTCAGTTTTGGAGGTGGGTGCTGGTGGGACCCGACAGGATCACGGGAGCGGGTTTCTCATGAATGGTTTAGCACCACCCACTTCGTGCATCCCCACCATGCTGTTCTCGCGATAGTGAGTGAATTCTGGTGAGAGCTGGTCATTTAAAAGTGTAGGCGTCCTACTTCTCTCTCTCTCTCACTCCTGCTTCTGCCATGTGCCTGCTCCCTGCTTCACCTTCTGCTGTGCAGTCTCCCCAGAAGCTGAGCAGATGTCCACATCATGCTTCCTGTACAGCCTACAGAGCCAGTTAAACCTCTTTTGTTTATAAATTACCCAGTCTTGAGTATTTCTTCACAGCAATGCAAGAATAGGCTAATACATTGGCTGAACACCTGTCCCACAATCCATGGCCTTACATCATGTCGTTGTCAGCTCAGGCTCCCATAACAAATATACCACAGACTAGGTGGCTTAAACTACGAACATTTATTTTTCATTCTGGAGTCTGGATATCCGAGATCAAGGTATTGACAGATTCAGTGTCTGGTGAGGGCTCGCTCACTGGTTGCAGAAGACTGTCTTCTTGCTGCATCCTTAACATGGTAGAAAGAGGGCAAGCAAGCTCTCTGGGGCCTCTTTTATAAGGGCACTAATCCCATTCATGAGAGCTCCACCCCTATGACCTAATCACCTCCCAAAGGCCTCACCTCCTAACACCATCGAATTAGGGGTTAGGATTTCAACAGATGAATTCCGGGAGGACACAGACACTCAGTTCATAACACACCACATATCAAAACTCATGGTCTGATGCTACACACATGTAAGCCCATCTAGATTATGGTTTCCCTGAGAGTGGGAACTATTCATCCAATTCATCTTAGATTATCCAGGGCTCCGGCATTGGGCATCTGGTAGAGCCTTGCTTCATATGGATTGACTTGAAGGCTACAGAGCTCTGGAGACCCTGAGCAGAGAACACCAGCTGCCCGAATGGCAGAGGCAGGAGAGAACAGTTTGCTTATGTGAGCTTAGTCTTGAAGGTCAAAGAGGATTATTTTAGGCCAAGATGAGAAGGGGCCCAGAGGGGAAGAGTTTGAGCTAAGCCCAGAAGTGCAACTGGTTTGGGAGAAAACAAGTTTCTCCTTATGGTTGGAGTATCGGGGTAGGGGTGCAGGAGATGAAGCTCCAGAAGTAAAATGAAGCCAAACTGAAAGTTTTTACACTCATAATAAGGAATTTGGATTGAATTCTGTAAGCAAGGCAAGCGAGCAGCAGACAGCTTTTAATTAGGCAGATGAGATGACAGACATGTATTTTAGAAAGATAAATAATTCACCACAATTACAGAAAAAGGTGAAAGATGCATATTTACCTTACTAGATGCTGAAAAAAACCTGATTTAATTCAGCAACCATTTCAGATTTCTAAAAAACTAGGATCATAGGAAAATTTTCTTAACTTGTAAAAATGTATGTAATCGTAAATGTTCTTGATATTTGAATACAGAAGAGCTCGCTTTGTAGCCAGGAGCAAGAAAGTAGCCTTCACCAATAGAATTGTTGACTGTACTCAAAACCCCAGCCAAGGCAATAAGAGAAGGAAAGGAATAAACTTATTATACACACAGTGAAAAATGTCTGTCCAAGTGGAAAGATGAATATAGAAGAATATTCGCTATTTTATAATTTGTGAGAAATTAGAAACTGTCTACCTGTCTAACAATAGGGAACTGTTGGAATAAATTTTAGTTCACCCATAATTTGAGTGCCAAGTGAATGCCAAAAAAAGAGAGAGAATTATAGGTACTAATATTGAAAGATCTCCAAAGCATAAGAAGTTAGAAGAGCAAGTCACAGATCAATATATGTAGAATGTTCTGTGTTGTGTAAACGAAAAGAAGAAAAGATGAAAGAAAGAAAAGAAAAAGACGTGTGTGTATGTGTGTGTGTGTTTTCACACACCCTGGAAATATAAGTAGCAGATAATTGTTGCGGATTATCTCTGAGAAGAATAAAATTAGTAAGTGTCAGGAAGAGAGCTGAGAGGAAACTTTCACTTTTCACCCCAAATAGTTGTGTATTGTTTGAAACATTTCAGAGAGGCGATATCATTTTTTTCTCTTATTTAATAAGAAAAGTCTTTCCCAAAGCAATTTTCTGGAAAGATCAGTAGTTTATTGCAATCATCAAGGCAAAGAAAAGAAAAATGGTGAGGGCATGAATCAGAATAAAAGGAAGGAAAAAGAAGAAAAATGTGAAACCCTTTAGAGGTGGAAATGAGAGGTTGGTGACTGAACAGATGTAAGAGGCTTAGTAAAAGGACGTGTTCAGCAATGACTTGGGGGTCTCAGATTTGGGGAGAGGACGAACAGTGACACATGAACAAGAAACAGATGCCAGAGGGAAAAATCGTGAATTTATTTTGAGACATGCTACACTTAAGAGGCCTCCGAAATGGGAGATGGGCAGGTTGCACCACCAGTTAGCGACACAGACCTGGGTAGATGTCTTAGTAGCCTTGAGCCCATGACGCTTGTCCCTGCTTCCATCATCACTCCTAATTGTCTTCTAATTGCCTCTACTTTAATTCTTACTTTTCCAATCATTTCTCCACACAGAAGATAGAATAACCTTTGGGAAGTTGCCAGTGGCTTCCCACCACACTTGCCAAAGTTCAGTGAGCTGTAGATCTGACCCTACACCCTGTCTGGTTCCACACACTCCAGCCAAGCAGGCGCACTCTGCTTCTGTCACCTCCCCTAGATGGGCCCACGCAATCAGGCACTGACACCTACACACACATGTCCCACCTGCCTGCCAGATAATCCCACCCGTTATTTCGGCTCCATTTCAGTATCATCTCCTGGGAGAAGCCATCCTTGATTTCCACGTCACCACCACTAGCGTGGCTCCTGGTATTTTCTCTCATCCGTCTCCCCCACTGGCACTGAAGGAGCAGGAAGCAAACAATTCACCACTCTATTGCCAATCCTAGCACAGGCCTAGCACAGAATAGGGGTTCAACAGATACTCGTTGAATGAAACAATTGATTTTAAAATTGATGAAGGAATACACTAGTCAATGGGTGAATGGGGAGGGCAAGACTGGAAAAAAATCCAGAAACAAAGATGGAAAGATAAGAGGACTGCACAAGAACCAAAGGACAAAACACTTCAAGGCCGAGACTGGGAGTCCTCCAGGGAGAGGACAAAAGTATCGGGGTCTGCGGGGAGGGAGGTCAGGCTGCAAAAGAATCGAAAAGGGGTTTAGATTTCATATGAGGGGGCACTGATGGACCTTTTCCAGATCACTATCCACGGACCGAGAGAAGCCGATCACTGCATATTGATGTGAATAAGAAGAGAGGAAGTGAAGTGGGAAGGAAAGGATGCACAAGGGAAGAGAGAGGGCTTCGAGTGGAGGCAGGATGGGAGGAAGGCTGATTTAGCGGGGAACAGACCTAAGGAGTGTGTCCCTCTCCCTGTATATGTAATTATAAGACAAGCAAAGATAGTAAGTACTAAAAACACAGAACCTCCTAATGACTGTATTACACATTGCTGCTGTCTGCACCTTAAGGTTGAATTCACTGTACCGTGTGGTGTAGACGCTATCGGCTGAGCTACTGCATTCCTCTTCCTGCCTCCCAGTGGCAGCAGGGCAGTGGTTCTTCACAGCACAAAAACTGGCAAAACTTCAAATCATAACTTTTTTGTCCCAACAGCCAGAGATGTTAACCATTGGCCAGCACACCCCTGCCCTGGGGGTCCAGCAGGAGGGAGGGAAGGAGGGCAATGAGGGGGACGGGGTTGTGGTCAACAACCGGACATCAGAATTCTCCCCTCTGGCTGTTAAGTTGTGAGTCTTATTTTCTCCTCTCACCTGAGTTAATAAGTCATTCTGCAAATGAGGTTCTTATCTATTACAGGAGTTGCTACTTCCAGTGAAAAAAGTCACAGCTCAGTTCTCTACATAGTGCAGCCATCACCTCCTTACAAATAACAATCCTTTAAAAAGCAATTTCTCTATCCCAGAGACCAGAGGAGACCCTGGAGGACTCAGCCCTAAGAAGGGGTGAGGCGGGCTGACCAAGCAAGGGGTACCATGATCCCATCAGTCATATGGACGTGGAAAGTCAGAGGACGAAAGGAGGCTTCTCAGCATGTGGGAAGCAGGAGGGACTCAGGGGCACCTGCCAGGCCCTGGGCCCTGCCAGCTCACCCACTTGACCAGTGACCTTCTGTTCTCAGCCCAGCTTCCCGAAAGAGGCGCCACCCTGCCTGGTTCCCTTTTCTGAGAGTACTTATTTGCTATTTGTTCTTTAATTTGGTCAAACCCAAATAGAAACATGCACCAATATACTTTTTAGAACTTCCATGGTAGCAAACCTTAAATTGAGAAAATCACATCTGTAAATTATTATTATTGTTATTATCGTTTGCAGATTAGGGGGAAAACCCCATGGCTTTTCCATTTTACTGGTGAAACACCTTGACACAGAAGCGTGTTTCCCCTCCTGGGTGCCTCTGCCTCCTGTGACTCAAAAGCATCAATGTAAGGTGGCCACATGTCCTGCTGCTGGGCTTGCCCCCACCTCGAGGGACCATATCAGGTGTGATGCTGCCAGGAGCAGGCAGCCACCCGGGTCCCCACACCCTGAACCAGCTTGTGAACCACAGCCATGGGCCCTTGCCACTTAGCCCCATAAAGACCTACTCACAGCTCCCCTTGTGGACAGTCACAGTTTATCTGTCTTATAGCTCAGACCCCTACTCTAGCATCCATCTATAGTAAACCCTGAACAAACATTTGAGGAATTTAAAAATGTTTCTCTATTTGGGTCGGGCACGGTGGCGCATGCCTGTAATCCCAGCACTTTGGGAGGCTGAGGCAGGCGGATCACCTGAGGTCGGGAGTTCGAGACCAGCAGACCAACATGGAGAAACTCTGTCTCTATTAAAAATACAAAATTAGCTGAGTGTGGTGGCGCATGCCTGTAATCCCAGCTACTTAGGAGGCTAAGGCAGGATAATTGCTTGAACCCGGCAGGCAGAGGTTTCTGTGAGCCAGGATCGCACCATTGTACTCCAGCCTGGGCAACAAGAGCAAAACTCCGTCTCAAAAAAAAAAAAAAGTTTCTCTATTTGATACCCAAAGGAACAGTAATAAAATCTGAGACTCTTTCAGACAAGTTTATCTGATCATTCCTTATCCCGTGTTTCCATATTGTTAGGAAACAGAAATCCCTACAAGTGGTTCAGGTCAGTTAGTGGCTACTGTAGAAAATACTTCTAGAGTTTACGTGTATTTCGGAGGGTGAATTGTATATGTCCACTTGACTGAGCCATGAGATGCCCAGATATTTGGTTAAACATTATTCTGGTGTGTCCGTGAGAGTTTTTTCCTTTTTGATAACATTAACATTTGAATCAGTAGTAGACTGAACAAACAGATGGCCCTCCCCAATTTGTGTGGCTCTTCTCCAATTTGTTGAGGGCCTGAATAAAACAAAAAGCCTGACCCCTCCCCTGGATAACAGAGAATTCCTCTTGTTGGTCTTCCAGCTGGGACACTATTTTGTCCCGCCTTCAGATCAAACTGAAACATTGGCTCTTCCTGGGTCTCAAGAGGCCAGCATCAGAACTGGAACTGACACTATCAGCTTTCCTGGGTCTGGCCCACCCTGCAGACCTTGGGACTTGCCTGCCTCCAAAATTATGCAACCCAATTCCTTATAATAAATCCCTTTTATTATAAGAAACTCTTGGTTCTGTTTTTTTCTGAAGAACCCTGACTAATACTATTAAAAACAACTTGGGAGAACACCCATTTCCAGAAGGCTCCTCAGATACTGGAAGAGGCCCTGCAGATACTGGAAGAGGACACTGAGCAGAGGAGGCTCCTCAGATACTGGAAGAGGACACTGAGCAGAAGAGGTTGGGAGGTGCGCCTCCCACCTCCCCACCTGAAGGCTAGGAGGCCTGCCCCTCCTCACAGCTCACAGTGCTTCCTGGGGACCACAGAGTCAAATCTAGGACGTCTGAGCACACTTGGGACCCTGAACCACTTGGCCATATTTGATATCACTGTTAAGCCCAAGGCTGCAACTTATTCGTCAAGAACATGGTGTGTTCTCCAAGCACTGAGGCGGAGGCGCCATCCAGACCTGCACGATTCTAGGGCCCCACTAACACACTTGTAAGTTCATTCCTGAAGGACAGTCACCACGGACCAACTTGAGGTCCTCATTCCCACTGCGTGAGGAGTGCCTTCATGTCTAGAAGGAATGTGGACATCCAGGCCACTGCTTGACCCACACCAGGGCAAAGACAGGCCCACACAAGTCCACAGAGGAGCAGCAGGCAAAACCTGGAAGTCTGGAAACTGCTCCTAAACAGTGCAGGGTGGGGTGGCGTGCAGATGGCACTGAACCGATGGCTGTTGAAGTTGGGTGGTGGGTGATGTGTCCCTGGGGCCTCATTTTGCCATTCTCTTTATTTTGTTGTGTTTATGTGTTTCGTATGTTGATGTATGTTTTAAAATCCTCATAATAAATGTTTGAATTTTATAAAAGGGTGTTTTACAAGCCATGTTACAAGGTTGGCAGGTGACCTTGCAAGACAGGCAGGGCTGCAAGCAGAGGAGGTAGAGATCAGTGTGAGGTGGGTTAGGCTCCCTCACCCTTCATGTCATGTCAGGGATGGGCAGGACGAATGGGCTCAAGGCTGTCTTTCTCCTGCTGCCAGTTTTTAGGGGCCTCTCCTGCTGAGTGGGTTGTGGAGGTCTTTTTGTTAAGAAGACCCGAGGCATCCAAACCAAGACTCAAGGAGGGAGAGACAGCAAGGAGGGATGCCTGGGTGGTGAGGGAGCTCTTTGGTATTCGACATGGTACAGCCCAAGGGCACATCCAGGAACTAAACCATGTGCCTAGCAGGGGCCAACCTGTATTTTTGCCAGCCTGAAGCACAGCTCATGCAGTCAAAATCAGCAGGGAGGGCCCACCATGGCCAGAAGAGAAACCTGCACTACTCACTTTAATCTTAGAAAGACGCCTGTGCACGCCGGGCACAGTGGCTCATGCCTGTAATCCCAGCACCTTGGGAGGCTGAGGCAGGCAGATCACTTGAGGCCAGGAGTTCAAGACCAGTCTGGGCAACACAGGGAAGCCCCATCTCTAGAAAAAGTAAAACAATTAGCCAAGCATGGTGGTGTGTGCCTTTGTCCCAGCTATTCGGGAGACTGAGGTGGGAAGATAGCTTGAGCCTGGGAGGTCGAGGCTACAGTGAGCCATAATCATGCCACTGGATTCCAGTCTGGGTGATAGAGTGAGACTCCATCTCCAAAATAAAAAAAATGCATATGCTAGGGAATAACGGAATACAGTTGGCCCTCCAAATTCATGAAAATATTTTTAAAATACATAATAAAAATAACAATACAAAAATAAAAAATAACACAAATCAAACAATGCAGTATAACAAATATTTGTGTCACATTTACATTATAATAAGTATTAGTAATCTAAAGATATTACAATTATAGTAGATGGTATATGGAAGATGTGCCTAAGTTATTTGCAAATACTGCATCAGTTTATATCAGGGACTTGAATATGCTCAGATTTTGGTATCCATGGGGTTCCTGGAACCAATCCCCCTTAGATCTCAAGGGATGATTGTACACAAATCCCTCATAATTCACTTACATTTTGTCCATCTTCTGGAGGGGCAATAAGTCATTGTGAAGGGCTGGGTCTTCCAGGCAAAGAACGCTCCAAACAACTACGTTTTCATTGTTTTATCTTAAGAAATAAAAGCCTTCTGTGACTCCTGCTTTGGTAAAAACTGTAAGAGGCCCAGAGTATACAGTACCTCTACTAAATACCACCTTGGGGGTAAATTCTTTGTCAACAGAGCTAGAACCATATTTTGATTTTTTTTTAAACAGAAAGTTTCTATTTGGGCAGGTGGCAGTGGAAATTTTTAATGTTTGCAAAGCAAAAAGCACTATTGTCAGTAGATTGCCAAGCAATTATATTTAATGGAATTTGATAAAATGAAGTTTGTCAGAATGACCTCAGAGTAGAGAGCATTTCTGATGTGAGGCTGGGTGAAGGCCAAGTTCCAGAGTTTGAAGGATTCATACAAGTTTAAATTCTTGAAATTTGGAGTGGACTCTTTGCTTCTTTTTCTGCCTATTCAATAGACAAACATGAGGAAAGCCTTTTTTGAGGGGTTCTCCACTTTGGGAAAACCATGCATTTCAGATAATATCTGAGGATGGCTTCAAGTCGGAAGTAAGCAGCACTATAACAATGAGCACTTTGAACATTTTTCTTCTTGGTTTTGAGGAGCTTCAGATATCCAGACAGCTGCTGGGGCGTCAGGCACCTGCAAGCACCAATGGACCGGGTAAGGCACCTGTTCGAGCTGTCTCCTCAACTTCTCTTTTCTGCAGCTTCTTCCAGCATCCAGGCTTCAATGCAGATCCTCACAGGCACCTGGGCTCATGGCTAGAAACCCAAATCTTCACTAAATGGCAGTGGTATTTGCCAGACCAGCTGTGGTGCAGAGTAAGGTGTATCTGAACCCAGAATCTATAGATCACAGAATCCATGGATCTAACTAAACTGCTGCCACCTGCCTTAGAAAAAGACCCCAGCCAGAGGTGCCATCCAGTGTTGAGAAGATGCTCGCCAGCCAAGAAGAGCAGTGGTGGTCCCCTCTTCCAGACATGTCAGATGTACAGGAGGGCTGAGGTATATCCGGCACCTTCTCACCAACTCTCCTCACAAAGATGAAGAAGACTAGCATGGCCTGTAACCACGGAAACATGGCCTTTGGCCCCTGGTATCTCACTGGGGGTCAAGTGGTCCAAACAGGGATGCCTAATCCCTCTCACCCCAGTGTAACTGGTGCCACTCTGCTTATTTATAACCATGACTGCTCTGCAACTGTGAAGTGGCCACTCAGGGAAAATTCACCAATTCTAGCACTGGGAGACATGGACTAATGACTCCCAGTGGACCCTCACACTGTCACACTGTTGTTGTTTTGGTGGGGAGGGGAGAGGCGAAATCACAATGGGGTCAAAATATTTTGTTTTGTTTTTTAACTCACAGATCATAAGTAATTATGAATTTGTAAGACCAAAACCAACTTGTAAGGCATATTGTGCAGCTGCACATCCCCACACCCCTGTGACACACACACACAGACACAGAAACACACACACACGATGATCAACATCCACCCACTCAGTAGGCTGTTCCTATGCTCACTGCCTCCCACCTTAAAGATATTATTTATCCACCACATATTGTAGAACTCTTATGATAAACTGCAAAATTGCCCTTTACCCAGGAAACACACATAACTGGTCACTGCTTTCCATTGCATCTGCAACCATTTTGTTTGTGAATTAAATAATTCACTACCTCTATTACCCTTGGGTATTTTCATTGAACATGCTGGCTCCTCCTTGTTGCTTTCCTCTGAGCCCCACCATGGACTTGGGTCCTTGCACTGCAGGGTCTGGCCCTGGCCCCTGTGACCCAGCAGGTGTCCAGTAGGTGAGCACACTCCTGATACTGCAGTGTGCTTCCCTGGGCCCATCTCTTCCAATTACATTAGATGCTGGAGCAAAAAACGATACCGATCCTGATGCCACCATTTCTGCCTCGGCCAGGCCCCCAATCCATAGAGGCCCAATCCATAGAACCCCAGCACAACCCTGCCTTCAACTTACTGCAGCCGGGGACAGCCAGGTCCAGAGAGGTGAGCTGACTGCTCTAGCCCCACACTAAGGTGGTGGTGGAGCTGCAGCCCAGGTGTCCTGCCTTTCACCAGTCCAGGACCTTCACCAGCCCAGGTGTCTGCTCTAATCTCCCCTACCCTAAGCCAGGCACTGCAGGCCAGCAGCACCAGCACATCCTGCAGGGCCAGCCTGTTGGCTGGAAAGCCAGTCTTCCAAGTGGGTTCACGTGTTTGCTGCCCAGGCTTTCTGTTCCCAGGACTCTGCTTTAGTGACAGTAATCATATATTCCTCAAAACTATGACATATACTCAAAGGTAAGACACCATGCGGAGGCAGAGGAGCAGCCATCTGTTCCTTATAGGATGGAAGTTTTGTCGTAGCTTATCTTTTTCTTAAACATGAATATAAAAGAAATGACTGAGATAATTGGGTATTTCTAGAAATATGACATTTCCTATTTTCTAACAAGAAAGAAAACAGCCCCCATCCAAAGTCATCACAAGTCATCTACCTGTGGCCTGTGGGGTGTGTGTGTGTGTTGTGTGTGTGTGTGGTGTCTGTATGGTCATGTGTGGGCGTGTGGTGTGTCTGTGCATATGTGTGTGTATGTGTGAGGTGTATGTGTGGTTTGTGTGTATGTGTGGAGCGTGTATGTGCCTTTAACACATCTGTGCTTGTGTCACATAAAAAGAGATAACTCACTATCCAGATCAAATTAATAACTTTATCTATTAATGTCAAAAGAAATTCTTAAGCTATTTTTCAAACCATTTAGATATTTACATGTAAGCCATCCATATTATAAGCTTTTTAAACAATTTTGAGAAAAAAATCAACTTTAAAGTTCAACTACACATCAAAAAACAACTTTTCAGTCTAGAAGTAAAATAAAATTCTACAATATTACAGTAGAATTGATACAGTTGTTTTAATATAGTTAAAATAACTTTTGTATGATCTTTGCTCACAGTTACCAAAAGAATACAGCTCTGAGAAAATGAAAATTTAAGATATTTTTATACACTTTGTCAAGTGAAAAAAAATTAAGAATAAATTTTTGAGTAAATGTAACTTACGAAGACCACCTATAAAAGGCAGCAGAGCATTTACAAATAAAGCAAATGATTTATACCACCCCAATCATTTGATGCACAAATGGGAGAAATAAAATAATTTTTAAAGTGTCCTTGTAAAAACAGAGCTTTGTTCCAAAAGGGAAGCATACCAGGAAGTGTCCAGCATATCAGGAAATAATGCCGTACTTTTCTGATCATTCAATCTCCTATAAATAGCTTGCCATTTTCACTGTCAGTAAATGTACAACACTGCACAAGCTGAAACCTATATAACTTCGCTGGAGCCTTCACAGGTGTTTATGAATAACATAATCTGCTGGCTCACTGAATGCTGACGCTGTTGGAATAGCTCTGAGCAGCGGGCTCCTAAAACCATTGCTTTTACATTGGGCCTCCTGATTCTTGCCCTTGGCACTTGGATCAGTTCTAAATATGGTCACTTCTTATCCTTTTGAAGTCTGTGCTGTGATGTGCTCTAAGAAGGAGCCCGTCTTTTGGGGACCACACTGGGGCCAAAGGCAAACCCAGTGCAGCCCACACAGCATTGCCTCCTGCTCCAGCCTCGCCCCCTCCAGCAGGCAGTTTCAGAGCTGAATGCCAAGGCTGTGCTTGTCTTCAGATGGCCCAGTGGCTCTTTAAAAACTGAACCCCTGCCTCCTGTTCCCTGCACTGTTCATATTCCTTCCTACAGTTTCCCCACCGTGGATCTGGGGACGGAGAAGGTGGAGGACCAGGATATTGCCTTTTGAACCTGCTAAAGACCAGCAGCCTCCTTGAGTGATGGGGGTCCTACCCAGCTTTGACTTTAGGATAAGATAATTTAAAGGAGAGCAGCACCGTAATCAATACTCATTTGTATTTCTTTTAGGTCAAAATATCAAACACTTTTAAAACGGAAATTTAATGAAACTATTCATTGTTCTTTGCTGTTGGATTTTTCTTTTCTGTCAAGAGCATAGTTTCTTGTTCTTTCTTTTACGTCACCAAAAGAAAAAAGGAAATGTCAAGTACACTTAGGGGAGTAAAAAGGTGCTGCCAATGAGGCCCAGCTGAAAAGAATATAAACCTCCAGGCAGAGTAAGCTGCAGCCTTCCTGTGTGCATAGCCCCGTTCTGTTATTTAGCAGCAAACTCAATGATGGACCAATTAGACATGCTTAGAGCTTTGAATTCTCCTGTTGCTCAGGAACTTCTTCCATGTTTAAATTTTAAGTCCTTCATTAATTCACATTCTAAGCTGTTGCTCAAATAGTTTAATGTTTCCTAGATGATCAAAATTTACCAGACTTCTGTACTTTACAGTCCCTGTTCTCAGATTAAGTCAAAATATTTTTGAATTATAATTCATGTGTGCAGTATCCTAATATCACCTGGTATTTCTTTGAGGAGAAAATCTATAATACAGTATATAAATTTTCCAGGAAACTAGAAAACATTTGGGGGCTTTATTTTTAATTTAGAAAAAAATTACATCAAAGAGAATAATGCATCCTTTCCCAAACCCTAAACTCTTAGTTTTTACGATTGGTATCTAGTCATATGATAAAGATGGCCCATTTCTATCTACCAGAAATCTTTTAAAGTGAGGATACCAGTAGAACTATTCAAAAATTCTAAATAATGCCAAATTAAGATTGTTTTCAGTTAATAATTTTTCAATAAAATAAGTTCACAGTTTTAAACTCAACATAGGCAATGCGGGAATTTGCACATGTGCGCCAACAGAGGGCCATGTGATAATTTGAATCAAACAAGCACACACACTTTAGCATCTGGTTTTCTTTCTGCGTGACTTCAAACTTCTCCAGGAAAGCAGAGGACAATGCCTGCGTTTATGTTCACATCACATCACTATTCACGGCTGCTAATGAACAAGGAACCAAACCATGGATGGTACAGGGCCCTAATTAGTCATGCCATGCACCCCTCAACCCGTCACTGCAACCCCTTAAATTTGAGGCAACACAAAGTAACCCCAAGACACAGACAAGCTCTGTGCAGATCCAGCCCCTTGACTCTGAATACTACTGCTGATGCTGCCAGGAAGTTACAAACCTTACAGCAACAGATTGTCGACGCAGAGCCATTTTATTTTAGTACATTCATCATTATTTTGCCACATTTGACCTTTCAAACTGGATGATGGCCTTCCTTCTTTAAAAAGCAAAAGCGAAGTTCTAAGCAAAGTGATTCAAACAAAAATTTAAAGCCATAAGTTTGAGAATTCTCCCTCAATTTGAAAACTACTCTGTTAAATATGACAGGTAGAAAAAGCTTTGCCAAGGTCTATTTGTCTATTTGAAATGTAGGCTTTTTAAAACAGCAATTATACTAACAACCCAGAAGTAAACACAACCTCAAAGCTGTCAGGGATTTTTGGTTTGGTTTTTTTTTTTTTTCTTTTTGTTTTTGGCCCCTGGTTATATAATTTAAATAAGCAAAACAAGAAGACTATTCTGTTTCTCTTAAAATAAACTAACCCAAATATGCATATATTATGCTTATCTATATCCCTTTGGTAAAATATAATAAAACATACTTAGAAGCTAAAATGAAGGTTAAATTCAAAAGCAGACTGAAAAGGTGAAGAGGCCCTCTTTTAACAATAATGACCACATTCATCTTCAAGCACTTTTTATATAGTTAAAGGTAATCCACAAAGTTAAGTATCTCTGTTAATATTTTAGTTCCGACCAGATACTGCATTTTACCTGAGGATGCGTTCTGCTAAATTTTTACACTGGAATCTGCAGCCAATATTTACGAACAGACATCCTGGGGGTTTCTCAGTGTTACTGAGGACACTGTGGGGATAGAGTTTGTGTCTCATTTCTTTCTCCATACAAAGCCATGCCTTGGAGTGGCAGGACTGAAATACTGCAACTTCCATCCTCAACCCCTTATGTAGGGGGTATCTGCTCGGCTGTGGAGGCTGGTAAAGCTCTGAGCTAACTAACGGGCAGAAGGAAATAACCGCGTGGCAGATTACTTGAACTGTGTTGAGGCTTTTTCCTTAAATATCATAACACGTTTGCATAAGGGTAGAATTTTATTGACTACATCGTGCTTTTATCACCTTTGTGTTGGAGGAAAAAACTCCTTTCCAGCCTGTGGCTCCAAGCGCAGCGCCCTAGTTCCCTTTTAGCACATTTAAATGGAAGACTACAGTCACCAGAAAAATAGTCCCAGAATTCTCATTCCGCTGCTGTAAACGAGAACCTCTCCTTAGGGAATGAAAGACAAACCCCAAGAAAACCTGGCCTGGGTGAGAAAGTAAAGCCCGTCGAAGAGAAAGCAACACAACATTTGGCCTGCTCTGCAAGGAGCTGGGAATTCTTGCTGCGGGGTCAACAAGATGCCTACCCTCCCTCCAGGGAAGACACAGCAGGAGTAAGGCCGCCACTCAGTGCATCTCTCCTCCCGGGGGCTGCCCTGGTCTCCCCAGCGCGTTTCCTAGATACTAGGCAGGCCGGACCCCCGCTGTCCAGGGCTGGGCTCCCATGACACTGACCAGACATCTGGTAAGCCAGGTGGCAAAGGCGTGCCAAAAAAGTGGAGCCCAGGGAAAACCGGGACGGAGCGGTCATCCGAGTGGTAAACCTTCTCCCAATGGATGCGGGAAAACCGCATTTGTAGTTCCCTCCTCACCGCTGTCAAGCGAGCTGATTGCTAAGGAGTGCGCATTTCCTTGCCTCTAACGTGACAGTCGCGGGTGCGCCCCGCACCCCGGACTTCAGGGAATGAAGGAATCTGTCCCGAACTGGCCCCCACCCTGGCCCCAGAATCCCTAACCCTCAGGGCGGCCGGCGCCCGCACCCACCTTGACCACGTAGGTGACTCCGGGCCCCAGCACCTGGTCGCTGGCGTGCGGGAACTATTCAAAAATTCTAAATAATGCCAAATTAAGATTGTTTTCAGTTAATAATTTTTCAATAAAATAAGTTCACAGTTTTAAACTCAACATAG
>NW_012101499.1:1044629-1121453 GCF_000951045.1 Mandrillus leucophaeus | reverse complement strand
TGGCGCGGACTGCCGCGCATAGCAGGCGAGCCACTGTCCCCGGAGCGGGACGGAGAGTGGGGGCCCCGGGACAGCCTTCTGGAGAGCGAGAGCAGAGCAAGAGGATGGTGCTCTCCCACCATTAAAAGCCAGCACAGCAGCGGCCGCGCAGCCCCGGCCCTGGAGACCGCTGCTTGGGGTTGCACGTTTGCTTTGCAAAAGTCATAGTTGCCTCTGATGGAGCGCCCAGCTGCTTGGGGCTGCTAACAGCAAAAGCATGACTCACTCTGAGAGGAGACCCTTCTCAACAAAGGCTCGGTGAGCACTGCAAATCACTTCCTGTAGCAGAAAAAAAAAAAGAAAAAAAGGAAAAAAAGAAGAAAAAAACGACATCCACCCGCTGACAGCACACTAGAGCCAATCAATTCTCAAATTTCCTTTTTCTACCTTCCCAGATATTTCCTTCCAACCTTTGATTTTTCACCTTCCCATCCCCCACAATCTGCATTTGTGCCAAAGGTAAATCCAATCCAGTTCCTTCAAATCGTCAAATGAACTTTCTGAAACCCATTATTCTGTTAGGTTTTGCTCGTCCCTGCTCAGCCCATCTGTGTGAGCCTGTAAAAGTGTCTAACAGCGATGCGTTAAAATGTGACGAAGGCTTTTTAAGAATCAGATCTTCAGCGAATCCTGATGAATCCTGACTTGGAAGGCAGCATGAATTTTTAAATAGAAAAAACAAAAAGGATATTCACCCTCAGGTGAACAAAAAATACCAATTTCCTAGATTTTTCTTTTTCTTTTCAAATTAACAGAGCAGCGATGACAAGTGTCTTTGTAGCAATGCAGTTCCTCCAAAAAAAAAAAAAAAATCTGCATATGAACTTCTGCACAGTGCCAATCAAGGGGTCTTCCCTGCTAATTTACAGCAGTCTTTCTCAGCCAGGGTTAAGTTGAATATCCACTTCCAAAAAAGAAAAGTGCGTCTTTGACGAGTGGCAACAGGCTCCAGAAATCCATTCCAAAAAAGGGGCTGCATTTGAAGCTTTATTCCTACTGAATGTGTTTAAGCTCTGGAAAAACGCCTAAGAAATGCTACAAATACATTTCAATGTTCCTTCAGTTGCTGCTTGCAACCCTGCAGTCAGGAAGGAAAAAATGCAGCTGTTCTCATTGCACATCAAATCCACAGGGGGGAAAATATGCCTTCTTTTCAGGAGTCAGGCTCGGGCTTGCAAGTAAAATGCACAGGCCTTCTTTCTCTCAGTTAGGAGAGCAAGACTTTCACTGTCCCCAAAGGTCTGCCCGAGACTGAAGCCCTCTGACTCTTGACCTCAGTGGGCTCTGCCAGGCTTCCTCATGCATTAGGATCACCTGCTCCACAGTGAAACACTCACTATCAAAGTTTCCCCGCAACTTCTGAGCAAGCGAATAAATTCAGTTCTAGCACACTCTCAGGTCACCCTGACCTCTCACGCCCATGATCGAACATGTGGGGCACGTGAGGTCCTGAGTCTTGAACCCTGCTCTACGGAGCAAGGTTTAATGAGCGCCACTCATGGCGGGCGAGCGGGTGAGGCCAACCCCTAGGACGCAAGAGCGCAGAGGAGCCGCGGCGTCCCCGGTACAGGAAACGCGTCCCCACGGCTCGCCTCCTGTGCCGCAGCCCTAGCAGAACAGCCACACGGCACTCATTTGTTCCCGTTCCCTGGCTTGCATAGCAACAGCAATTGCACACCCCATAGATGATTTTGATGGTTATCAGAGTCCTCCCCAGATCTGTAGCGAAAGAGCCCTATCATTCCCAAAGCGAGATCTTCATTAGATGCAGACAAAAACAGCAAAATGTGAATGAAATGCTGTTTGTGTGAATGAAAAGGCTAGCGAGCGAGCCAGCGTTTCTGTGAATGAAGCAGGGCCTTGCAGCCGGTGCCAGGCAATCCCCTGGGCTCCAGCGGCCTCAGCCAATGAGCGGCCGCCCCGATGACTCATTCAACAAAGGCTTGCTCAATAGTGGAAGATTCCATTTCAATCAAAGGCGGGATCTTTTATCCAACGGCAGTGTGGGAAAAAAAAAAAGGAAAAAAAAAAAAAAGAAAAAAAAAACACCCAGCCGGACTGCAAAGATACCGGGAGGAAGAGGCCAGCTGCTGTGGAGAGGAAAAGCTGTTTGACAAGGGAATTTGAGATCCCTTGGTCAGGTCTGAGTGTGAAGAGGGTCTCTCTTGGAGGTGAGCTGTGCCCCTAAACTTTCATTCAGCCGTTCATTTACATCAAGGAACAACCATGAATGTGCCAGTCGTTCAGCTTTTATTATGAATGTACACCGAATGCACGTTCAAAACCTAGGTTCCTAGCCCTTGATTCTTTTTTTGTGAAAGGCATGTAGAACACCTGTACACGTTCTGAGGCTCCAGGGAGGAAAAAAAAAAAAAATCCAAAGCTAAGTACTTAACCCTTTAGCCAACACGAGACTTTTATTTCTTTTATTATGAGGCCAGTGGAGGGAAATTGGTCATTTTAAAATATAAATAGCAATATAAATTTACTATATATGAAAAGATATGTAATCAAAGACGGAAATTAATATTCCAAGAACACAGTAGTACAGTAAAACCTCACTTACCTGGAAAATAGTATCAACACTTTGGAACGTAGCAGAGAGGTGGAAAAAGAAAAACCCGAAGGCCTCTCAGCATCAAAAGGAGGCTGTGCAGCCCACACAGAAGCTCACACACCCTACTCATGAGAAAACCCTTTGCCCTTGCTGGGGAGCTGTTCATGTTTATTTTAGACCCTGTCGCAGAAAGCTCACATATCTGCTTGATCAACGTAGAGGCAGATGAGAGAGGAGACCACTGCGACAGAAAATGCTAAATGTAAATGAAACTTTCTGATGCTGGCTTGCTTGATAGCCTTCTGACAACATGGAAGGAAGCAGGAAAATAAACTCCATTTTAAAGTCAGCCTTGAGATTCACCAAAGTCAGGCAGTCTGGGGTAATTTACAATGAGAGCCTTTCTGGCATGTTGTGGTTTTTCTTTTTTAAATCAATGCTTAAACACGTATTTGCTTTCTATGGTTGCCATAACAAATTACCACAAAATCAATGGCTTAAAATAACACAATTTATTATCTTCCAGTTTGTAGGTAAGAAGTCCAAATGGGTCATGCTGGGATCCAGCAGGGGTGTGGGCAGAGCTGGTTCCTCTGGAGGCCCCAAGGGAGAATCCACAAATTTCTGAGAAGGTGCCATGAGCTGGGCCCTGGGGAAGGTGGTTTTGCCTTCTGGAAGGCAGAAAATCTGAAATTAATGCTATAACCTAGTTAAGGCTGTGTGAATCTTTAAATATGTGTGAGATACAAAAACTTGACCAAAGGAGTGAGCTTGACCTGAGGATGCGGAGGTGACCCCTGACCCCAGTGGAGGCATCCTCCAGGTAGACTTCACAGGAGGAGACTGTGTGGGCAAGGGCTCCAGGCCTGAGCAGTCCAGAGTCTCCCAGAATCCCTGGTAAGCTGGTTGGGTTGGTGAGGGGGTCAGGAGGGCTGGGCACTCAAAGAGGCTTAGAGGGATGATGTGGTTTGGATGTGTGTCCCCTCCAAATTTCATGTTGAAATGTGACCCTCGGTGTTGGAGGTTTGGCCTGGTAGGAGGTGACTGAATCATGGGGGTGGATCCCTCATGAATGGCTTAGCACCATTCCCTTGGTGATGAGTGAGTTCTCGTGCTGAGCTTACATGAGATTTGCTTGGATAAAAGAATGTGGCAGCCTGGTGCGGTGTAATCCCAGCACTGTAATCCCAGCACTTTGGGAGGCCAAGGTGGGTGGATCACCTGAGGTCAGGAGTTTGAGTTCAGCCTGGCCAACAGGTGAAACCCTATCTCTACTAAAAATACCAAAACTAGCCGGTCATGGTGGCAGGTGCCTGTAATCCCAGCTACTCTGAGGGCTGAGGCAGGAGAATCGCTTGAACCCGGGAGGAGGAGGTTGCAGTGAGCCGAGATCACTCCATTGCATTCCAGACTGGGCAACAAGAGTGAGACTTTGTCTCAAACAAAATAAAAATAAATAAAATGAAATAAAATAAATAAAATTAAATTAAAAATGTGGCACCTCCCCTCTCACTCTCTTTATTGCTTCTGTTCACACCACGTGACACTCCTGCTGCCCCTTCACCTCCTGCCACAACTGAGGCCCTCACCAGAAGCCAAGCAGATGCCAGTACCATACTTCCTGTACAGTCTGCAGAACCATAAGCCAATTCAACCTCTTTTCTTTATAAATTACCCTCTGGCATTCCTTCATAGCAATGCAAGAACAGATGGATACAAGGGGCTTGAGAGAGGGTCACACAGTCAGGTTTGCCTTTTATGGAGACCACTTTGATAGTGACCTGCGGTGGCTTTAGGAAGTTGAGAGGAGTGGGAGATAACGGGACAAGTTAAAAAAGAACAAGGGCTTGAATAAAAGCAAGAGCAGTGGGGCTGGAAAGAGAGGGATGGATTCAAGATAGCTGGGAAGGTAAAGGATCTGTCTCTGTGATGAGGAAGTGTGAGGGACAGCGAGGCTGGGTAGACTGTCTGCAGCCAGAATTTGAGACAGAGTTTGGAATGCAAGATGATTATTACGGACCAAGCTCCATGGAAAGCAGGGGAGGTTGCAGGATGGAGCAGAGGCAGAAGTGAGTTGTGACCCAGGTCCCACACACCTCGGTCCTGCCGAGAGTTCTGGAGAAAGAGTGCCATTCACAGAGAGTATCCCCTGGCCTGCAGGGCTCCTCATTCACTCTCACACACTCCCTCACTCTCCCCCATTCATCTCCTTACTGTGGGCTGCCCAGGGAGGAACAGCCTCCAGCAGGTGGCACTCTGCTGCTGAGCACCCCCAGAAAAAGTTGATATAAAGGCTGTGGGCCCATGGCACCCCGAAGCCCAGCCTCTCCCAAAGACAGGAATGCTAAGCAAAGCCCATGTTTCTAACTTGGACCATTGGGTTGAGTTGAGTGTTACCCATGAGGATGAGGAGCATCCCCGTGACAGGCAGGTCACAGGGAAAGGCAAGGACTGGGCTTTGAACGTGTGTGAGGGGTGGGGATCTTCCATGCAGAGATGGCCAGAGCTGAAAAGCAGTCAGGGCTGGAAGTGGAAACTTGCAAATGCCAGATTTCCCAGATGGGAGCTAAGAAAAAAAAAATGGTCAGAATTTGGAGGATAAATATGGAAACCTGGTTTGATGAATGTCATGGAAGAGAGTTTCAAGAGAAAAACCAGTGATAGTTAACAAGTGCAGTGATGACAGTCATAACCACCTTGACTGAGTGTCCCTAGGCACCAATGCATGCCTGCTATAGATAGATGGTTTTCAGCCTGTTTTGAATGAAAAGAAACCAAGGATCAGAGGAGTTACAAAATGTGCCAGAGCCACACTGGGTGAGTGATATGGTTTGGATTTGTGTCCCTGCCCAAATCTCAGATTGAATTGTAATCCCCAGTGTTGGAGGTGGTGCCTAATGGAAGGTAACTGGATCATGGGGGCAGTTTCTAATGGTTTAGCTGTCCCCTAGTGCTGTCTCATAATAGGATTCTCACAAGATCTGGTTGTTTAAAAGTATGCAGCACCTCTCCCTTTGCTCTCTCTTCATTCTGCCCCTGCCATGTAGATATGCCTGCTTCCCCTTCCCCTTCCGCCATGATTGTAAGTTTCCTGAGGCCTCCCCAGCCATGCTTCCCATACAACCTGTCGAACTGTCAGCCAATTAAACCTTTTTTCTTTATAAATTACCCAGTTTCTGGTATTTCTTTACAGCAGCATGAGAACGGACTAATACAGTGAGGAACTGACAGAATAGTCTTACTCCAAAGCCACGTTCATGACCCAGCATCACCCTGATTCAGACAGCTTGTGTAAGGTACCTGCTGAGACCCATCCTCGGCAGGAGGCAATCAGCCATTTCCAGACATCTTAGCAACGGGGATGGAGCGGTTTCTACTTAGGTAACAGGATGGTGCCAGCTGAATGAGACCAGAAATGAATGAAAAGATCATACTTTCCAGAAGATGGAATGAAATGAAAGGTAGGACATAGGGCAGTAGCCAGCAGTAGAGCAGAGAGTACAAAGCAGGGGATGGAAGAGTTAGGAGTGTGTTTAGGGGCAGGGAGCAAAGCAGAGTGGGAGAAATCAATGCAGGAAGGAAACAGGTCAAGAGCGTGGGTAGCTCTTGCCCTGTGGGGATGGTGGGATATCTCATCCTCTGGAGGGAGGGAGGACTTGATGAGCAGATCATTCAGGGTCCCAAGTAGAAAACAGGAGTCCCTCCCCTCTGAAGTGGTTCAAAGGCAGAGACTTTAATATAAGAGACATAAAGATGGGGTTAACATAGCCCAAAAGGATGGTGATATACCAGGGATTCACAAGACTCAGAAGCCATCTCCACCTCTAGAACCAAAGCAACGGAAAGGAAATTGAGCCAGCAGAATTCCAGCTGGAACTTTGAAGTGGAGGGTGTCAGGGGCAGCTGAAGTTTCAGAGGGCAAAAGTTACGGACAAAGAGGAGGCCAGAGAGAGGAAATACCCAGCCTGTCTCCTTCCCCACTCTTCTCTCCTGTTGGTGCCTCCCATTGGCCACACCCATGGGAAGCCAGAGGTCCAGGGAGCTTGTGATGGGACCATGGGAAGAGGCAGCCCCCAGGCACAGAGCAGACTGGAAGGCTGAGGGGAAGTACATGCTGAGTGTGCTTGAATGTCAATTTGCCTGTGGCCATGGTAGGAAGCTCAAGGCTTTTATGTCTGATTTGGATGTTACACTTGATTTTCACCATAAATAAAAGGCAGGGCTGTACTTAAAAAGTGAGAGGATTTCATTTCTGTACGGCATTTGAGTTGCGGTTAAAGGTACAGAATGGCTGCAGAGGAGGGCGAAGGGTGCTGCCAATGCGTCAGGATGAGCAAGGGATTGCTGCATGGCATCATGAACCAGCCATGGAGAGCCCAGATATGGGCATCCATCTGCCTGTGTATGAAATGGAAGACAGTGAATCGTTAGCTAGAGGGTCCATTCCAGGATGAAGGCACAGGAGGGAGACCATGAAGGACACAGCCAGCAGGAGTCAGGAATGGATGTGGAGTGGAGGATAGGATGGCCCCTGAAGGAGGATCAAATGCTAGTGCTCTTGAGGCCCTGGAAAGACTGCAACCTGGGGCCTTGGGGTGCACGTCACAGAGAGGTACATGGGAGCAGGTCCCTAACGGTGCCTTTTGAGGTGTAGGTGGGGAGAAGGACAAGCCTCACCACAGTGTTGGGGGGTGGGGAGTCCCAGTTTTGTTGAAGACAGAGACTGGGGTCACCCTGGGAGGAGGCTAAAACAGAAGAGAGCTTCTCCAGGACAATGTGAGAAGGGTGAGATGGCTGGGCACTCAGGGAAGAGCAAATGAGGGCACAACTTATTTAGAAGACAGAAGAGCCACACCTCATATTGACAGTAGAAGGAGGGGTTCCCAGGCAGAGGGGCAGACGTACTCTTTGCAGGGACCCTCAGGTAACCACATGCCCATTCCCCGCTGTGAGAGTAGGGAGCAGGACTGGATGTAGGAATACCTGTGGTTAAGAATACTCTGGAACAGGGCTCCCAACAGCGGAACGCAGTGCTTCAGCACCGAGGAGAGCTCCTTACAACTGGAGGCCAGGGCCTGGCTCCCTGTCCTCAGAGAAGGACCTTGAACCTCCATCAGCTCCAAGGATGGGTCAGAGCGCTGATTCACCAGTCCCTAGTGCCCTCCATATTCTGTATTTCTAAGGTTCCAATGATCTAAGTTTCAAATTATCTTCCCTCCCTCCAAGCAGCTTCAACTCCCTACACATATGTGAGAGTTGGGGTGGAGGCCACAGTTCCTCAAAGGCTACTGCTCACTGGGCCTGGCACCATGCTGAGCACTTCCTGTGGGTCCATTGTTCCTCATGACTCTACCATGACAGTCCTATTATCACCCCATTTTACAGATGAGAACAATGAGGCCAGTAGAAGCCAGGTGACTTTCTAGGGTGACAGGGCTAGCCGGCAACAGAGCAGGGAGTCACACCAAAGCTAGCCTGACCCAGTGCTCTCACAAAAATAATCACACAAAGAGGGTCCTCATTCCAGCTCTGTCACTGCTCAGTTCCCACCCTTAGAGAGGGAGAAAAAAAAAAAACACAGCCTACCACTGCCTTACACTGTTGCCATGGTTATCAGACAGCAGAACACAAGAGCCACGTGGGCTCAGCATGAGGTATTTTTATTATTATTGGGGAAAGATCGACATGTCACTGCCTACCTTTTTACTGTAAAGTAATAATTTATAATTGTATACATGTACAGGCCACAAAGAGATGTTATGATTTATGAATACAATGTAGACTATTTCAATCAAGTTAGACAACATATCCACTACCTCAAATATTTAACATTTAAGTCACTGCCTACTTCACATACAGAAAAGGGACAAAGTAAATCTTGGGAAAAGTCCATCCCCAGGCCCATGCTGGCCTAGTTAGGGGAGATACAAGAGGAGAGGAAGAAAACAGAAACACTGTAAAGCAGACAACACTAGGAAATCAATTCTTGTTTCAGAAGGGAGAATCCCAAGGGACAATTCCTCAGAAAAAGAAGAGGGAATTGCAAGAATTTGCACTATACGGTATAGCTAGCACTATATTTGAGCACTGTGTGCTCAAAAATAGTTGCTAGATTGAAATATGTAAGAACCTTATTTCATTTGTAAAACAATAAATTACAGCTTTTCCTGAAGAAGAACTGCTTCATTTAGAAAAATTTAAACGAGACTCTGTATTCCTTTCAGTTCCTTGACTATCTGCATATCTAGTTTTATGTAGAAACAATTTACTCTTCCTCATTTTCCCTCTAAAAGATCTACTTTTAGAGACTTTTTGCCATATAATATAATCTCCACAAGTATATTTCACAGCTGAATAATAGTCCATGGCGTCAAGACATGATCATTCCCTTAGACACTCTGCTATCACTGCACACTTAGTTGTTTCTAACTTACCAACACTGCAAATGTTGACATAAAAGAGAGCCTTTGCACATGCAGCTTGTTTTATATCCACTGAATTATTTCTGAACCTAATTCACAAGGAAATGAACATTTCTACAACTCTTGATTGATGTTGCTAAATGTTTTGTCAGTTTTCACCACTGGCAGTAATCACTAGGAGCATATTAATTTTCCTGCAACCTCAGCAGCTTTGGTTTTTGCTATCTTTGCTGTCTTCATAGTTGCAAATGGTGCTTCATACTGAGTAGTTGTAATATGGTTATTCAAGAATTTGTGGCTTCTGATTGGTGAAAGGAATGACAACTTTCTGACTACATTCTGACTGGTTGGCTCCAAACAAAAAGTGCTGAGATTTACCAGACCTCAGTGGGAGGCAGTCTGCCTGTGCACTTGAACCTTGTTTAACTTAACCTACATGTTCCATCAACAAATGGCCCTGCAGTTTGAGGCTTCAGTGAGCTATGATTGCCCCACTGCAGCCTAGCTTGGGTGACAGAGTGACAGCCTGCCTCTAAGTATATGCATATATTTATATATTATATACATGAATAAATATATTAATTTATAATTATATAATCATATTAATTTATAATTATATAATATATATTTTAAATTATTTTAAATACAAAAAAATGTTTAGTGGCCTGCTGTAAACTTGAGTCTCAGTTCTGGAGGCACAGTAATGTTTAAGCTACTTTTAATTAGATCATTTCTGCTAGACTCTGTGTGAGTTCTCCCTATAGTTGTCAAATGTTTACCATTTTTATCTTTCTTGATAAATATTTTTGCACATAATTATGTATAATAGTTATATTCTGTGATACAATTTATACATATCATATAAGATGCTATGCATTAAGATATATACATAATTATATATCCTTACATATAACCTACATTGTATATTTATGCAAATTAATTATATGTATTATTTTAATTTCATGTGGTTAATTTATGTGCATAATTATATATTAATATGCATAGAAAGCCTACATTGGTACAATATTTACATATGTTCTATTTGTCTTTCATACGAGAATCAGTAACAGTGACATAGGGGCGTCACTCTGTAGATAGCAGACACTCCAGAAAGGCCTTCCCTACCTGAAGAACTCAGAGAGGCGGAGACCACCAAGACTTTGTGTTTCCCACCACAAGCCATGAGCAGCCATTCCATGTTCTGTGGTTCTCAAACCTAAGCAAGCTTCCAAATGCTTCAGCAGGCTCTTTACCCACAGACCGCTGGTCCCACCCCAGGGTTCCTGACTCAGTAGGTATGGGTGGCTCCCAGGTGATGGTAGTGACACTCAGTTGATTCCCACCTAAACAAGGCCTTCTGACTGCTAAGTCACTGTGCAGTAATTCCAAACTGAAAACAAAATTTCTGGACACATTCCAAGCACAGGATAAAACAGACTGAACATTGCCTGCCCAGAATCTGGGGAACAGCAAGATGGTCAGCCTTGAGAAGGCTAGCAAGACAAAATCCTAGTGGAGCTGCTGACACGGCAGGTTCGTGGAGCTCAGGAGAACCCTGTGACGAAAAGTCCCTCTGCAACAGAGCTCCCAGCCCTGGCCACATCCTAATTTAAAAAGTAAAGAATTTAAACCAAGAACCCCTCAAAATAATAGGAATAGCCAAAAATATCTGCCAGGTACTCTTCTAAGTACTTTAAATGTGTTTTCATCTAATGATATAGCTATTATCATTACCCCTGTTTCAGATAAGAAAACTGAGGCATGGGGCAGCTAAGTAACCTGCCAAGGTCACAGCCAGTTAAGGCTATAGCCAGGACTCAACTCCAGCCACTCTGGCTCCAGGCTGAGCTGTGAATGACTGACCTCTGTAGCTTTAGGAGTGAGCAACACCGGGTACTTGGGAAATGAGTGCAAAAGCAGGGGAGGTGCTAAAATGAGGAGGCTTGATGGAAGCCTTTTTAATAAGCAGTTTGATCTCCCCAGTCCCCTTCCCACTCTACACATCCAGGCCATAGGTGACCACCAGTATGATTCCTTTTATTTCTATGAAATGTTTAGACAAGTCAAACCTATTGAGGCAGAAAGCAGATCAGTATAATACCTGAGACTTGGGTCGGGGCAGGATTAGGAACTGATGACAAAGGGGTACAGGGGAGCTTTTGTGGTGATGGATACATTTTAGAACTGGATTGTGGTGGTGGTTTTATAATCCTGTAAGTTTACTAAGATATTGAATTGTACACTTTAAATGAGGGAATTTTATAGCATGTAACCCATGCATGATAAAAACCTGTTTTAAGAAAACGTGTGTGGAAATACATTTATAAAAAAAATAGAAACTAAGATGTTACTTTATATAAAACCATTTCCACTGTGATTCTCCCAGTGATATCAGGGGCTAGGCCTTATAATCATTTGTTTCTCATACAAGATGTTACATCAGGTCAGCTGCCCTGCACCTTGCTAGCAGCGTAGCTGTTGGGGTGGAGTGGCATATGGGGAGAAAGATATCTGATGAAATAAAGGATCTGCAACTTTAGCAAAAGAGAGATAATTATTAAGTTGTTGAAATGAAGCACCCTATACTTTGAGGTTTCTCTGAAGGAGCTGTACTCATGACATTAAATCATGCAGTAAAAGTTATTCCCTTAGGGTACTTCTCAACATTAAAGGTTAGTCAGTGGTGGTGTGACAGAATCCCATCTGGAGAGAGTGTTGGAGTATACAAATGTGGAATGATAGTCACAAAGATATAACACTGAGAGAATAATTCACACAAAAACTAATGAAAATTGGTACCTAATATTAATCCATGATACCCTAAAAAGTCATTTTAAAAATTTTGCTTAAAAACTTGAATAATTTTTGTGTGACCTTCTTGCAGGTTTTGCTGATTGTGTTTGGTTTTCCTGGCAGCTTTTATCAAACCAGAAAAGTATAATACATTTAAAGAGTTAGGACGGATTTGAAAGGAGATGACTGCATTTAGCATCACCTGAAATCTCCCTTTCAAAGACAGAGAATAGCAGAGGACTGATTGATAATAATCTGTAATGCTACATATGAATAATATAATAATACATGAGTGATAGATAATGATCTGTAATACAACAGTAATCTGTAATGCTATAAGTGAGTAATATATGAGTGATATATAATCTGTAATATATATGTGAACATTTTCCTACCCTGAGCCTGCAGGCTGCTGTTTGATAATATTTAGTTGTGATTATAGGTTAGCAGTGCCTTGTATTTCCCTCCCTGCGTCAGACACTTGCTCTGGGGCTGTGTTCCAGGAGGAGACAGCCTTTCAAATCCAAATGTTCCAAATGCGAGTTTAGAACAACCATTACTTAATACTACCTAGTATCCACACCTCCTGTAATGATTGTGTTAACTGATAGGAGAATAGAGCTATAGGTCAACATGTGATTGGCTTGGTATTTTCAGGATAGACTAGGTTATACTATGGCAACAAAAGACTTCAACATCTCTCTGGCTCATTTACTTTTCTCTCCACACATCCATCCCTGGTCAGATGGGGCTCTGTCCCCTGTTGTCTACTTTCTGGAATGTAGCAGACAAAGTAACCTCTATTTGGACTTTGTGCACACAATTGTGTGCACAAGAAAGAGTGCTGGCAATGTTCATGCATCCCTTCAAGTTTCCACCAGGAAGCAACACAAATCACTGTTGCTTACATTTCACTGGCCAGAGCAAGTCACATGGCCACGCCTGAGTACAGCAGGGTGGAGCTACACAATCCTTCCAGGGAGGGAGAGCAATAATTGGTGAATGGCAATGCAGTGTTCCACTGCCACTCAGGTCTACTGGCTAGGCTGCCCTAAGCATCTCTGTATCTTCATCATCTCAACTCTGCGTGGAACACATTACAGGCTCATTCACATCTCAGGAAAGACCAACCCAATGTATGGTAATGAATGAAGAACAATAAATCCTAAAGCCACAAAGTCCAGAGCTTGACTACAGAAAGGCCCAGAGCCGTTACTATGAAGGAATGCCACCTACCATGCTCAAGAGCAACAGGGCCTGCCCGCATGGCTCCATGACCAAGTGAGAAGATAAACGTAGAACAGGTAATCATGAGATTATGTGTTATAAAACAAGAACAGGGCTTCTGGGATCATTTAAATATACACCTAAAATAAAGGCATACATAAAGAAGAAATTTAAACCATGGCTAACATTGTCTGCTCTTTTATTCTCTGAGTATATTTTTCCACATGAATAAAATCATGTGGCTTCATTTCCTATTTTTTTCATTTAGCGATATGGTGAGTATTTGATCTTACCAATGGACATTCTTCTAAGAAAGCTACCTTCTTAACCTGGAGTCCATGGAATGCCAATGGGAGGAAAATGAGTCATTAACTGTAATTTAGCATTTCAATAACATATGGATGCAGGCAATAGCCACAGTAGTTGGTTATCACAGTACAGTTGCTACATATCTTTAAAAATATCATTTATGTTTCTTACTCTCCCAAAATTATAGTAGTAATAATTACCACCACTATATCTGGATATTTTATGAATTAATAAAGAAGTATCTACATTAGTATATGACATATGTTTTTTAATATTGATAATTACATTTCATATACAGTCGGCCCTCCATGTCTGCAAGTTCCACATCCTCAGAGTCAACCAATCACAAATTAAAAATACACTATTTGAGGGATGCAGAACTGATAGATATGGAAGGCCAACCTTCATATCCACAGGTTCAGCAAGACAGATTGTGGGACTGGAGCATCGGTGGATTTTGGTATCCATGAAGTTGTGAGAGGAGGTGTCTTGGAACCAAGCACCCATGGATCCTGAGGGACAACTGTAATTGGTTGCCTTTGAAATTCTATGAATTTTATTTTAAGATAGTATTCTGTCTAAAACTATGCTGCCTAAAGGAGACTTTAGGTATAAGGATGCTCATAGGTTGAAAGTGAAATGGTGGAAAAAGATATTTCATCCAAATAGTAACCAAAAGAAAGAAGATGTGGCTATATTAACATCAGAACAATACAGACTTTAAGTCAAAAGGCTGTTACAAGAGACAAAAGGGGACATTACATAATGATAAAAGGGTCAATTCATCAAAAAGATATAATAATTATGAACACATGTACACCAAACATCAAAACTCCTAAATAAATGAAGCAAATATTGACAGAATTGAAGGGAGAAATAGCTCTAAAACAATAGTAGGAGACTTCAATGCCCCACTAGCAATAATGGATAAAACTAGACAGAAGATCAATAAAGAATGAGAGTAACTGAACGATGCTATAGACTAAATCAACTAGCACACAAATATAGAACACTCCATTTAACAAAAGGATAATATACATTTTTCTCAAGTACACATGGAACATTCTCCAGGATAGACAATATGTAAAACCACAAACCAAGTCTTAATAAATTTTAAAAGACTGAAATCATACAAAGTATTTTTTTTCTAATTATAATGAAATGTAACTAGAAATCAATACCAGAAGAAAAGCTGAAAAATCCACAAATATGAAGAAATCAAACAGTACACTCTTAAATAACCAGTAGGTCAAAGAAGAAACTATAAGGAAAATAAGAAAATATCTTGAGCCAAATGAAAATGAAAACACAGGATACTAAAGCTTATGGGGTCTAGCAAAAATAGTACTAAGAGGAAAATGTATACTTGTAAATGATTACATTTGAAAAAAAAGAAAAGTAATTAGGCAAGAGAAAAAAATAAAAGGCATCCAAATTGGAAAGAAATAAGTTAAATTGTTCATTTGCAGACAACATGATCCTGCATGTAGAAAACCCTAAAGACTCCACTAAAATGCAGTTTGAATTAATAAAGAAATTCAGCAAAATTGTGGGATACAAAATTAACATACAAAAATCAGTAGTATTTCTGTACACTAATAGTAAACTATCTGAAAAAGAAATTGAGAAACAATCCCGTTTACAAGAGCTACAAATAAAATATTTAGAAACATATTTAACCAAGGAGGTAGAAGATCTTCACACTGAAACAAAACACTGATGAAAGAAATTGAAGAAGACACAAATAAATGGAAAGATATTCCATAATCATAGGCTGGAAGAATTAATATTGTTGAAATGTCCATACTTCCCAAAAAGATCCACAGATTGAATATAATCTCTATAAAAATACCAATTATAGTCTTCATAGAAATACAAAAAATAGTCCTCAAATTTCTTGTGAAAACACAAAATACCTCAAATAAAGCAATATTGAGCAAAAATAACATAGCAGGAGACATTTTATTACCTGACTTCAAAATATACTATAAAACTACAGTAACCAAAACAGCATGGTACTAGCATAAAAATATACACATAAATCAATGGAACAGAATGGAGAATACAGAAATAAATTCATGCACTTGTAGCCAACTGATTTTCCACAAAGGCACCAGAACACATAGTGAAGGAAGAACAATCTCTTCAGTAAGTGGTGCTGGGAAAACTGGACATCCACATGCAGAAGAATAAAGGTATACCTCTATCTCTCCCCATATACAAAAATCAACTAAACATGAATTAAAGACTTAAATGTTAGACCTGAAACAATAAAAATACTAGAAGAAAACATAGGGAAACTGCTTAATAAGATTAGTCTGGGCAAGAGTTTTTTTCAAAAACTTGAAAAGCACAAGCAATAAAAGCAAAAAATAGACAAATGAGATTACATTTAATGAAAAATATTCTGCACAGCAAAGGAAACAATCCATAGAATAAAAAGACAATCTATAAAATGGGAGAAAATATTTACAAACTCTGCATCTGACATGTGGTTAATATCCAGAACATATAAGGAACCTGAACAACTCAACAGCAAAATAATAATAATAATCCAATTTAAAAATTGGTAAAAGATCTTTCTTACTCTGTTTGTGTTACTCTAAAGGAATACCTGAGCCTGGGTAATCTATAAAGAAAAGAGATTTATTTGGCTCACGGTTCTGCAGGCTGTATAAGAAGTGTGACTATAACATCTGTTTCTGATGAGGGCCTCAAGCTGCTTCCACTTAAGGCCAAAGGCAAAGGGGAGCTGGCATATGCAGAGATCACATGGCCAGAGAAAAAGTAAAAGAGAGAGAAAGGAGGTGCTGAGTTCTTTTTAACAACCAGCTCTCATGGGAACTAATATATCAAGAACTCACTCATTACCTCAAGGATGGCACCAAGCCATTCATGAGCCATTCAACACCTTTCATTAGGCCCTACCTCTAATATTGAGGATGAAATTGCTTTCTTTAATTTTTTTTTATAGTTTATAGACAGAGTGTCTTTCTATGTTTCCCAGGCTGGTCCTGAACACCTACCTCTTTCTTTGGCCTCCCACAGCGCTGGGATTAAAGGTGTGAGCCATCATGCCTGACCAAAGATCAGATTTCAACATGAGGTTTCAGGGGGCCAAACATCCTAAGCATAGCAAAACCTAAGTAGACATTTTTTCAAAAGAAGATATACAAATAACCAACAGATATATGAAAAGATGCTCAACACCATGAATCACCAGAGAAATGCAAATGAATATTACAATGAGATATCGCCTCACTCCAATTAGAATAGCAATTATCAAAAAGACAAAAAATAACAAATGCTGGCATGGATATGAAGAAAGGAAAATTCTTATATACTGTTAGTGGAAATGTAAATTAGTACAGCCATTATGGAAAGCAGTAGGGACACTCCTCAAAAAAATTAAAAATAGAACTATGTGTGAATCAGCAATCCAACTACTGAGTATATATCCAAAGTAAATGAAATCAGTATCTCAAAGAGATATCTGTACTCCTATGTTTATTGTAGCATTATTCACAATAACTGAGATATGGAATCAGTTTGTGTTCATCAACAAATGAATGGATAAATAAAATTCGGTACATATGCACAATGGAATACTACTCATCCATAAAAGAAATAAAATCCTGTCATTTGTAGCAATGTGGATGAACCTGGAAGACATCATATTAAGTTTAATAAGCAGGCTCAGAGACATAAATAGCACATGATCTCACTCATACGTGGAATCTAAAGAAGCTGATCTCATAGAAGTAGAGAGTAGAATGGTGGTTATCAGAAGTTGGGAGGGGTAGAGGGAGATAAGATGAGACTGGCCAAGGGGTACTGTCTTTTGGTTTGATAGGAGGAAAACGTTCTGGTGTTTTATTGCACAGTAGGGTGACTACGGTTAACAATATTGCATTGTATACTTCAAAATAGCTACAAGAAGGGATTTTGAATGTTCTCACCTCAAAGAAATAATAAATGTAAGAGGTGATAGATATGCTAAATACTCAGATTTGATTTTTACACAATGTATATATGTATCAAAACATCACACTGTACCTCATAAATATGTACGACTGTTATGTGTCAATTAAAAAGAAAATTTTAAAACTTATCACTGTTTCTTTTAAAACAAAAAAACAAATTACAAATCAACAGTCTAACTTTCTACCTTAAGGAACTAGAAAAAGAAAAATAATTAAGCCCCAGTCTAACACAAGAAAGAAAACAAAAAAGACTAGAGCAGAGATTGAACAAAATAGAGACCAGAAAAACCACAGAGAAAAAAGAGCAAAATCAAGAGTTGGTTCTTCAAAACAATCAACAAAACAGACAAACTTTTAGCTACACTGACTAAGATTAAAAAAGAGAGAAGACTAAAATAACTAAAATCAAAACTAAAAGAGATTACAATCAATTTTACAGACACTAAAAGGATTATAAATAATTGTTACACAATTATAGATCAACAAATTAGAAAGCCTAGATGAAATTGATAAATTCCTAGAAACACACTATCTACTTATACTGAATCATAAAGAAATAGACAATCTGAACAAACTTATAACTAGTTATCAGATTGAATCAATAATCAAAAGCATCCCAGTGAAGAAAAGCCCAGGGTCAAATGGCTTTACCAAGAATTCTACCACACATCTAAAACAGAATTAACACCAGTTCTCCTAAAACTCTTTCAAAAATTCGAAGAGGAAGAATACTTCTACACTCTTCTATGACGCATCATTGCTCTGTGTGTTAGTCTGTTCTTACATTGCTCTAAACAAATACCTGAAACTGGGTAATTTACAAAGAAAAGAGGCTTAATTGACTCATGGTTCTGCAGGCCGTACAGGAAGCATGAAACAGGCATCTGCTCAGAGAAGCCTCAGAAAACTTGCAATTTTGGCAGAAGGGGAAGTAGGCACATCTTACATGGCCAGAGCAGAAGGAAGAGAGAGTGGAGAAGGTGCAACACACTTTTCAACAACCAGATCTCATGATGACTCACTCTCACCACAACACCACCAAGGCAGATGGTGTTAAACCATGAGAAACTGACCCCATGATCCAATCACCTCCCATCAGGCCCCGCTTCCAACATTGGGGATTACAGTTCAACATGAGATTTGGGTGGGGACACAGATCCAAACCATATCATCCTGACACCAAAGTCAAAGATACTAATCAGAAAAAGACACTACAGTTAAATATATCTGAGAAATATTGATGAAAAAATCCTCAACAAAATACTAGCACAGAGAAATCAACAGCACATTAAAGGATGATACACCATGACCAAGTGAGATGAACTCCTAGAATGCAAGAAATGGTTCAACATATGAAGAGCAATCAATATAATACACACATAAACAAAATGAAAGGAAAAAAGCCCAACATGGTCATCTGATTTGATGCACAGAAAGCATTCAAAAAAATTTAACACCTTTTTATGATTAAAAAAACTCAACAAACTAGAAGTAGAATAAAACAATCTCAACATAATAAATTCCATATATGAGGAGCCCATGCCTAGCATTATACTCAATGATTAAAAAAAGAAAATCTTAGATTTTCTTGTAAGATCAGAAACAAGGCAAGGATGCCAGCTTTCACCACTTCTATTCAATATAGTACTAGAAGTTCTAGCCAGAGAGATTAGTCAAGAAAAAGAAATAAAAGGCATAAACATAGGGAAGGAAGTAGTACAATTATCTCTGTTTGCAGATGATGGGATCTTATATGTAGAAAATCTTAAGGATTACACACACACACACACACACACACACACACACACACTAGAACTAATAATCAAATTCAGAAAAGTGCAGGATACAAAGTTAACATCCAAAAGTCAGTGGCATTTCTGTGCACTAGAAATGGACAATCCAAAAACGAAATTAAGAAAACAATTTCATTTATAAAAGCATCAAAAATAATAAAATACTTAGGAGTAAATTTAACCAAGGAAGTGATAGATTTGTACACTAAAAACTACAAGGTGTTACTAAAATAAAGAGGACACAAATAAATGAAAAGACATCTATGTTCATGGATTGGAAGGCTTAATATTGTTAAGATGTCAGTATGCCCAAAGTAATCTGCGGATTTAATGCAATCTCATCAGACTCTCAATGGTGCTTTTGTTTTGTTTGTTTTTCTTGCAGAAATAGAAAAGTCCATCCTAAAACTCATACAGAATATCAAGAGATCTGATAGCCAAAGCATTCTTGAAAAAGAACATTATATTTTAAAAGATACCTGTACTCATGTTTATTGCAGCACAATTCACAATTGCAAAGATATGGAATGAACCTAAGTGCCCATCAACAGATGAATGGATAAAGAAAATGTGATATATACATATGTGCATGTATATATGTATCATGAAATACTACCTAGCCATTAAAAAAGAATGAAATAATGTCTTTGCAGCAACTTGGAATGAACTGGAAGTCATTATCCTAAGTGAAGTAACTCAGGAATGGAAAACCAAATACCTCATGTTGCCACTTACGAGTGACAGCTAAGCCATGGGTACCCAAAGGCATACAGAATGGTATAACAGACATTAGAAACTCAGAATGGGGGAGGGAGAGAGGTTGGAAAGGAATACAGAATCACCTATTGGGTACAGTGCACACTATTTGGGTAATGGAAACACTAAAAGCCCAGACTTCATCACTATGCAATTTATCTATGTGACCAAAAACCACTTGTACCCCTAAAGCTACCGAAATAAAAAAAAATTTAATTAAAAAAAAAAAGAGATATCACACTTTCTTATTTCAAAAATACTACAAAGCTACAGTAATCAAAACAGTGTGGTACTGGTATAAAGACAGACATACAGACCAATGAAACAGAATAGAAAACTCAAAAATATACTCATGCATATATGGTCAAATGATTTTTGACAAGGGTGCCAAAACCATTCATTGATGAAAGGACAGTCATTTCAGCAAATGGTGCTGGGAAAACTGGATATTTGCATGCAAAAGAATAAAGGTGAACCCTTACTTTACACCATATACAAAAATTAACTCAAAATGGATCAAAGACCTAAATATGAGACCTCAAACTATTACACTTTTAGAAAACAAAAACAGAGGAAAAACTTCAGGACATTGGATTTGGCAATGATTTCCTGGATATGACACCACAAGTACAGTCGATGAAAGAAAAAATAGCTAAATTGGGCTGCGTCTAAATTAGAAACATATGTGCTTCAAAGGACACTATCAACATAGTAAAAGGGCAACCCACAGAATGGGAGAAAATACTTGCAAATGATATACCTGATAAGGGATTAATATCTAGATTATTTTTCTTTTTCTATAAAATGATATGGCTCAAGAACAACAACAAAAAAGTAACCTGATTTTAAAATGGTGAAAGGAATTTTAAAGACATTTCTCCAAAGATATACAAATGTCCAATAACCACATGAAAAGGTGCTGAACATCACTAATCATTAGGGAAATACAAATCAAAATCACAATGAAATACCACCTCACACTCATTAGGATAGCTACTATTAAAAAAAAAACTCAGAAGATAATTGTTGGCAAGGATATAGAGAAACTGGAATCTTTGTTGTTGGGAATTTAAAATGACACAGCCACTATGAAAAACACAGCAGTTCCTCCAAAATTTAAACATAGAATCACCATATGACCTAGGGATTCCACTCACTGGTATTATACCCAAAGGAACTGAAAGCAGGGACTTGAAAAGATATTTGTACACCCATGTTCATAGCAGCATTATTCAGTCACCCAAAGTGGAAGTAACCCAAGTGCCTTCAAGTAACACAGTAGCCCCAAGTAGAAGTAACCCAAGTGTCACTGTGTTGTTTCCTGTAGGAGGAGGATGTGCTGGCCTGGGGAACTCTGCACTGGTAGAACCCTGCACTGCATGTTGTAGTTCTCAGTAAATTACCTAGTCAGGATTCTGACCTACAGGTGTCTTCCCTTCAGTCCCCACTGGGCACCGCACTATGTATGGGGAACCACATAGCCTGCCTTCACACAGAGAGCCTGGGTATACATGGGGAGATTGGTAAGGCATGGTGAGGGCACTGCAGAGAGTGGGCATCTGCATTAGAGCTTCACAGAGCACAGGTAACACAGGGAATGGAGGAGGGGACACAACTGTGCTGGTTGGGACAAGGTCAGACCCAGAAGAGGCCTCAAGGTGATGTGACAGGAAGGTCACCAGAACGGAGGCTAACCAAGCCTGTAAGCCAGATGTTGAGTCCGAGTCATAGGGATCTCTGCCTGCTGGAAGAGAGTCAGGGAGAAGGCTAGAGAGTCCCTCAGGCTGAACTAAGGGTCTGCACTAACTCTTTGGTTTAGGGGAACCTCTAGAAGTATGATAAACCATCAGGTCACAGGACTAGGTTTATAGCATTGGAAAGCAGGATAGAGAATGGACTGGACAGGTGAGACTGGAAGCAGAATGACCCCCTTGGAAATGTCTGTCCCCTGCCATCTCCCATGATGAGAGACGGTGACTGGATGGACAGAAGAGCTTGGGTGTCATCACCACATGAAACGCCTAGTCTGCAGACCAAAGGCCAGACACCTTGTCATGATACATTCTCCAAGTTAGAGCTTCCTGGGTATCCCACTCCATCAGAGGCCTCAGTCTCCCTGCAGCTTTCTCCATCCACCCACTCCAACCCCAAGTTTCCATTCTGAAAATTTTCAAACCTAGAGAAGGGTTGGAAGAGTAGATCAAAGACGAATGTGTCCTTCACCTGATTCACAATTGTTTACATTCTGCAATATTCGCTTGCTCTTTTCCTATTTGAGCATATTTTTAACCCTTTGAAAGCACACTGCAAACATCATGGCACTTTACCCCCAACTCTCTCCGTGTGCGTTTCCCAATAACAAGGGTGCCATGTCATCCTTCGAGCATCTCATCATGTTCGTTTGATCCAGTATTGGTTAAATTTAAGCTCTTGGTGGAAGATATGCCCACCAGATTTCTCCATCAGAACACCCTTCATTTTTAAGAAATCATAGTTGTAACATGAGATTCTTTTTGAAAAGCATTTTTAGTGCTAATTTCATACATTAAATTTGCCTAAAGAGGACTAGGCTACAGCATTATCCCATCCTGATATTTGGCTTGCTTAAAGGAAGGAAAAGCACCAAGTTGTACATTTTATACTCTGTGACACAACAGACTTTGTTTAAAACTTTATTCCTATAACAAAGCTTCCTAGTGCTTCTATCACGTGCCTTGCAGTATGCTAATCAATGACAGTAATAATGAAAGCAGGCACCTTTCTGATAAGGTTTGGCTGTGTTCCCACTCAAATCTCCTCTTGAATTCCTACGTGTTGTGGGAGGGACTCGGTGGGAGGTGATTGAATCATGGGGGCAGGTTTTCCCATGCTGTTCTCATGATAGTGAGTAAGTCTCACGAAATCTGATGGCTGTTTTGAAAAGGGGAGTTTCCCTACAGAAGCTCTCTTCTCTTGTCTGCTGCCATGTGAGACGTGCCTTTCACCTTCTGCCATGATTGTGAGGCCTCCCCAGCCATTTGGAAATGTAAGTCCACTAAACCTCTCTCTTGTAAATTGCCCAGTCTTGAGTATGTCTTTATCAGCAGTATGAGAACTAATACGCTTCCCTTCAATCTAAGAAAGAAGTCCATGTATACAGCCAGCTTAGCACAATGTAATAAATGGTAAGAATTAAGAGATGACAAGCACAAACAGAGTAACTATGCTGCCCAAGAGATAGGAGTTGGCAGGCCAGTTTGGGGCTTCTTAGAATTTGGGGGTCTGGGGAGGCAGAAGAGAGGGTGTCTTAGTCCAGCTACTATAGCAAAATACCATAAACTGGGTGGCTTATAAACAACAGAAATTTATTTCTCACAGTTCTGGAGGCTGAAATTCCAAGATTCAAGGCACTGGCAGATTCAGTGATGGGGGAGGGCTCTCTTCCTCATTCGTAGGTGGCGCCTTCTCACTGTATCCTCACATGGAGGAAGGGGTGAGGGAGCTCACTGGGATCTCTATAATAAGGTGACTAAGCCCATTCCTGAGGGCTTCAGTTAATTGCTTTCACAGTGCTGCTTGTGACTTTCTCTCATTCTATTTTCTCATTCATATACGGCCGCCATCAGAATTGCCCTGAATCTTCCAGTTGTGGGGAGAGAGAGACCATCTCATTGATGTGTGAGGCTAGTGCAGAACAAGGATGTTAGCAGAGTGAGAAAAGACAATAGAGTCAGCCAGCAAAGTGTAACCCAAGTCCATCATTTCTACATTGTATATTGTATTACTTTCATAATTTAAAAAGACAAAAAAAAATTCCAAGTGGAATGGGGTTACCAGGGGCAAGTGGGCAGGGCAGGAGAAACATCAAAGGGTACAAAGTTGCAGTTATGTAGGATGAATAGTCTAGAGACCTAAAGTACAGCATGGTGACTGTAATAATAATGTACCATGCATTTGAAATTTGCTAAGAGAGGTAGTAAGTGTTCTAATCATACAAAAAAACAAAGGTAACTATGTGAGGTGCTGGATATGTTAATTAGCTTGACTATAGTAATTGTTTTACATTGTTTAGGTATATCAAGCCATCACATTGGACACCTTAGATACACACAATTTTTATTTTAAAGATAAATATGTATAAGAGAATAAAAATTTAACAATTCCCTTAAAAAAAGTGAATCTATTTGGGGTTATATTACTAACTTAATCAGAGTTGAAGACTTCCATTCAGTCTCTCTACCCAATTCTGATGCCTCATTCTCACACTAAAATGCAAAAATGAAAAAAGTTCAGAGGATTTTTTCAAGTCCCGAATAAGATCCAAAAATACTAATGATGTGAGCATGAAAGTGGCATGTGTACTCTTTACCTGTGTAGAACACTATTATTTTGCACACTCTTAACAGAGCTTGTTCAGCAAATGGGGGTATTATCAATCATCAATTTAAAACGGGGAGGGAAACGTGAATCGCAACTTGGGATCTAAAGGAATCATCTGGGTGTGTAGCAGCCCCTGGTTCAAGTCCAGTCCAGGCTGGGGAGAGGAGACTGAGAGTCCACTCTCCAAGGTCTATCATGTTCTAACAGACAGTCATACTTCATTAGGGGCAGTTATGCTCATCCCCTACCAAAATTTGCCACGGTGATACCAATGTAAGCAAACAGAAAAGGTGCCTTTGAGCTAATTAAGAAAATTATTTCCAGGTATATATGCCTGGGAAGGTGTTTTTGGGAAGAGGTTAGCATTTGACTTGGTAGACTGAGTGAAGGAGATCTACCCGTACCAGCCTGGGCACCCTCGAATCACTTGAGGGCCTGAATAGAAGAAAAAGATGGAAGAAGAGTGAATTCTTTCTCTCTCCTGGAGCAGCTGGGACATTCATCTTCTTCTGCCCTCAGACTTTGGAGCTCCACACCACCATGAGCCTCAGTCTCAGACCCAAATTATACCAAAGGCTTTCCTGGGCCTCCAGCTTGCTGATGGCATGTCATGGGACTTCTCATCCTTCATAATCATCAGCCACTTCCTGTAATAAATTCCCTCACGTACTGCAGGGCCTCTCAGTTTTCCCCTACTTCCTCTCCTTGTGCTGACTGAGAAACACAGGCTGTGACCCAGCCAGCTGCATATTTTCTCTTGCAGGCTCGAACTCTTGCAGACACCTGGAATGTTCCCAGGCACTGCAAAAGTTGTTAAGGTTGTGCCCAAAACATGAAAAGATCAAACATGTTGCTAAACATGTAAAAATGAACCCCCTACCCTGAGTCAGATTCCTGAAACGCTCATGTAAACTTCTTAACCCAATTCCCTCATTGTATACATACCTAGGTAGAACATCTCTTTTCTTGCTGTACATTGTGAGGATCCTGGAAGCACTTTGTATGTAAGTTCCCCCAATTCATGCTTTGGATTTATCACCCTGGCATTTAGTGTTTCTTTCTTAGAAACCGTAATCAGTCCCATCTCAGGAGAGTATGGGGCAGTCGCTTATGGGAACTCCTTTGCCACTGTTTTTGGGGTGCCTCCATCAGGAGTTCAGCCAGATAGAACACACACACACACACACACACACACATACACACACACACACACACATATATCCTATTGGTTCTGTGTCTCCAAAAAACCCTAACTAATATAACTACCATGTTTCCACAATACTCTAACTCTGGGGTGAGTCTATTTTACCAGAAAGCCCGAAAAAACTATTTTTCCAACAGAATTGCATGCTGATGTGTAGCCTATAATCAGGAAGCCAAACTCTGCATCCAGGTTAACTGCAAATGTCGATGTTAGTAATTAACTACTTCTATCTTCTTCCTTAAAGGGCACAGGTGGGATTGAGATGACTTTAAAATTACAAAATATGTTTCTAAGGGTCAAAGCCCTGAGAAGATGGCACACTGATGTTCCCACAGTGAGGATGGGAGACTTCCCTGGTACAGTATCTGGTGTAGCCTCATCTCGTTCATGCAGCAGGGTCACCACAATCACAGTGGCGGGCCACTTGCCACTTGTGCTGGCAATACCTCCTGCTGCATCATCAGGCAGCAGAGACCCTGCGTTTGCAGGATGTGCAGCCCTCCCCAGCCATGACACTCTGCAGAATGACTCCCACTGGGTCCCTCCCTGAAAGGCTGTCTCCTTAGCAACATGCTCCCATGCCTTCCATAAACCCAAACACAATGGACAGCAGCTCAACACACACAGAAAACCTGCCACAGGAGCCTCACAAGAGGTCCAGCCAATCCCCTCTCACCTGTGAAGACTGTGGGGGGCTTGCAGAAATGTAAGAAATATAGCTGGGCTGAAAAAAACCAAGGTCTACCACAAAACCAGTAGATACGGCAACTGTGTTATCATCACACTAAAGGGAGGAACAACACAATTCACGTAAATGAACAGATGCTCATGCTCAGCCTTAGAATGCAAGTAGAAAGTATTCCACATCCAAAGGCTCAGGAAAGATGTTACAGCCTGATGGGTTCTGCTTGCCCACCACCCTTAAAAACCAATGCACTGAGAACAGCAGGTGTTATAGGAAAGAAAGAGTTTAATAATTGTAGGGCCAGCCAAGCAAAGAGGACCAGAGATAATTCTCAAATCCACCTCCCCAAGAATTCAGAGGCTAGGGATTTTCAAGGGTAGTTTGGCAGGTAGGGGGCTGGGGAATGGGGAGTGCTGATTGGTTGGGTTGGGGATTAAATCACAGGGGGTTCAAGCTGTCATCTTGTACTGAGTCAATTCCCGGGTGGGGGTCACAGGACTAGTTGGGTCAGTTCCTGAGTAAGGATTACCTGTTCAGGTGGCCCCAGCTGGCCCATCAAAATGCAAGGTCTGAAAAGTACCTCAAACACCAGTCTTAGGTTTGACCATAATGATGTTATCTATAGGAGCAATTGGGGAGGTTACGCATCTTGTGACCTCCAGCTACATGACTCCTGAACCACAACCTTGTGGCCAATGTATTAGTTTTACAAAGGCTGTTTCAGTCCTTGAGCATGGAAGGGGTTAGTTTTGGGATGGGACTGTTATCATCTTTGTTTTAACATTAAACTATAAACTAAACTCCTCCTACAGTTAGCTTGGCCTACACCCAGGAATGAGCAAAGACAGCTTGTGAGGTTAGAAGCAAGATAGAGTCAGCTATGTCAGGTTTCTCTCACTGTCATAATTTTTGCAAAGGTGCTCTCAAATACTGGTTCATGCAATACTATATGTCATGCAAAATTTCCTATCAATTTTAAGCACTTCCTCATTCTTTCCTCTGGATGCAAATTATTACTAACTTTCCCCGGCAGTGAGGTGTCACCGGAAGCTTTTGGGACAAAGAGAGACATGCACAAACTCAAGTTCCTTGCCAAGCAGTGGCACGAGGTAGCCAGCCTGTATCATCTCATTAGAGCCAATTGTTAAATTTTCACTGATTGCGTGAGCCTCATGTCGAATCATCAGTGGTTTGAAATTGGCCACAGTAGGGCATTTATACCACAGAAATCAGCAAATACTGCTGATCATGGTTGGTTGGTTTGCTTTCCAGTAAAGTGGTTATTAAGCATTTACCAGCACCCACTGGCCATCTGCCACTGCTCAGGTGGGCTTGCCCCAGTTTTATCACCTTCCTAAACTTCATTTTTCTCTGTTTACACAATGAGAATCACAATTCCATTCCACACAGCCATTTTGTTTTTCTAAATGAGGACAGTGAGTATGACAGTGCTTTGTAAATTACGAAGCAATTGACAATAACTGCATTTTTAATCCTCATACCCTTATCTACACAATATATGAGAATCTTCCTGCTTTCCTGTGCCTCCAGGAAACCAAGAGGTTCATACTGACCTTTCTTTTTTTTCTTTTTTGATGTTTATACCCCTAGTTTTAAATTTAAATGGAGGATTGCAAAGTTCTTTCTTTTTCTTCAAAAATAATGCCAGAGTTAGGGACAGTGATATTTTCAAAGTGCAGGAAAGGCTGAAACACTCCTTCCATTTGCTGGGTTCTTGGCAAATGTGAACTGAGTGCCTGCTAGGAATCGCCGTGAGCTATCTGGAAGGTGCCTGGCATCCAGGTGGCAAAGGCCAGGGCAGTGGAGGCAAGCCTGGGTCCACCCTGTGAAGTGGAATCCACTGTCATCTCCACATGATCACCCCATGCCTTGCTCTGGAATGGGCTTACCTCCATTATTCACAGGTCCAAATTCACTCATATCAGATGACTTCCACCAAAGGGGGTGATCCCTCAAAAATGCTAAACTCTTGTTCTCTTTTCTGAAACAAGGACTACCATTTCACTTTTAAAAACAGATGTGCTGTCTACCTAGAGAATGTGTTGAGCAGATGACCCTATCCATGGCAATCTTTGTAAACGTTGGCAGCTGCTCCCTCATATCCTCTCTTCTCTGTCACAGTGTTGCTGTGCAAATCCCCATAGCCTCCAACCCTTGGGACAGAGGTTTCCACAGAAGCACTTTTAGCTCTTGGTCTTCATTGGCTTCAACAGTTCCCTGAATTTCTCCTGAGCACTGGGCTGAAATGATCACTACTGATGAAGACTTTGAGCTACAGAAGGCTCTCCTCAGTCACCTGTCTCCCAGTCTTGCTGAGTACTAGGGAGGACCACATGATATGGTTTGGGTTTGTGTCCCCACCCAAATCTCATATCGAATTGTAATTCCCAGGTATTGAGGGAGGGACTTGGTGGAAGGTGATTGGATTATAGGGCTGATTTCCCCTACGCTGTTCTCAGGATAGTCAGTGAGTTCTCATGAGATCTGATGGTTTCATAAGGGACTCTCTCCCCTTCACTTCCTTCACACACTCTCTCACCTGCTGCCATGTAAGATGTGCCTGCTTCCCCTTCAGCCATAATTGTAAGTTTCCTGAGGCCTCCCCAGCCATGCAGAACTGTGAACCAATTAAACTTCTTTTCTTTAGAAATTACCCAGTCTTGGGCAGTTCTTTATAGCAGTGTGAGAATGGACTAATACACCACATTACGGTGACTCTCACTTGGCAGGTTTTGCACCTTTTCCTAGTTCAAAATCTTTTCTACTCTCAAGTAGATGATGCATCTGCAATGTTTCCCAACTTCTTGAAAATGCAGTTTAGCAAAAGCAAGAATGAATGGGTCTAATCAACAACAGCTTCTGTTTGAGGCAAGCAGAGTCCATAGCTGTTTGCTCTATTCGAGAAGCTTGATTCCTCTCAACTATGCAAATATGTATTATTAAATGTCAGATCGTCTCAGTCCATTCAGACTGATATACCAAAATACCACAGACTGGGGGGCTTATACACAACAGACCGCTCTTCCTCACAGTTCTGAAGGCTGGAAGTACAACATCAAGGTTCTGAGAGAGTCCGTGACTGGAGAGGGCTCTCTTCTTTGTTCACAGATGGTGCCTCTTCACTGTGTCCTCACATGGTTGAAGGAAAGCCCTCTGGTTTCTTTAGCCTATGAGGGTCCTCATCCCCTCATGAAGCTCTGCCCCCATGACCTATCACCTCCCAAGTGCCCTGCCTACTAACACCATCACATTGTGATTAGGATTTCAACAGATGAATTTAGGAGGACACAAACATTCAGTCCATAGCACAGAAGCTGAGGTAAGAATTTACAAAGATGATCTCTTTTAAGCCTCACAGCAGATCTATAGGAATTGTTATTCCCATTTTACAGATGAGGAAATAGACTCAGAAGAGGTTAAAACCATAGCTAAGGCCACACAGCTGTAGGTAGTGGCCAGATTCCAATGTATGTATCTTCAACTCCAGACCCAATGCTCTTAACCTCCAACCCATCTTGTCTCATTAACAACCCCAAAGTAAGGTAGATCTTCCCAGCTAGTTCCTATTCTAAAATCATGTTATGATCAAGAAAATTTTCTATAAAAATTTTATTGTCAATTTAAACATACAATAGAAATTGATTTAAATAAACTACAGCATACTCATGTGCAATAATATTATGCAATCTTTAAAAATTATGCATTATTTTAATATATTTTGTTAAATAAACAGGCACATCAGAAAACATCAAGTACTCGGCCGGGCGTGGTGGCTCATGCCTATAATCCCAGCACTTTGGGAGGCCGAGGCGGGTAGATCACGAGGTCAAGAGATCGAGACCATCCTCACTAACACAGTGAAACCCTGTCTCTACTAAAATACAAAAATTAGCTGGGTGTGGTGGCGGGCACCTGTAGTCCCAGCTACATGGGAGGCTGAGGCAGGAGAATGGCGTGAACCCGGGAGGCAGAGCTTGCAGTGAGCTGAGATCACGCCACTGCACTCCAGCCTGGGCGACAAAGCGAGACTCTGTCTCAATAAAAAAAAAAAAAAGAAAAGAAAGAAAAAAAGAAAATATGAAGTACTCCGATCTCAAATATTTAAAGTGATATATACATAGACATGTATATGTAATGTATATTACAGTTATATGCATTTTATACAAAATGTTAATTTATTTTTGCTACATGGAAAACTATCTTGTTACAAAACATTATGAACTATGCTCCTTATACGACACATATTTGTTGAGAGAGACAGTCCTCTATGCATCTCTAGTGCTTCTACGTATCTTACCGGGTATGACAAGAATGAGAGGCCCCAGGCTGGGGAGGGTGGTTCATGCCTGTAATCCCAGCACTTTGGGAGGCTGAGGCAGGTGGATCACTTGAGGTCAGGAGTTTGAGACCAGCCTGGCCAACATGGTGAAACCCCATCTCTACTAAAAAAAAAAAAAATTAGCTGGGTGTGGTGGTGGGTGCCTGTAATCTCAGCTGCTCGGGAGGCTGAGGCAGGAGAATTGCTTGAACCCGGGAGGCAGAAGTTGCAGTGAGCTGAGATCACGCCACTGCACTCCAGCCTGGGCAAAAGAGCTAGACTCCATTTCAAGAAAAAAAAGAAAGAAAGAAAGAAAGAATGGGAGGCCCTAACTACTCTTTGCCAAGGCCACTTCTCAAGGTTGTGTTTGCAGCAAGCTGCACTGAAGGATGAGATCATGTTTTCCTCTGGAACAAGGAGCAGGCTGGCTTACTGCTTGCTATAAAAACAACAGATTCGCCCAAGCTTGCATTCTTCTCCTGTGTGCAACTCACTGCCTATGCAAGTGCTGTGTGGGTGCACTGTGTCAGCCCCACGGGATCTGGGAGCAAGAGGAACTGACACAAACATGCTGATGGTCAGGCTGCTTGTCTCTGACCTAGAAGTCTTGTAGCATCTGTCAGAATCCACAAAAGACTAACAGGGATAAAATCAAATGCCAGACCCAACTATCTGTTTATATAATGTTTGTATACATATGGATAGATCCAAATATGTGTATGTATTGTACGTTAGTATATGTATACAAACATAGTTACCTCTGATGATAGTGTCACAAGTAATCATTTCTTCTTCTTATGCTCACATTCCACATTTCTATAACTGATATGTATTATTTGCAATCAGAAACAAAGCAATAAAAACACTTTTAAAACTATGTGTATGGCTGGGCACAGTGGCTCACACCTATAAAGATTGCACCATTGAACTCCAGCCTGGTGACAGAGCAAGACCCCATCTCAAAACAAAACAAAACAAAAAAAACCATGTGTACAATGATTTAAAGTAAATAAAATTCATTAAAGGCATTCCACCATTTTTACATTTACTCCTTACTCTCCATTTAATCGGCGTGTCTCTGGTGACTGAGACATTGTAGTAACTAAGGTGACGTGGGTCTATCTCATGAAATTCCCTAGAATCTCATAGAATTTACATTAAAATGAGGAGACATTTAGGAAAATAAGGGATGAACAGGCAAATTTGCAAACGACATATCCAACAAAGGACTAGTAGCTCGAATATAGAAAGGTCTCACAAAACTCAACAGCAAAATCCCAACAATCCAATTAGAACATGGGCCAAAGACATAAAAGCAGACATTCCACTAAGGAGACACATAGATAGCAAATGAGCACATAGAAAATATTCAGCATTATTAGACATTAGAAAATGCAAATTAAAACCACAATGAGAAATTAGATCACTCAGACATTGCTGGTGAGAATGTAAAATGTACAGCCACTCTAGAAAACAGCTTGGCAGTTTCCTAAAATACAAAATATGTAACTACCACATGACCCAGCAATTGCATTCCCGGGCATTTATCCCAGAGAAATGAAACCTTATGTGCACACAAAACCTATGCACCAATGTTTATAACAGCTCTATTTGTAATAGCCAAAAATTGGAAATAACCCAGGTGTCCTTCATCAGGTGAATGGTTAAACAAATTTGGTATGTCCATATTATGGAATAGGACTCAACAATAAAAATAACAAACTGTTGTATACGCAACAACCTGGATGGAATCTCTGGATCATTATACTACGTAAAAAAGCCAATCTCAGAACATTACATACTGTATGTTTTCATCATGTAACACTCTCGAAATGACAAAATCATAGAAATAGAGAGCAGATTAGTGCTTGCCCCCGGGTTAAAGAGAGGACAAGAGTGGAAGGAATTAGGCATGGTATAAAAAGGCAACATGTCCTGGCTAACACAGGTGAAACCGTGTCTCTACTAAAAATATTAAAAATTAGCCAGATGTGGTGGCAGGCGCCTGTAGTCCTAGCTACTCGGGAGGCTGAGGCAGGAGAATGGCGGGAACCTGGGAGGCGGAGCTGAGCAGAGATCGCACCACTGTGCTCCAGCCTGAGCTACAAAGCTAGACCCCGTATTAAAAAAAAAAAAAGGCAACATGAGAGATCAGTATCAGCATTCTGGCTGTGATACTTTATTACAGTTTTGCAGGATGTGGCCATTGAGGAAATTGGGTAAAGGTACATGGAATCTCTCAGTATTATTTCTCACAACTGTATGCAAATCCACAATTATCACAAAATTAAAAGCACAATCAAACATTTGAAAATTAAATGCAGACAAAAATACAAAGTAATTCCCCCCAAAAATGCAAGGTATAAAAGAATATATTTAGCATGCAACATTTAGATTAACAGAATGGAGGAAGTAAAAATTTTTTACATCAGCATGTAATTCCACCATTGTGGTAGGAATGCTGAGGAACAGTGTGAGAGTGAGGAGTGGTTTTGGAGAATAGCAGGCGAGGTTCCAGACTCAGGTTTTACCAGCCGAGCCCGGGGGCCTTTCCAATGACTTGCCTTTCTAACTGCCAGCGAGTCCCTCAGGTCGGGGGAAAGGTGTTCCCAGCAGCTGCTGGGAGCAGGAGAGATGGACCCTCTGCTGGATCTGGTGGGGAGTGAGTGTGCAGGTGACCAAGAGGCAAGAAGGCCAGCGAGACTTCCCAGGCAGGGGCACTGATAGTGGAGACAATGGAAGATTACAAAGCCCAGCTCTGCCATGTTGTCATTTGCATTCCAGAGTGCCCCTCTGAGTGCTGGGTCAAGACTGGATTGAAGCATGGAGGGGCAGCCAGGTGATAGGCCTGGATTCAGTGGTCAGGATGGAGAAAGGGACCGGTTCGGAGTGTGAATGAGCAGATGTTCTGTGTACCAAGAGGAAGGATGCAGAAGAAGAGCCCAGTAGGGAGAGAAGCTCAAGAGTAGGGCTTGAGCTTCCCTGAGAGTGGAAGACAGGGATGCGGAAGACAGGGATGCAGAAGACAGGCCAGGCCGCAGTTGTCCAAACAAGATGGTGTCTAAAGAAATGTTAAGCACCACTTCAGAGTTCTGTAACAAAAAGGAAAGGGGGTCCCTGGTCCCTGAACCTGCAGCATTCCACCTGGTGAAGCAGGAAGATGAGCCGACCCACTTAGCCCTAGTAAAATTCGTGAAGCTTCTGTTTCTTCCAGCCTTTTAAAAGGGTACAAGACAAAATTTCTGCTGACACCATGAAAGCACTTCCAACAAGGGCTTTTTCCTCTCAGTCTAACCAGCATTAACTGCACATGGTACTGCGTAAACAGCAGCCATTCCCCACAAGTGATTGTGATTTCTGAAACAAAACAGGGTTTTACAACCCAGGAGGTTCTGGAGGAAAGGAAGCAGGATTGTAACACATTCCTCCGAGGAGTTTTCAGGACCATTCCCCTTGGGTGGCGTGGCATGTGAACTCAACAAATAGCTTCATGAAAACACTCCAGAGGGGTAATTTCCTTTAGATGTTTACCAAATTAGAAATCAAATGTTGGCCCTCAACTGACCAAGGGCCTGGGAAAAGACTTCAAGGAGTTGAGTCAGCACTGAGTTTAGTTTGCTAAGTCTTGTGTCTCTTTATTCAAGGGTAGTGTGGACAGATGGCAGCAGTGGTGAATAGTAGGGGCTATGGCCATTCAAATCTCCATTCACATCCACAGCAGAGCAGCACCCCACTTGAGTTTGCTTTTCATTTTCTTTTCCCAAAAGTTACACTTTTCTATACAAGCACTTACGTTTCATTCATAGTATAGACTCAATTAACCCAGACATAAAACTGTGATTTCCTACTGTGATCTTCCCTGGCTCAAAAAGATAAGTGAAAACATGAAGGGGAGGCTCTCCATGAGAAGGGGTGCCAGGCTATCCCCATGGCCATGTCAGGGGTTGGAGGACAGACCGTGTCCTTCATCTGTTCAAGAATGAGGGAGAGCTGGTCCTGTGGGCAAAGCCACATTGGCCATTGGGTCTCTGTCCCAACTCCTACCACCTTCTCCTACAAATATTTCCTCCCCTGCTTCGTACCCATTAGGATGGCTACTATCAAAAAGGTAGGGGGAAAATTGGACCCTCACGCACTTCTGGTGGAAATGTAAAATCATGCAGCTGCTCTGGTAAACATTGTTATGGTACCTCAAAAAGTTAAAACAGAGTTACCACACCACCCACAATTCCACTCCTGGGTATCTACCCAAAAGAATTAACGGCAGGGTTTCAAAGAGGTATTTGTAGACACATGTTTATAGCAGCACTGTTATTCACAATAGATACAGTGTGGAAGCAACCTAAATGTCCACTAACAAATGAGTGGAGAAAAAAAATATGGACATACATGTGATGGAAAATTACTCAGCCTTGAAAAGGAAGTTCTGATCCACACTACGACATGGATGAAACTTGAGAACATTATGCTGAGTGAAATAAGCCAGACACAGGACAAATAATGTGTGATTCCACTTATAAGAGGTACCAAGAGTAGTCAAGTTCATAGAGACAGAAAGTAGAATGGTGGCTGGGTGGGGAGTTAGTGTTTCATGGGAATGGAGATTCCACTGGGGACGTTGAAAAAGTTCCAGAAATGGACAGTGATGATGGGTACACAACATTGTGAATGTACTTAATGCCACTAATTATACACTTAAAAACAACTAAAATGTCAAGTGTTATGTTGTGTATATGTCATCACAATACAAAAACAGTTTTTAAAAATCCTCCCTTATCCTGCTGCAGGTAAACATGAAAAAAGAATAAAGTGTCTCAAGCACTTTCTTTGCAGTATGTAGTGATGGTCAAGGGACTCTCTAAGATGTCCACAGTAACACAATCAGCTTCTAAAGTCTCTTTGCAGGAAAAGGAACTGAGCCCTTGGTTAACTAGATTTAGTTAGAATTCTACCATTACTTGATTTTCAAGTCTTGACTCCAGCTGGTCTTTGGTTTCTAGACCAAGGTATCATACTCTGATGGCAGAGGCCACAGAAGCTCCAGGGGCAGGTGGACACAGCACCTCTTAGCTAAAATGCTGCTGTGGTTAACACAGTGAACTAAAACCACTACACTCAGGATCCCTAAATGGTAGAGGATTTAGACTCAATTGTATATTCTGCACTAAGTGTAAACAGTGTGATTACATCGGCGAAGTGCATGGTTAGATGCTTTCCTCATTCCAGTAGTGTCCCCTTATTCGTGGTTTTGCTTTCTGAGGTTTCATGTATCCTCAGTATGGTACAATAAGGTATTTCAAGAGAGACAAAGAGAGAGACCATTCACATACTTTTATTACAATATATTGTTATAATTGTTCTATTTTATTAATAGTTGTTGTCAATCTCTTACTGTGCCTCATTTATAAATTAAACTTTGTCATAGGTATATGTATAGGAAAAGCATAGTGTCTATATAGGGCTTGGTACTATCCACGTGTCAGGCATCCACTGGGGTTCTTGGAACATATTTCCTGCAGATAAAGTGGGGGCTACTGTAAGGTCTTAATCTAACTGGTATAACGGTATTGGATCTACTGTCTTTACCTTGTGTTTAAAAATCTGGACTTTTTACATCAAAATAGATGAAAACTATGACTCAAGAAATGAAAATAGAAATGTTTCCAGGTGGCTAGGGGGCAGTGGCTCACACCTGTAATCCCAGCACTTTGGGAGGATGAGGTGGGAGGCTTGTTTGAACTCAGGAGTTTGAGACCAGCCTGGACAACATGGCAAAACCCGATCTCTACCAAAAAAAATACACAAATTAGGCAGGCATTGTGGTGCGCACCTGCAGTCTCAATCACTCAGGAGGCTGAGGTGGGAGTATCACCTGAGCGTGGGAGGTTGGGGCTGCAGTGAGCCATAATTGCACCATTGCACTTCAGCTTGGGCGACAGACTATGACCCTGCTAAAAGAAATAAAGAGAGAAAGACAAGAAAGAGAAGAAGGGAAGGGAAGGGAAGGGAAGGAAAAAAAGAAAAGGAAAGAGAAAAAAGAAGGTAAGGGAAGGGAGAGGAGAAAAGGAAGGAAGGAAGGAAAGAGAGGAAGAAAGACAAGAAAGAAAGAAAAAGAAAGAAAGAAAGAAAGAAAGAGAAAGAAAGAAAGAAAGAAAGAAAGAAAGAAAGAAAGAAAGAAAGAAAGAAAGAAAGAAAGAAAGAAAGAAGAAAAAAGAGAGAGAAGGAGGGAAGGAGGGAGGGAGAAAGGGAGGAAGGAAGGAGAAAGAAAAGAAAGGAAACAAATGAGAAGATAAAAGACAAGAAAAAGAAAAGAAAAGAAAAGAAAATGGGCTTTATTTCTGGGAAACCTGCGCCAGCAAATCTGAGCTGAGCTAGCCACTGTAAACTACTGTCCCAGGGGTTGAGTTGCTGGAAAATCACCTGAAGAAGTTAACATCACACATAACATACATTTTAAAATAGTATTTCTATAGTAAACACTGTAATCAATTTCTGCAAGGAACCCTCAAAATTTCAACAAATTAAAAAATCTAACTGGCATTTATTATCAACTCATGCATCAGGCAGCAACCCACCTAAAGATTGAGAAAGGCACTCAGATGGGTTCCTTATAGGGTTAAAACAGAGGTGACTTCCTTATCTTGCCTACTCAGATAAACTGGGTCCCTTCTGATAGGTCACTATGAATCTCCTGTCTGGGGGAAGATTGGCCTATTTTAAAGTTCAGTTTGATCACAAGCCACCTAGCCTGGGTGACTTCATTCTGATCTGGTCTGATCTGTCGGGGCCCTGTGCAGGAGCTCAGTCCAAAACAATGGTCTCCCATAATTTTTATTTAATGTCATAGAACACCATCTTCTTGAGTTAAAAAACTAACCTCTCTTTATAAAAGTCAAATTTGTTGCATCGTTTGTGCTTTGATTTTTCTTCTTGGCTGAAGTACTTATCATTTCTTACTTTGCATGTTAAATATATGTCTCCTAAATGCTGATATGACCACAATTATTCAAATGAAGAGCAATGCTAACGCCTAAAATAGAGACTGAAGGAAAAATGCTAAGACCTTCATGGTGGTGATCCCTCAGAGGTGAGACTTCTGGGCAATCCTCATATTTGCCTTTATGCTTTTATATAAATGCTAAAAGTTCTACCAGGGAGAAACCTACATTTTTCTACATTATTCTACCAGAATGAAAGGCTACTTTTTTGGGGGGCGGGGGAGACGAAGTCTCGCTCTGTCACCAGGTTGGAGTGCAGTGGCGCGATCTCAGCTCACTGCAACCTCCACCTCCTGGGTTCAAGTGATTTTCCTGCCTCAGCCTCCTGAGTAGCTGAGACTACAGGTATGTGCAACCACACCTAGCTAATTTTTATATTTTTAGTAGAGACAGGGTTTCATCATGTTGGCCAGGATGGTCTTGATCTCTTGACCTCATGACCCACCCACCTCGGCCTCCCAAAGTGCTGGGATTACAGGCGTGAGCCACTGCGCCCAGCATAAAAGGCTACTTTTTAAGATAAAAATTGAGTTCTCACTGCAAAGAATTAGGAACAATTCCCTTAGTGCCATTTCATTATTCTTGTAGATCTGATTCAGACAAGCACCTGCTTTCTAAATATAAACAAAATATCTCATAGCAACCGTAAAATTTCCTAAAAGATCAGACATTTTGAAGGTTAACCCCAGTTCCAGCATTGACATGATCCGCCTATGCTGGGATAAATGGAATCAACCGCAAAAAGTGATCATTCATTATAAATAGTATTTAAGCTAAAGTGCAAATGGTGCATAGTGGCTCAATGAACACAAAATCCAGTTAGCTCTTTGACAAACCTGTTATAAAAATGGCACCTGCCGTGCGTGGTGGCTCATGCCTGTAATCCCAGAACTTTGGGAGGCCGAGGCAGGCGGATCACCTGAGCTCAGGAGTTCCAGACCAGCCTGGCCAACATGGCAAAACCCCTTCTCTACTAAAAATATAAAACTTAGCCGGGCACGGTGCTGCATGCCTGTAATCCCAGCTACTCAGGAGGCTGAGGTAGTAGAATCACTTGAACCCAGGAGGCAGGGGTTGCAGTGAGCCAAGATCACGCCATTGCATTCCAGCCTGGGCAACAGGGCAAGACTCCATCTCAAACAAACAAACAAAAACAAAAAACAAAACAAACTGCACCACACACCTCCTTCCTGTTGTGCACAAACACAGCCAGCCCCTTCCACGGGATTTTCATATCTAGGTAAACATTTAAAACACATATTTCTCTCCGTATTCTAGAAAAAATAATTGCCCTCCAATTGTTTCTCAATCGTGCTTTTCAATAAATACATTATGATTTAGATTTAAAATAGTAAGCATTTGAGCAAAACTCTTTGGATGCAAGAATGTCACAAGCAGGCTTTGAAAAAAATTGTTTTAAAAAAACATGCTGCATTCATTTCTTAAACACACTGAGAACTACTGTAATTATTTCAATGAGAAATTCCTGCAAACTCCTCCTGTCTCCTTATGCCTGCTTCCTCTCAGCAAGTCACAATCGGTTTCTATGGCAACTCTGTTGCTAAGGGGGGGACCCCGTAAGTACATCAGCGTGTTATCTGCAGCACAGAGATGGTGTTAGCCCGAGAGGCCAGGCTGGCTGGAATATTTAGATTTAATTTAGTGCCATTTTCTTTCATCTACTCACAATGAATTCACCAGAAACTGTTAGAGGTTGTCCCTGTCAGAAGGAGAACGACAGCCACTTCCTAGGTTATCCTCTGAGCTTTCACGCTGTTTCGATTACACTGACCTTCCTTTTAGAACATATTCACCATCGTCCTGTGACTTAGACGCTAGAATCATAAGAAAAACAATAATAGCAATTACAAACACTACTAAAATGCCACATGAGACTGCTTTTGTTGAATGTTTATAAATGGCAAGTATAAACCAAACATAAGTTGTCAGAAATAAATAGCATTTGAATCATTAATCTGAAAGATATTAAACAGTAAATGTTTAGAAAGCCCCAAATGAAGCAAATCAAAATATTTTTGAAGTCTCCCTTTCAATGTCTCTGAAATCGTATTCCGGCAAACAGATTGTGTAACATTTCATCAGAAATCCTGATTGGAATCCAGAATCTTCCACCCAGTCAACTTTCATGGACCGTGTTATTTGTTGGGGACAAGTTTTATTATTGTAAAGGATAATTCCTTAAAGTGGCACATTTCCTGATTGCGTTTTCTTTAGCTCCTGACTCTGTATAATGAAAGAGGACCTTCCTGATAGTACTAAAGTGGTTGTCTTTGATCAGAAAACCCCTGAAAACCTTATGCGGGACTCATCCAGGGCAAACTGGGAAAACGTACTGCATCAGGAGACAGGCCTTCCCAGCTGCTTTGGGCACCCACTGCCTTGGAAGAGCCATGCTGATACCGAATCTCCAACCCTCCAGTTACATGCGTGGTGACAAAAGGGAAGTACCAGCCACATGCAAGTCTCAATGCCTCAGCAGATCCCCACCAGGGGGCCTGTTCTGGGGTCACCTGGTGAAATTGGTGAAATCGAGAAGCCAGGCTGCTGAAGCACCAGGAGAGGCAGCCACAACTGGCCAGGGCAAGCCTAGCCACTCAGGAACTCTCAGGCCAGTGTAAGCGTGGAGTTTCATCCAGCCTGGAATGAATGCCCGCTCCTGGGGAGTTTGTTCTGCCCCACCTCCTTCCTGGCTGCCTTGGACCCATTCCCGCACTCTCAACACTCACCCCGACAGGGGAAGGTGTGGAGAACAAAGCTAATGGTCAGGGCATTTGTCTCAGGGTGACCAGCCATCACAGTGCACCTGAAATTCCCCATTCCAAAGAACCTATGTTCCCTGAAGCTCTTCTGGTTTCCATGCTGATGAATGAATATGTGTCTTGTAGAGTTGACAGTTCTATCATCAGTCCCGACCTTCCCTCTTGGCTAAGTCCAGGCTATTCCTGTGCAGTCGACCTTCAGTTTCACTCAGAAACTGTGTCTCAACGTTCAGATTCAATTTGATATACAAATATCTACAAAATGAATGCGGAAAAAAGTGAAAATGAATTGCCCAAGTGTTTCCCTTTTAATTCACTGGCCCTCTCTTCATTTGCAAAAGAGAAACAGTTTCACTTCATGACTGTGGGAAACCTGTCACACTGACAAGCCCCTGTGAGGCCTAAGTTGGCTGAACATCTGGCCCTGGCCCGTGTGCCTGGTCAGGTCAGCTTCTGAAAACCTGGAGGAAGTGCTGCGCTTGGCCCCAGCAGCTGCTGTGTGTGAACCTTGATGAGGATGGTTGAAAAGCAACCAGTGAATTTTCCCTGCAGAAAAAGCAATGAAAAGCCAGAGGGACCGAGCGTCACAAAAAACAGGTTTAAAGCTGGCCTGTCTTGATGGGGAATGAAGGCTGGTGATGGGGGACTGTGAATGGGTCTTAGGACCTGCCCCTCCATGGCCCTCCCTGTTTCTACATCCCCAAGCCTGGAAAACAAAAACTCAAATCAGCAGGCACTTGCCAAGCACAGACCATGTGGCAGGTGGGCTGCCAAGTTCTTCACACACCTGCCCCACAGCATTCTCACAAACCCAAAGGCAGTCATCACCCCATCTGGTGGCTTATGGAGAGGCCACGGAAACTTCCTGATGAGGGACAGGTGAGGGGACACCAAGAGGTGAACTTGCTGGCTCTGATGCACTGAGTCAGTGACTCCAGGAGACACCCCACCAAGGCGACCACCCTTCTTATAACTCCACTCCAAAATATGAAGATTGGCTCTTGAGGGCTGACTCATTCTGAAGAGGCACAATACTACTGCAATGCACATCACACAACCCAAGGTGAGAAACTCATCCACTCTTATCCAACTTCTCCATGTTCAGTCAGTGTGCCCTTCCTTCCCTAAAGAGAGATGGCCCAGGACCACGTCCGCCTCCTGTGTCCAGGGATGATGTCTTCAGGCCGTGTGCATGACTCCATGTCACACAGACACACAAATACACACACGCATGCAGACTCTACACACCACACTCACAAAATACATACCACAGACACACACCACATACTACACACATACGCAGGACACACCTGCACACAACATGCAAACACACACACACCCCACCCCACACCAGCATCAACCCCAATGCCTCAGAATGTGGCTGCATTTGGAGTCAGAGCCTTTAAAGAGGTGATTCAGGTAAAATGAGGCCATTAGGATGTGTGATGATCCGGTATGACCCCTGTCCTCATAAAGAAGAGGAGATGAGGACACAGACACCCACAGAGGGGCAACCATGTAAGGACACAAGAGAAGATGCCATCTACAAGCCAGGGAGCGAGGCCTCCAGGAGAGACCATCCCTGCTGACACTCTGATCTGGGACTTCCAGCCCAGAAAATAAATGTCTGTGGTGCTTTGTCATGGCGGCCCCAGTAAAGGAATACAGGGATCATCTGGATGCCTTACTCAATCATTTGCAGAGCCATGCAATAAAACTATAAAACTTTTTACAATTCTTTCTCATGAAAAGCTTTCTTAAATGTGTTTCAAACTCCCTTGCCTTAATAAACAAAAATTACAAAGTGTGATTAAATGTTATTGTGATGAATGATTTCCTCCAGCCATCATCATAATTAATCCTTCCGATGTGTACAGTAGATGATATGGGAATTATTGTAAATATGAATGGCATCCAAGATACAATTTAGAGTTTCCCTTGTCTTTAAGCTGCATACATTAGCTTTATTTTGGTGTTATTTCCCCTTTTATCCTAAAATTAAAGTGAAGATGTGCCTTTGTAGTGACTTGTTTCCAGTGTAAGATCACTGCCCTTTCAGGAGAGTTAAGTTGTAACTTGCAGAACAGAAAGGTCCTCTTGTAGGTGCTGTCTTTCCCACTCACTGGAGTACCATGTCACAGCCAGTTGCATCAGCTTCAGAAATACAGTTCACCTGTCCCTGTCGGGCCACTGCATTCCCAGACATTATCATCATGCATTATCATTATTATCATCATTATTATCATGCAGGAGCACTACAGATTTTAATCACCACATTCTTTTTTTTCCTCAGGGAAAACATTGTCCTTTATGGTTTCTCTAGGCTACTGAAGACTCTGAAAGCCATAGAGCATCATTTTAGGTTCTTTACTTGATGCTAGGTACTAGAGAGCAGCTGACTTCAGGAGAACAGACAATAGCAGCAGCCAGCAGGCAACTAGAGTCCAGTCAGGCTCTAAGAAAGACTTCCATATTGTCTTGTGTTCACCAAAAATATTACTGAGGAATGCATTTGGAGCTGTAAGAGAAAACCTAGTAAAACCCATGCTTAAACTAATTAGGAGTTATTTTTTCTTTATACGAAAAGCTATCAGGAGCCACACAGTCCTAGCATTAAATCAGTAGGTCAAGAAGCAGAAGAGTATGTATTATCTTGGCCTTTTTCTCAAGTCAAGGGTGAAAGATGGCTGCTGCAGCTCCAGCCATCACTTCTACATTCCACTCAGAAAGGAGAAGGAAGCAACAAGGAAGAAAGGCTAGCCAAATTTTCCCAGAAACCCACAGCAGATTTATGTCTCAAGAGCCAACACTGTGCCATGGAGCCACCTCCAGCACAAGGGAGTCTGCAAAATTCAGCACACTGGCTGTACAATGCTGCCTCAGATGGTGAGTGCTCGTGATGAAGAAGATGAGGAAATATACAGTAAATTGACCCTATCACACAATAGGTAGACTCACAAAATCTTTTTAAGTCATATATCCTTATAAAGTAAAAACATAAACTTCATAAGCTATCTCAGTCTCATTACTTTATAGTTATATGTTAATTATAAACATTTTGCACATGGAATATTTCAGTAAAACTCACTGGAATTTTGAGGGAAAGATGGCAGATTAAACACATTCCTTTAATTCCATCCCCTCTCAAGACTATGCTAAAGCAATTATAAATAGATTTTTTTTTAAGGCACAAATCTACAAGATAAAAGAGAACGAGAGAGAGACAACAGTGACAAAACTGGGGGTGTTGTCAAGCATCTGGTTTTGCAGGCCCAGGAGAACTGGATTCTAAGTTGGCTGTGCAGAGCTGAGCAGCAGCCTGAGTTTCACTATGGAGCACCTAACAGGCTCAGAAACTGGAGGCCCCAGAGACCTCTGCAAGCAGGGGAACAGGTGGCCTGAAGAGGAAGATGGCTTGGCAGGCCAGGACCTACTAGATCCTAGCTGTCCTCCTCCCCAACCCAGCGCAAGACTGAAGGGTGGCTCTCTGGAGGCTTCTGGGCTGGCATGTGCCAGCTATGGTTGAGAGTGGGGGAAGTCTTAGGGAAAACGGGGGTCTAAGGAATGCTTGCATCCTAACTGTGGGGAACTTGCCAGCTTTCTTCTTCCACTTTGCTCCCAGAAACTGGCAACCAGGCTGGGAACCTCTGACAGAAAACTAACCTTGTGTGAGCTCTGTTCAACCCAAGAGGAAACCAAAGAGTTCTGACCTTGGGGAGTCCCCTGTGAAGGCCCCCTAAATCCCCACGTGGCAGAATATGCAAGTGACATGCCCAGAACAAACCCCAGAGCTCCCAACCACCTCTGCAATGCCCTTTCCCCCAAAGTGAGCAGCAACCACGTGCACCTGGGGCAAGTCTCTTCATAAAGAAAGATCGGGAGACCAACAGGAAGAAGCAACTTGGAGGAAATGACCAAAACTGAGAGAAGAAAGTCTCAAAAGTGTCACGAATTTGGCCGTGACACAATGGTTCCCACCTTTTTAAATGGTTAAGAAAAATGTCAAAAGGATACCATTTAATGACACATGAAAATTATAAGAAAATCAAACTAAGGAATAAAGGCAGCTGGGCACAGAGCCTCACCTATGTGTCCACATTCTGTCTGCATACTGTCCACACCGCAGCAGCAGCGCTGAGTGGTTATGACAGGACTGTATGGCCTGCTAAGACTGAAATATTACCATCTGCCCTTTTATGGGAAAAAAAAAAAGTTGTTGGTCTCTTCTGTAGCCCGAGCAAACAGGGTAGACAGTTAGTGATTCTGTATCTCTGGGGAGGGACGTCTCCATGGAGAACATGAGAGATCCCCAAGTCAGCCCTGAACATGGATTGTTCCCAGTGCACTTCACAGCCCAAATGCACACTGTGGACACAGGAAGTTTGGGTGAGCTCCTCCAGCATAGGAAGGCAGAGGTTCTCATCTCTAATGATGGCCTATGGGCCTCGTATTTTGATAGAAGTCACAGGCTATTCTCCACTAGTTCAATTCTTTCCCTCCTTCCTTCCCTCCCTCCACAATGTTCCCAGTGCCTATTGATGGTGCTATCTCCTGCTTCCTCCTCCCTCTGTCTTCAGGAAGAAAAACACAAGGAAGACAGGGGAAGGGAATGGTCAGTAGATGATGCTTAACAAGGAATGGCTCACACCACTGCACTAAAGTCATATTCCATCTGAAGGAAGCCTCCCCTCTGAAGTGTGGGGCTACACTTCCCAAGGAAAAGATTTAGCACATTAAGAGTTGAATTCCCACTCCTGGGACTTATCTAAGTCCCTTGTCTTAGTCTTCTCAGGCTGCTATAACAAAACACCATAGACTGTGGGGCATTTATTTCTCACCATTCTGGAGGCTGGAAGTCCAAGATCAGGGTGCCAGCATAGTCAGGTTCTGGTGAGGGCTCTTTTCCTGGCTTACAGACAGCCACCTTCTTGATGTAGGGAAGGGAAAGAGACCTGAGAAAGCTCTTTTGTCTATTCTTATAAGGACACTCATCCCATCATGGAAGTTCTACCCTTAGACTTCATCTAAATCTAGTTACCTTCTAAAGGCCCCACCTCCAAATACCATCACATTGGAGGAGAGGGCATCAATATATGAATTTTGGGGGACACAATTCAGTGCACTGCACCTCACTATTTAGGTTTAAGGCAGTGGCCCTCTTGCTGCTAGCTGATGATCAGAGCCATTTTGACTCTAGTTAGCCAACTGGGCAGCTATTAAGAATATTATGAGGCCTTCATGAAAGGTTCGTGTGTTTAGTCTAACAACGGAATCCATTTAGGGGCAACCCAGCTGAGAATTCCAGACCACTCTGGCACAACAGTTATATTTTACACTAACAGTATTCATGGGGACTCATTCATTTACAAGTGACAGATACCCAATTCAAATAAGCTTTTTTAAAAAGGGAAATGTGTTGGCTTGTCTGGCTGGGAAATCCAAAGAGGGTGTATCTAGCATCAGGCATAGCAGGATCCAGGTGTTCAAGTGATGTCAGCACTTCTCTTTCTCTCTTTTCTGTCTCTTCCTCCCTGCTGGCCTTCCTTGACCTCATTCTTAGGTAGGTCCTCTCTCTCCATGTGGAAGCAAGATGCCCCTTTGGCTCCTGATGCATGGGATTCTTTCAGTCATCACCATCCAGAAAGAGGGAGGAATTTTCTGAGCTAAACTCCCAGGAAAAATGATTTGTCTGATGTGAGTGACAGGCCAGACCTTGAGCCCATCACTGTGCCCAAAGGACACACATCTGCTTGTCCAGGGCTGGGCCAGTGCCACATAAACCACATGATTTGAGCAGGACTATTCCAGAATGCCAAAGAGGGACTCTCCCCACCCTTCAAAAAACCACATGACTCTGGGCCATTTTGCTCTTCTGGGCCTCTCCACGACAGCCTCCTTGGTGAGTAGAGTCCACATTCTCACACTGACTGGACATATGGCATTTTTGACTGGTTCTGGGGACCTTACTGCTATGAATTCACCATTAATTTGCCCCATTTTCCACAGAGGAAATGGACACATTTGATTTATTTACCCCCAAAGGTCACATAATGGGAGAAAAGGTATCAGACACAAATACTGGGTTCTACTTTTGTATTTACCTTTGAGGGTGTGAATCTCTCTCAAATACGTTAAAGAACCAACCATCTTCTGTACCAGCATCCAGGGAACTTTCCATGTTCTCTGACATCACAGTACTTTATAATTTATACACAGACATTGTTATGCAGTGATGTTTCTAACCTCCTCTTGGAGGAATCCCTCCTGGACGCCTGCCTCCTGCAGCTCTGGTCTCCTCTCTTGCTTTTAATCCATGCAATCTGAGACATCCCTCAACTGCCCAGGCTGGATTTCTCTGCAACAGGAAAGGAAACGCTCAGAATGAAGGATTCAGGGCCACCCCTACCAAGTGGAATGCAAAAGTGCTCGGTAGTTAGGCTATGATTTTTCTCTTTCTCTGTTTCTCCTCCTGGGTCATCATTTTCCAGAGGAGGGCAGCCCCACAAGTTCCAGAAGATGCCTTGTCCGGCCGCTGTTGGCTGGCTGGGCAGCCACGTGCAGGCATCCTGCCTTGGCTGACTCTTCTTTAGCAAATGAGGATGGCAGTCTCCGCCTTGCAGGGTGGTTTTCAGTTCTCAGCCCTGCTAAGCCAGGCAAAGTGGCTTCACAAATTCCCAGTCTGTGTGTACATCCATGTACCCAAGCCAAAGGAGCTGCCGCAGCCATGCAGGGCCCAGTGGGCCCCCAGCCTCCCTGTTCTCTGTCTCCCCAAGTCCTCCTGCATGGGCACCTTTCGGAAATGCTGCCTCCCAGGGTCTTCTCTGAGGAGCCGGCTGATCCAGGCATGCTCTTCTATCTCCATGTAGATTTATCTGCCGGTAGCCTTTCAGAGCCTAATAGACTGCCAGAAGGGAGGGGCCTGTTGCCCAGGAAACCTAGCAAGCATTTGCTGCATCCAGCCCTAGACTCGCTCTCACCACTTCTGTGGTCACAAAAATGTGACCCTTCTTCCTCCTACCGGGCATCTCCTGCCGCTTCCCTCTGCTTCTCTCTAAAGCCTGCCAACCGACTAGTCTTTTTCTAAGTCTGCCAGTGACCCTTTCTTGTTAACTTAGGAGCTCTCTTTCCCTCCATCCATGCAGTGAACCTCCTTCTGATTTATACTGCCTGGTTTAAACTGGCCCAGAACTTCTCTCAGGGGACAAGTTCAATTAGTTTTGTTCCCCACCTTTCTAACTAATGAAAGTTACTGAAATTTGACCTCTCAGTATGTAGGCTGTTGTCACAAAAATCAAAAACTGCTAATAATAGAGGAGAAAGTTCAAAAATAAAATACCTACAAGTGAGGAACATGTATGTATGCACCACTGCCTCTTTTTTTTGAAAGGAGAAAGAGCCTTTCTACTGCTTTTCATCGAGTGTCAGGAAACAGTGGAGCTCCAGAACCAGGTCATGCATCCCACCCGGAGGAATTTCCCGGCGGCTCTGGGCATCTCACCCACCTGGACCTCTGGCCTGCCTTGAGCCTAGAAGTAAGCTCTAGAAACCATTCAGAGAAATCAACTATTTTGCAATGATCTTTTTGCTTGGAAAAAACCTTCAGCTCAATTGGATGCATATTATCAAAATTAATAATCTAGGTTTTAAAAATGTCAGTTGCAGATTTCTGGCTCCAGAAGAAGATCTTGTAGACTCAGTTGTCCCTGCTCCTCCCCTATAAATACAATTAAAAACCCTGGAAATAACTTAGCAGATAATGATAAAGGGAATTTGAAAGCAGGAATAAAGAAAGCAACTGACTATGGACTTCAGGACTTGAGGAATGACAATGAGGTGAGTTCCCTGGGTTTTCTTTTTAACTCTCATATATCTCAGAATAGGCCTTGAAAAAATCTACAACCTGGAAGCAACAGGTACAGGTAAAAAGAAAAGCACAGAAAAGGAAATAAAACAAACACAAAATAAAGCCAACAAGAAAGATAGCCACCTCCCAACCGCCCAGCGGCAGCTTCAGAGCCCCAGCAGGCAACCCAAAAACAATTCCACAACCAGAGCACAGGCAGTTGGAACAGTCTACCTGCAGGGCCTGCAACAGTGGAGACCGGCATCTCTCGACCCTCCAGCCAGGGAAGAAAATCCAAGCCAAGCAAAGCCTGCTCCTTACCCTAGAAAGTGGCCTCAAAAGTGGTCAGCAACACCAGGCAGCCCATGGAAGAGCCTTCTTTTCCTGCAGGTGACAACAGCAGGATCATGTAGGAGCTCTGGCAGCACCAAAATATGAAGCAGATCAGAATAACACTGCAAGAGCTCTGAAAAAACACCTGCCATTGGAACCACAGCCCATGAAAGTAGACTAGAACCTACACGCTAAACTTAAATATGACATTTAAAAAAGTATATGGTATATTAAAAACTTAAACAGGATAACTGCCTGCCAAAATAGAGGGCTTAAATAGGATCAACAGTCTCCTAGCAGATGAAATACTACCTCTTCAGTACAATGCACACTCTTCGGGTGATGGGAATATTAAAACCCAGATGCAATATATTCATGTAACACAACTGCACTTACACCCCTAAATCTATAAAAATAATAAATACAGATTCCCCTAACATAATAAATCAAATGCCCCAATGCGATTGAAAAGTATTCATCCTACCAAGACTCAGGAATAACAATTACAAACGATCTCAAAGCAAGTGTTAAAAAATAGAACATCTCAGCAAAGAATTAGAAGTTATAAAAAGAATCAAATGAAAATTATACAACTAAAAAATGTAGTAATTGAAATTTTTAAATAACACACTGATTGACTCAGTAGTAGAGTGGAGATGACAGGACACAATCAATGAACGTAAGGATCCATCAATAGAATTTGCTTAGCCAGGACCACAGAGATAAAATACACTTAAAAAATAACAATCAACAGAGTCTTGGAGATCTGTGAAGCAACAACAACAACAAAAATCTAATCTTCATATTATTGGAGTTCCAGAAGGAGAGGAAAAAGAGTGTAAAGCTCAAAAAGCATTAAAATAAATAATGCCTGACAACTTCCTAAATTTGGCAAAAGCCATATACCTATGAAGTTCAGCAAAATCTGAATTTGATAAACTCAAAGAAATCCACACCAAAACACATTATAATTAAACTTCCGATGAATAGACAAAAAAAAAAAACTTCAAAAATAACCAGACAGAAATGACATATTACCTGTAGAAAGACACCAGTTAAAATGACAGAAGATGTCTCATAGTACACCATGGAGGCCAGAGGAAGTAAACATTTTTCAAGTTTTGAAAGAAAAGAATCATTAATTGTGAATTCAATATCTGGTAAAGACCATCCTTTGGGAATGAAGGGAAAATAAAGACATTCTCAGGTGAAAGAAAGAAAACTAAGATAATTTGTTGTTAGAGGACTTACCCTTTAAAAATAAGTAAGAAAGCTCTCCAAACAGAAAGAAAATGACAACAGAAGTGGGCTGGGCTCTTAGAAATGAAAAAAAAGAGCAACAGAATGACTCAGATTAGGGGTAAACATGATAGCCTATCCTTACCTCATGAATTTCCATAACTATATTTTGTGACTGAAGCAAAACTTACAACACATCTGATGCGGTGCTCAATGTATGTTGAGGAAATATTTAAGACAATTATACTTAGAAATTGCGGAGCATAAAGGGATCTCAACGGAATTATTTTTTCTTCACTTCAGTTGAGTTAGTAAAATGTCAGTAACGGTAGACTGTAATAAGTTACATACGTATATTGTGATACCTACCTTAATCATCAAGTAACTGTACTAAGCAATATACTAAAACACTAGTTTAAATAAATAAATATGAAACTAAAAGTTCAAGTAATCCACAGAAAGGAATAAAAGAAAGAGGGAAAGAAACAGAGGAATGAGAACCAGAAAGAATAAACAGAAAGCAAATATTAAAATAGTATACTTGAGGCTATCAATAAAAACTTCAAACATAAATTATCTAAATCCACCCGTGAAAACACAGAGATGGGCTGGGCGCAATGGCTCACACCTGCAATGCCAGCACTTTGGGAGGTCAAGGAGGGCAGATCACCTGAGGTCAGGAGTTTGAGAACAGCCTGACCAACATGGTGAAACCCTGCCTCTACTAAAAATACAAAATTAGCCAGGTGCAGTGGCTCATGCTTATAATCCCAGCTACTTGGGATGCTGAGGCAGGAGACTCACTTGAACCCAGGAGGCAGAGGTTGCAGTGAGCCAAGATTGTGCCATTGCACTCCAGCCTGGATGACAAGAGTGAAACTCCATCTCAAAACAAACAAACAAACAAACAAAAACAACAAAAAAAGAAAATACAGAGATGAGCAAAGTGGATTAAAAAACACTATAACTATATGCTATCTACAAGAAACTCACTCCAAATAAATAACACAGGCTAGAAAGAAATATATCCTGCAAACATTCGAAATAAGAGTGGCTATATCAAAATCAGATAAAGTAAGTTTCAAAGCAAGGAAACTTACTGTGGATCAAGAGGAACCTTGCATGATAATGAAATGATCCATCCAGCAAAAAAACATAGCAGTCCTAAATGTTTGGGTCAAATCCATGGGTCAAAGGGAGAAGCCTCAAAGGAAATGTTAAAACACGAAATCAAATGAAAAAGAAAATACAACCTACCAAGATTTGTGGGATGCAAATAAACATAGTGTCAAGAGTTAAATTTATACTACTAAATAGTTTTATTAGAAAATAAGAAAGGTCTCAAATCAAATATCTATGTTCCTACCTCAAGGAACTAGAAAAAGAAGAGCAAAACAAATCCAAGGAAAGCAGAAGGGAGAAAATAATAAAGTGAAGAGACAAAAATCAATGAAATCAAAAACAGGAAAACAATCGAGGAAATCAATAAAACAAGTAGCTGGTTCTTTGAAAACAATCAATCAAATTGATACACCTCTAGCAAATGACAAAGGTAAAAAAGAGAAGATATAAATCACTAATATCAGAAACGAAATGGAGGATATCACAACAGATCTTACAGCCATTAAAAGAAAAATAAGGGAATATTACTGTGAACAACTTTACATTCATATAGCCAACAATTTAGAAGAAATGTACCAATTCCTCAAAAACCATGAAAAAACTAAAACCCAGTCAGGATGATATATATTACCTAAGTAGTCCTATAGCTACTAGAATTTGAATCTGTAATTTAAGAGCTCCGCCAGAAGAAATCTCAAAGTCAGATGTTTTTACTGGAGTAATTTACCAACATTTAAAGAATTAATGCCAATTCTACACACTCTCTTCCAGAAAATAGAAGAGGAAGTTATAGTTCTCAACTCATTTTATGAGGCCAGTATTAACCATTAGAGTAATACTGGGTTTTAGCCAAACCCAGACAAAAACCGCATAGAAAAAGAAAACTAAGACCGGTATGTCTCACATATCTCCTTAATATTTCATGAATTGAAATCCCTTGTTTGGGATCCAATCCAAATTGGATCCAACAATGTATAAAAAGTCTGGTTTAATATCAATGAAATCTACCAATGAAAACCAGTGTAATCTACCATATTAACAGGCTACACATCATTGACATGATTATATCAATGAATGCAATTAAAATATTTGAGAAATTCCAACATTCATTCATAATTAAAAACTCTCAGCTCATGAGAAATAAAACATAAATAAAATAAAACTTTCTCAACCTCATAAAGAGCACCAATAAAAGACATCTACAACCAATATCACACTTAACAGTGAAAGACTGAGGTCAGTAATAAGACAAGGATATTTACCCTCACCACTCTTATTCAACAGAGCACTGGAAGTTCTAGGCATTGCAATAAGGCAAGAAAAAGAAATAAAAGGCAATCAGATTGAAAAGGAAAAAAAAATGGTTCCTACTTTCAAATGACGTAATTGTCTACCTAGAAAATCCCAAGGAATTTGCAAAAAACCTTCTTTAACTAATAAATCATTAAGATCACAGGATATAAGACCTATGTATAACACACAAAAGTCACCTGCATTTTTATCATAGATTTATGATTTAAAAAATTTGTTTAAATCCTTATGAAAGAAATAAAAGAAGATCTAAGTATTTGGAGCTGGGCACAGTGGCTCATGCCTGTAATCCCAGCACTTTGGGAGGGCAAGGTGGGTGGATCATCTGAGGTCAGGAGTTTGAGACCAGCCTGACCAACATAGTGAAACCCTGTCTCTACTTAAAATACAAAATTAGCCAGGCATGGTGGTGCATGCCTGTAATCCCAGCTACTTGGGAGGCTGAGGTAGGAGACTCACTTGAACCCAGGAGGCGGAGGTTGCAGTGAGCCAAGATCGCGCCATTGCACTCCATCCTGGGCAACAAGAGCAAAACTCCATCTCACATATATATATTTGGAGAGACTCAGTTCTTCCTAAATTGATCTATAGACTTAACACAATTCTTATCAGTAAGGTATATATATATAATCCTATTCTAAAATTTCTGTGGAAAGGGAAAGATGCTAGAATTGCAGAAACAATTCTGAAAAAAGAATAGGGAGGCAAGAATCACCCTTCCTGATGTTCAGGATTACTCTATAGCTACAAGACAGTGTGGTACTAATAGAGGGATAGACACATAGATGAATGAAATAGAACAGAGAATTCCAAACTAGGTCTGTACAAAGAAGCCAAAGAAATTCAATGGTGGAGGGACAGTCTCTTCAACAAATTGTACTGGAGTAATTGAACATCCAAGGAGTTGGGAGAGGAATACAGATAAAATTCATACCTTATTTTTAAAAATTAACTCATATTGGATCATTAACTTAAAGTGTAAAATTATAAAACTTCAGAAAAAAAGAGGAGAAAATCTGGGACTAGAACTAGGCAAAGAGTACTTAGATTTGAAAAGCACAATGCATGAATGGAAAAATTGATTTTAAAAAATTGAACCCTTTCAAAATGAAAAATGTTTCTCTGCAAAAGGCGCTGTTAACAAGGTGAAAAGACAAGTTACAACTGGGGAAATATTTGCAAGTCTCATATCTGACAGAGGATTCACCTCAAGAATATATAAAAGACTCTTAAAACATGACGTTAAAAAGTGTGAGCAATCAGTTAGAACATGGACAAAAGATATAAAGACATGTTGTTGGAAAGAATATACAAGTGACAAGCACATGGAAAGATGTTCAACTTTATTAGTTATTAGGAAAATGTAACTAAAACCATAAAGAACTATCACTACATTCCTATTATAATGGCTAAAATAAAATATAGTGATAATACCAAATGTTACTGAAGATGCTGAGAAACTGGATCATTCATATGTTGCCGGTGGGTATATAACACGGTACAACCATTCTGGAAAGTAGTCTGGCCTTTCCTTTGAAAACTAAAAATGCACTTACCATGCAACCCTGCAGCTGCACTCTTGGGCATTTACCCCAGAGGAAAGAAAACGTATTTCCATGCAGAAACGTGTACACAAATGTTCACAGCAGCAGCTTCATTTGGAATAACCAAAAAGGGGAAACTACCAAAGCGTCTTTCAGTGTGTGGTACTGTGATACCTCCATGCTGAGTAGTAACTCAGCAATCAAACGCAATGAGCTACTGAGTCAAGCAGCACCTTGGACGAGTCTCAGGTAATTATGCTCATGTAGTCCTCACAACAGTCCTGTGGGACAGTTACTTTTGTTTTCTGCATTTTAGTGTGAGGTAATTAAGGCTTAGTGAGTCTATGCTACCTACCAAGGTCACCTGCTAGTTAAACGGGATTCACTCTGAAACCTAAGTCTGATGCCCCTGGCTTCTTTGCTGTACCAGACTCAGACTTTATGTCCTTCTTTTCTGCTCTTGCACACAGGCTGGCTTCTCTATCTCCTGCCCACTCCACTCTGAAAAGTTATTCATCCTTCAATTCTCACCTCAAACATCTCTGCTGTGTCTTCTTTCCCATGTCTAAATAGCTAATTTGGAGAGAGTTTTAGACTTTGGCATTAAATTTTAAAAAACTAAAATGTTTTTCATAATATTCTTAAATATATTAAAAATACTTTTATCCACACTTTAGAAAATGATCTATTATCATATTTGAACATTTTTTTCAATATGAAAAAATTTTAAATCCTCTCATGTTGTGAGTGGGCAAAATAAAAAGTCATAAAAAGAGGAAAGAACACAAATTTCCATTCAATAGGGATTGATCTTAAACATGGATTGAGGGATCAGACAAGGGAAATCATGTGATTTCATATAGTCTACTTACACAGGTTAAATTTTATGTAAACTATACTTATTTTTATTTAACCATCTTTCATTTCCTTCTGTTAAACTATACTTATTTTAATATATCACTTGTTTTTTCTTAATGAACAAACTAACCTCAGGATTAAAATGAAAATGTCTTTTGAAATTACAAATAATTCAAAAAGCCATTTGTGGCACTATATGTGAACACTGTGATATTACACATACATTTTAAAATACATTTACAAAACATGTCTGTTTTTAAATGATTGTTGAATATGGTTTCACTAACCTCATTTTTAAAAAAGAAACTTGAGAATGCAAAATAGTTAAATTACTTGCAGGAAATTTGAACTGTTTAGTCCTGCATATAGCAGCAATATACTTTATGTATAAATGTATATTGGTTATAGTGTACTAATTATATTTTGATAGAAGGCAACAATAAAAAAGGAAGCCAATTTCTAAGTCTGTGCTGCTTTTTCTAGTGGTTGCTAATACACACCACCCATGGCAGCCAATTAAGGACATATTTCGCTGGGAAAATCTGACTGCTCCCCCCGCTTCTCCCCCACCCCGCCCATTGCTGCACCATTATCTCCTGAAATGTCACTGCTCATGTCAACGCGCAAAGCAGGCTACGAATTGTTTCAGCATTATCGTTTCTAAGTTCTCATTAGTAAGAGGATTTAATCCATTTTAATTTCGCCGAGAAGCTCACCGGATTCATAAGCGACTCCGATTCGGCCCTGGGTCTTTGTCATTTTAATGGCGAACGTGTGCCACTTAGACCCTCGCCCTGCACTCCAGGAGCGGTTTGACTTGGGTGGTTTTGGAAACGGAGCCCGATCTGCATAGGGTTAATCTGTGAGTCGTGACTATTTCTGTCAAATTCTCCCCAAGGGTAAACCCTGCGGGCTGAGGAGGCAGCGGCGGAGGCTGGGCGCACGTGGGTGCTGCAGTCGCCTGCAGACGCCCAGGGCACACCGGGGCGCACCGAGAGACCTCACCGAACCCAAAAGTCGTGCGCTTCCTTCCGCCCAAAACCACAGCGCTGGCTACAGAAACCCCTGAAATCGGAAATACTCTAACCAAAGGTACTGAGAGCTAACCTCATCTTTCCCACCGGGGAAAGTAGATGTTATTGACACAACATAGAACCGTGACACAGCGAAATCCGTCCTGTCATCTCATTACCTCCTCTCCCAAGAGAGAAAGAGAGAAAGATCATCTAGCAAGGACCATTCGGCAATAAAGAGCTCAAGCAAGGGCTTCCCAAGGCATGAATCCAAATCTGCCTTTTCCTTTTTTAAAGATGAAAAGGGAAGAAGACAGGCGGTGCTGGGGAGTGAATCTACTTCTGAAGTTGTCAGTGGGCTTCCATTGTTCAGTGTTTCTGCTGGGAAAAAATGACTCGATATTCTACACTGCTTCTACTTCATGCCCCTTTTTAACAGCTCTGATACTAGTTGGTTCATTTATTCAAATGTTGTGTTACAGGAACTGCAAATACAAAATAAAATTCCCCCAAATTACATTACAGTCATGCACTGCAAAGTACATCTTGGTTAATAATGGACTGCATATATGACTATGGCCCCATAAGGTTATAATACCACATCTTTACTATACCTTTTCTGTGTTTAGATACCCAAGTACTTAGCACTGTGTTCCAGTTGCCTACAGTGTTCGATATAATCACATGCGGCACAGGTTTGTAGCTTAGGAGCAAAGCATATACCCTAGGTGTGTAGTAGGCTAGACCATCTAGGTTTGTGTAAGCACATTCTATGATGTTACCACAACAAAATCGCCTAACGAGGCATTTCTGAGATGGCATAGCACCTAAATAACAACATCCCACCCTTCACCTAGTAAAGCACAATTTTCAGTGGAGAGTGACTATGAAGGAAGGAGGTTGGCACCAGGTGAAGCATGGGAGAATTGATCTCAGGTCTTTATCATCGTACTTAGTGTCCTCCCTCTGGATTTCCCACAAGGCAAGAGAATGAAAATGCAGACTCCTCCATCAGACTTTTTCTTCCCCAGAAACATGAGTTTTGCAAGCACATTTATCAGCAATGTTATTTGAAACATTCCAGTGTTGTCATAAGAATCTCTGGTACCATAAACTCTATTAATTTTAAACACCTGAATACTTGATATATAAACATTCAACGCTGGAGGAAATAGCAACGCAGTACAAAATTAAGTGGATGGATGCTGAGAAAAAAAAGCATTTTTCCCTTTGCAGTTCCCAAAATTCCAAAGGTAGGAAGTGGTTGCCAGAGCGAGGAGGATGGGATCGACATCACTAACATTTTTTCCCCTTCTGGATTTTTCCTTGATTTCTGGTCCCCACCATTGTTTGTCTCTGCCTTTTTCACCTTCATTCTCTCAAGACAGTATGTGGCTTTTTCAAAAGGAATGGTCTTTGGAAACATGAGGTGAGTCTGTGCAATGCGGTATGAAAGCTTAGCTTCGGGTGCACTGACTTGCTCCACTTACCAGCACTGGATCCCGCTCCTTCCTCTGGGCGTTTGGAACTGCCCTCCCTCACCTAGACTAACCACCCCACGGCTAAGTTTTGCCACCTTGGATCCAGGCTTTCCCCTGAGTGCAGCGTGTGGGGTCCAGACCCCCGGGGAAGACACCATTTTCCCAGGAGCCTATCTGGATGGCTCATTCTCCCTGCCTTCCCTCCCACTTCCTCCAAAGACTCCTGCAATCAGTGCTTGTTCCCTCCCTGAGGACATCCTTTCCAGGCTCCCTTTAGTGACACACTTATATCCCGACTCTCCATCTCCCTGCCTCAGTATAATGAGAAAAGACAACCAGCATTGGCTCCTACAGGTGTGCAGTATCATATGAAAATAAAGACACCCTGCATATAAACAGCAATAATAGAGAAATGCCAGAGGAAAACTTATTTTCAACCAGTCGCTGACTGCTGTGCATTACTTATCCATCCCTAAATAGATAGTAAATGCTTTTCAATATTCCTTTGCATGTTGGATATTAGAGACCTTTTAAAAAGGCATGTGTTGTGCATGTTTATAAAACACACCCAACAAGCTCAACTGGTGCAATGTAACAAAAACACATCTTTGTTTTTGCTTTCCCTTTCTCTCTTTAAAAATTTACTCAGCAGAGGCTGTTCATCAGCACTGCCTCTGCTTGGGCAGGCCCCCAAACTTGCAGACCACTCCCAGGTTAAAAAAAAAAAAAAAAAAAAAACCTTACAGTCATTTTAAGCGACCAGTACAGTCTCATTTGGGTAGCCCTGTCTTCTCTCCCTAAGCAGAGCTGCAGGAGGAACCTGCTGTCAAGCTTCCTCCTTCTTGCTTGTTACTGTCACCCCCACTGGCCAGCTGGTCTTTCTGACTTATCTGAGCTCAGCCAGAGAAAGGTGATGGGGTAACAGTCTTTACCTGACAGAAACTATTGCAAAACAACTAAGTCCTTTCTGGGACTGGCTGCCATCAAATGCCAACTCTTCCTCTCAGAAGCACTGTAAGGAACTGAATGTCTGCATCCCCACCAAAATCCTGTGTTGAAGCCCTACCCCGCAGTGTGATGGTATTAGGAGGTGGGGGTCTTTGAGAGGTATTTAGGATTAGATGAGCTCATAAGGGTGGAGCCCTCATGAATGGGATCAGTACACTTACAGGAGTCATGAGACAGCTTGCCTCTCCACTCTGAGCTCTGTCACGTGAGGACACAAGGAGAAGGTGGCAGTCTGCAACTCAGAAGAGAGCCCTCCCCACCACCCAAAAATGCTGGCACCCGATTGAGGAATTCCAGTCTGCAGAAATATGAGAAATAAATTTATATTGTTTAAGTCACCCAGACTATGGCACTTTGTTATAGCAGCCCAACCTAAAACAAGCCCTTTCAAAGCAGTTAGGTGGTGGCCCTGAGAGATCCCTCCTACTGCAACTGCCTAAATGTGGGCAACACATCCTGTCTCCCAGACTGCTCTTGCTCTGTCCCTGGTTTTTGGTGGTCCCCTCACAGACTCACCAGGGGAGGGCCCATCGTCCTCCCAGTGGTCAGGCACTCCAGGTTCCTGCACTCTTGCCAATCGTAGAGTAGTCTCTTGTACCCTTTAACCTGACAAGCTGTTCTGGTTATTATCACTGCATCAAAAAATACCCCAAAACTTAGTGGTATAAAACGATAATCATTTTCTTTTGATCATGATTTTGCAGGTAAGAAACAAACATCTCAATAAAAAATGAACAAAATATTAGAATATATTTCACCCAAAGAAAATATAAAAATGGCAAATGAACACGTAAGAAGTTCAACAGTATTAATCACTACGGAAATGCAAATTAAAACTACAATGAGATACCACTATATACCTATTAGAATATTGACAATTTAAAAAGATAACCATACCAATTGATGAGGAGGATGCAGAGAAACTGGAGTTCTCATACACTGCTGGTGGGGATGTAAAATGGTACAACCGCTTTTAAAAAAGCAGTGAGGCATTTTTATTTAAAAGTTAAACACACATATACCATATGACCCAGCAATTTTACTCCTATTTATACAAGAGAAATGAAGAGTATTTACACAAGAGAAATATACTAAGACTTCTACATGAATGTTCATAGCAGTTTTATATGGAATAGCCAAAACCTGGAACTAACCCAACAGGTGAATTGATAAATCATGGCATAGCCATGTAATACTGCTCAACAATGAAAAGGCGTGAAATATTAATACACATAACAATATCAATAAATCTCAAAGTAATCAGATGACATGAAAGATGCTTGACAAAAAGGGAGTTTCCTTTACATAAAACTCTAGAAAATGCAAACTCATAAGCAGTGACAGAAAACAAACAAGTGGCTGCCTAGGGATGGGGGAGGTGGGGAACGGCAGGAGGGAGACTATGAAGGGAAAATGATGGATGTGTTAATTATATTAATCATAATAGTGGTTTCATGGGCATATTCGTATGTCAAAATTAATCAGATTCTACACTTTAGACATGTGCAATTTGTTGTATGTCAATTATGCTTTTTATATCTTTTTAAGAAAAATATTATATACCAATCCTGTGGTTTAGGGAACCATAGTTCATTTTGCATTCTCCAGAACTGTTATAAAACAGGGATTGTATGTTCCTTGATGTTGACAAAGCACACTAATAAATTAGCTGACCCTGGGAAAAAGGTGAAGGGTGAAAGTTATGGATAGACCTTTCACCACAAACTCAATTTCTTAACCCATTACAGGACCATTAAAGTTTTTTCTTTCTTCTTGTGTTAGTTTTGGTTATTTGATCATTGCCAGTTTCATCTAAGTTTTTAAATTCATTGGCACAAAGCTAATCCTTAGAGTCTCTTACTCTTTTTTGTCTGTATTATATTAATAATTATGCCCCCTTCTCTTTACTGACATTGTCTAAAAGCCCTCTGTTTTTTGTATCCTGATTTGGTTACTCAAGTATTTTTCTTTATTATTACTTTTGTTCAAAAATAACTTAATTTTGTTGATCTTCTCTATTTTTTAAATTAGTTTTCCATTTCCTTAATTTACATTTTCACGTTTATTACCTCTTTATTTCTACTATTTTGGGTCTACTGTATTCTCTTTGTCTACCTTCTTAAGCTGAATGGCTGATTCATTAATATCTAATTTCTCTAATTCCAGAGTTTGGGTTCCGGAATCAGATGAGTAGGGATTCCAGCTCTGTACTTACTAGCTGAGTAATCCTGGGTTAATTATTCAACTTATCTCTGCCTCAGTTTCCTCATTATGTCTGATTTAGCATGAGCTGGTCATGTAAAGAACCTAGAATGTTGCCTAGCACATGGTAAGCCTTCAACAGATATTAGCAATTATTTGTATGGCACAAGATTCTAAGAACGTGATTTAGTTACAGCTTTTAATTTTGCCCTTCAAGTATTTTATATCTTTACTAAATATCCGTCTGATTAATCTGAAAGAGATGTTAAAATCTGCCACTGTCGTTGTATATTTGGGCTTTATAGACCCTGAAGATGGGTTATTAGGTCATATAGTTTCAAGATTGGTGTCTCGTCCTGGTAAATTATTCTTTTATCATCAAGTAATGACAGAGTCTACTTTACTGAAATTTTGTATTTCTCTACCATTTTTCTTTTGGTTACTATCAGAAAAAGATGTCCATCACATCCCTGTGAACATATCTTGCTTATTATGTTTTAGGTGTCTCGCTCATAAACCATAGAACGTAATTGTTTTTTCTTATTTCAAATGACATTTCTTTTATTGGATGTATTTAATCCATTTTCATTCCTTGTGATTGCAGATTTTTTGGTTATTTATTTCATCTGATTTAGTTTTTTGTTTACTTTCGGTTAAATTGGTAATCCTTTCTTCTTCTTATTTTTCTTCTGTATTTGTTTGGAAGTTATATTCTGCTTTTGCTAAGACAGACAGAGAAGAGACATAGAGATGTTTACAAGTAAGTAACACATCACGAGGAATCGAAGATTCAATCATGAAAAGTATGCCCCACTTACCAGCCTCTCTCCCAAGTGGCACCAACTGTCACCAGTTCCCTGAGGTTCCTTCCAGGGATAGAAATTTTAATTCTTCATCTTAATTTTCAAATCTACTATTTCAGTTTCCCCCTCTATTGTATTCCTCTTTCTCCCATTCCTGTTATCCTTCCACCAACCTTAACAGGAAGAAACAACCAGAGAGAGGCTAGAAGTAGAGAAAATAATTTGGAAAAATTGAGGGAGAAAAAAAAAGTCACCAGAGAAACTTAAACCTCAGAAATAAATTTTAAGAGGGAAAAAAATGAGCTAGAGACCAGGAGAAAATATTTGCAAACCATGTATTTAACCAAAGACTGGTATTCTGAATAAACAAAGAACTTGCAAAACTTGACAATTAAGAGAAGTCAGTTAGAAAATGGGTAAAAAACGTAAACAGATATTTCGCCAAAGAGGCCATACAGATGGCAAATAAGCACATGAAAATAAGTCTAATGCCATTAGTCATTAGGAATGCAAATTAAAATCACAATGGGATATCACTACATATACATCTATCCGAAAAAAAATTAGTGACACCACCAAATGCTGGGGATGATACAGAGAAACTGAGTCACTCCTATATTGCTGGGAATATGGAATGGTACAGTCACCCTGAAAACAGTTTGGCAGTTTCTTATATAACCAAACAGCAAAATACCATATGACCCACAATTTGTAATCTTGGGTATTTATCCCAGAGAAATAAAAACTTACATTCACACAACACCTACACATGAATATTTATAGCAGCCTTATTAGTAATAGCTGAAATCTGGAAGCAGCCCGAGCGTCCTTCAATGAGTGAATAAACTGCGGTATGTGTGGAATAGTGCAAAGTACTACTCAGTAATTTTTTTAAATGAATGACTGACACAAGCAACAACTTGGATGAATCTCCAGAGATTATGCTAAATTAAAAAGCCAATCCCAAAAGATTACCTACTGTATGATTCCATTTAATAATATTCCCCAAATGACAAAATTATAGAAACCAGATTAGTGGTTGCCAGGCACTATGGAAGGTGGAGGGAGGCAGGGAGAGGTGAGCATGACAGGAGAACACAGGGTGCTTGTAGGGATGGACTATTCCATATCTCGACGATGGTGGTGGATACACAGACCTACATATGTGATAAAATTGCATAAAACTGTCAGAGGCATTTAAACCAGAGCAACTCCATTTTGAATAGGAACTGGGGAAAATGAGGCTGAGACCTGCTGGGCTACATTCCCAGGAGGTTAAGACGTTCTTAGTCATAAGGTGAGATAGGAGGTCAGCACAAGATACAGGTCATAAAAACTGCTGATAACAGGTTGTAGTCAAGAAGCCGGCTAAAACCCACCAAAGGCAAGATGGCAATGACAGTGACCTCTAGTCATCCTCATTGCTACACTCCCATCCACACCACAACAGTTTACGAATGCCACGGCAACATCAAAAAGTTATTCCCTATGGACTAAAAAGGGGAGGCATGAAAACTCCACCCCTTATTTAGCATATAATCAAGATATATACCATAAAAATGGGCAACCAGCAGCCCACGGGGCTGCTCTGCCTATGGAGTAGCCATTCTTTCCTTTTTTAATAAACTTGCTGTCACTTTACAGACTTGCCCTGAATTCTTGTGAGATTCAAGAACCCTCTTTTGGGGTCTGGATCAGGACCTCCTTCTGGTAACAGAACTACACACACACACACACATACACAAACAAGTACACGCAAAATAAAACAGAAGAAATCTGAATAAAAGAAGTGGATTGTATCAGTGTCAACATTTTCCTTCATTGTTACTTTTGTTAAAAAAAAAACTTAATTTTGGTGATCTTCTCTATTTTTTTTTTATTAGTTTTCCTAGCTGAGATATTGTACTACAGTTTTGTCAAGATGTTACCACTGGGAAAAATCGGGTAAAAAGTGCACAGGATCTCTCTATATTATTTCTTACAACTGTATGTTGTTGACAAAAAAAAGCCACACTCTGTAAAATACTTAAAGGGGTTTATTCAGAGGCTTTATGAATGGTCATGGTCTGGGGAAGAGCCTCAAGGGGTCCTGAGAAAGTGCACCAGAGATGGTCAGGTGTAGCTTGAGTTTTTTGTTGTTTTTGTTGTCGTTGTTGTTTGTTTTTGTTTTTGTTTTTTGAGATGGAATTTTTCTCTTCTCACCCAGGCTGGAGTGCAATGGCGTCATCTCGGCTCACTGCAACCTCCTCCTCCCGAGTTCAGGGGATTCTCCTGCCTCAACCTCCTGAGTAGCTGGGACTACAGGCATGCACCACCATGCCTGGCTAATTTTATATTTTTAGTAGAGACGGGGTGTCGCCATGTTGGCCAGCCTGGTCTCGAACTCCTGAGCTCAGGTGATCTGCCTGCCTGATCACCTGATCATTTCAGAGAGGAGGGTCCAGGTCATAGGTGGATTCAAAGGTTTTCTGATTAGCAAATGGTTGAAAAGTTAAACTTTGCTTAAAGAGTTAAAGTCAGGATAAAGAAATGCTTGAAGTTAAGAGGAGAAGCATTGTGGAAGCTGAGATGTAGATGAAGGTCTTATATAGATGAAGCCTCTAAGTGGCAAGCTTCAGAAAGAGTACATGGTAAATGTCTCCTTTCAGACCTGAAAAGGTGTCAGATTCTTAGTTAAAACTCTCCCAGATCTAGGAAATACCTAGAAAGGAAAGGAAATTCTCTACAGAGGCAAATTTCCCCACAACAGACAGCTTTGCTGGACCATTTCCAAATATGTCAAAGAAATATATTTTGGGGTGAAATACTTTAATTTCCTTTAGGGCCCATAATCTGTATGTGAGGCTGTACCAGAGTCCGGTTGGAATTTGGTATCTTATTGCCAAAGAGTCTGTTTTGTCAGTCTTACGGTCTCTATTTTAATGTTAATGCTGGTCAATTGTGCCTAGGCTCCAACAGTGAGGGGGTATAATGAGGGTATCTAATCTCTCCCTTCCCATCATGGCCTTAAATTTAGTTTTTCAGGTTTCCCTTGCCCAGAAAATGTCTGTTTGGTTGGTTGAGGAGCTTAGGATTTTATTTTTGTTTACAATGTGAATCTGTTAGCACCAGGGAACATATCCAAGTCACACAGCACCAAAGTATGTTAGCAGCCGCACGTATGGGTCTGCAGCAACCTCAATTCTTGCCTCCTTAGAAGAAAGAATTTGACGAAGGTGCATAAGGCAGGGTGAGAGATTGAGGCAAGTTTTAGAGGAGGAGTGAATGTTTACTGGAGCAGGATTGAAAGTAAAGTATACTTGGAAGAGGGCCAAGAGGGCAATTTGAGAGATTCAAGGGTATGGTTTGACCTTTGACTTGGGTCTTAGATGTTGGCATGCTTCCAGGGTTGCATTACCTCTCCCCTAATTCTTCCCGTGGGGTGAGCTGTCCACATGTGCAGTGACCTGCCAGCACTGGGAGGGGCTGCATGCGCAGTGCGTTTGCTGAAGTTGTACACATGCTCACTTGAAGCGTTCTTCCCTTATCAGTTAAGTGTTCCTAGAAGAAGGTCATACACCAGTTAAACTCCACAATTTTGCTTATTATTGCGCATGCTAGAGGCCACTCACTCAACTCCTGAGATCTTATCAGGAAGCTGCTGATCACCAACTTTAGGTGTTTTTTTGTCTTCTAGGAGACTGCCTTTCCCTAGCACCGGCTGTGACCAGTTAGACGAATTCTTATTTTAGAGAGACAGTTAACAACAACCTGACCATCACCTGATGGTCGCCTGACCTTCCTGGGTGATGGGGCCCTCTCCTGCCCTGCTCATGTCTGACTTCATCTACCCACTGTAAAAAATCTGCAGTGATCTCTTCTAAGTTTAATAATAATACACCCATGTTCATAGCAGCATTGTTCACAATAGCCAAAAGGTGGAAGTCACCCTTATCCATTGACAGGTGAATGGATAAACAAAATGTGCCACATTCATACCATGAAATATTATTCAGCCTTTCAAAGGAAGGAAATTCTGTCACATGCTACAACAGGGGTGAATCCTGACAACATTATACTAAGTGCAATAAGTCAATCACAAAAAAAACAAATACTGTGTGATTTCACTCATATGAAATGTATCTAGAGTAGTCACATTCATAGAGATGGAAAGTAGAATGGTGATTGCCAGAGGCTGCAGGAGGAGGAATGGGGACGTGCTGTTTAATGGGAACAGAGTTTTGGCTTTGCAAGATGAAAAGAGTTCCAGGGACGGAGAGTGGTGTTAACTGCACAACAATACGAATGTCCTTAATGCCACTGAATTATACACTTAAAAACGGTTAAGATGCTAAATTTTATGTTGTGTGTATTTTACCACAATTTAAAAATTTTTTAACTTTAATAATTTTTTTAAACTAGCTTAAGCAAAGAAAAACTGGAAGTAATTCATTGGTTTAGAGGCATGAGTCTGGGTTCAGGTGTGGCTGGCCCTGGGAATTCAAACAATGTCATCGAGATCTGTCCCCTCCAGGTTTGGGGGCTGCTCTCCTCTCCGTCACATTCACCTCAGGCCAGCTCTTTCCACTTGAGGGCAAAGATTGCCAGGGGCAACTCCAGGCTCATATTGTTTACCACATACAACATCCAAAGAGAAGAGCAAAATCCTCCCTCCACCAATAACCACACCAATCCCTGAAAAGAGCTGGGCATGGCCAACTGAGGCCACAGGTCATCCTTGGCATGAGGAAGGTGGGACAGTGTGATTGACCACCCTAACCTGTATTACCTGGAATGCCTTGGGAATCTATTTCAAGAAGGGAAATCCACAGGCAGACATCCACCACTGAGGTTGCAAATGAGGTTGCAAAATTTGTTGCAATGAGGTTGCAAAATTTGTAACATCAAAACTATATTTTGACCTGAGAGCACCACAGTGACAAGGGATTTTTCACAGAATAAGTAAATCCTAAACCATCTAGACATAAAAACAGGTGAAATCACACACACTCATAGAAATAATTCTCCAGTGATAACTAAGTCACTAGAATTCTATAGTATTAAAATTTTTTGTTGTAAAGAAAATGAGAACTTATAATCAAAGGAGATAAAGAAATAGCTTAGAATTAGGAACAAAAGTGTTCCGTGCCTCAATAGCATGTATTTTGGCCGTATTTGGCAGGAAGTCTCATCTCTAAGGAGGGTCTCCCCTCCACTTGCTGTAGAAGGTTTCCTTGAAACAGCCTGCAGGGATCGCTGGGCTAGAGAATACTGCGGATGCACAATGTGGCACCATTTCTAACCTATTTCTAAGTGTAACTTAAGGTACTTGTTTTTCCAAAGAAAACTTCCTTTGACCAAGACTTGTGCTAAGCAGGCATTCGCAGGACATGTACTGAATGCAGAAATTAAAAGATGAGAGGAGGCCAGGCACGGTGGCTCATGCCTGTAAGCCCAGCACTTCGGGAGGCTGAGTAGGGTGGACCACAAGGTCGAGATCGAGACCATCCTGGCCAACATGGTGAAACCCCATCCCTACTAAAAATACAAAAATTAGCTGGGCATGGTGGTGCACACCTGTAGTGCCAGCTACTCAGGAGACTGAGGCAGGAGAATTGCTTGAAACCGGGAGGTGAAGGGTGCAATGAGCCGAGATCTCACCACTGCACTCCAGCCTGGCGACAGAGTGAGACTCCATCTCAAAAAAAAAAAAACAAAAAAACAAAAAAACAAAAAAGATGAGAGGAGCAGAGGAGCAGGGCTGTGGCCTGGGCTTACTCTGAGCAGCTGGTCATGGCTCCTGCTGTAGACAGGCTCCCCCAGCAGCCTTCCCACACCTGTGTCATGCCTTCCCTGTACAGAGCATGGAATGCTTACAAGAAGGCAAGTGAGGCTGGCAAGTCCAGGAAATTAAGACTGGGAGAGAGTTCAGGGTCTGCTCCCTGTGACTGTGGCCTCCAGTGCAGGGCCCATGATGTTGCTGAGTGATTTCTCTGGCTGCACTATTCCTGGTTGTGGCAGCAAGTCATGGTCCTCTGCACCTCCCAGGAACTCTGCCTACTGCCTAATACTCTGGATTTATACAGTTAGAGAAAATTCGTCATCGGTCAGTCACATGAAGGTCAGGATTTATGGCTTGGTTGATTCCAAAGGCAGCAATCCAACTGACTCTCTCCATTGTGTGTACCTAGCTCTGTGTGCTGACAAGAATCACCCCTTAATCCCCTGGAGCCCCCTCAGTATCATTCACTTTGTCCCTCCAGGTGTGGGCCATGACTGGTGTTCTTACAGGACATGAGCATCACTCAACTCAATACCCAGCCCTAATCATGCCTTTGCTAAAAAGCCTTATCCTAGCACCAAGCCAACATTGTCACTTCTAGCCACGGTCTCCCCTAACACTCCGCACACATATCTACGTTGTGCCCCATCACACTGGTCTGTGATGGGCTGCTCCCTGGTTGCATGCACGTGCAGAGGTCAGGATCATTCCCATCAAAAGGTAGGTTGTCAACAAATGCTTCTTAATGGACTTGAATTCATTTATTATATTAGCATTATCCAGAGAAACAGATCCAATAGGGGGTGTGTGTGTGTGTGTGTGTGTGTGTGTGTGTGTGTGTGTGTGTCTGTGTATGTGTAGAGAAAGAGAGAGAGAGAGAAGATTTATTTTATAGAATTGGCTCTCACAATTGTGAACCTATAATGTGAGGTCCAAAATCTGCATGATGGGCCAGGAGGCTGGAGACCTAGTGAAGTGTTGTGCTGCCGCTTAAGTAGGAAGCCAGTCTGGAGGCAGAATTCCTCCTTCTCAGGGGAGGTTGGTCTTGTTCTCTTAAGTCCTTCAACTGATTAGGTGAGGCCTGCCCACATTATGGAGAGCCATGTGCTTTATACAAAGCCTGCTGATTTAAAATGTTAATCCAGCTAAAAAAAAATACCTGCACAGTGACTTCTAGACTTGTGTTTGACCACCTATCTGGGTACCATGGCCTAGTCAAGGCAACACCTAAAACTAACCACATTCTTTTTATACATTTTATATCACATCCATTTTATACCATCTAGATGTTCAATAAGTGAGAAAGGAAGGGAGGGGACAGGGAAGAACAGAAAAAACAAATTAGCCGGTTCTAAATATGCTTTGGTAAATCATAAAAATTATTAAAATAAAAAGTAGTTTCCCTAATGCCTACTTTTGTCACAGCCCAACGAGTTCTTGTTGCCTGATTCCCTGAAATAAATGAACAACAACAACAAAAAAAAAACTCACACTGAGAACAGTAGATGTTGCAGCAAAGAAAGAATTTAACAATCACAGGGCCAGCTAAGCGAGAACAGGGAGAAATTTCTCAAACTCGTCTCCTTGAGGACTCAGAGGCTGGGATCTCTTAAGGGTACTTTGGCGAGCAGGGGGCTGGGGCACTGGAACAATGAATTGGCTGGGGATGAAATCACAGGAGCCTCTAAAGCTGTCTTCCTGAAGCTGAGTCATCCAGGGGAAACGGAGGTTCTCAAGACCAGGTGGTGTCTCTCGGTTTACTGAGATGCTAAATCTGAAAAAATGTCTCAAAGACCAGTTCTTTAGGTTTCACTATAGTTATGTTATCTATAGGAGTAGTTGGGGAAGTTATGAATCTTGCAACCCCCAGTTACATGACTCCAGGGCAGTCAGCAACTTACAGGAAAACAAGCTCAGTAATGGCAGGTCATTGTTCCATCCTGCCTATTCTTTAGCAAAGTTCAGGCCCTTCCATAATTCTAGCCTCCTCTTATGAATGACTTCAACCTCCTGACAAGGAGGCAGGTCAGTTTCCCTTGCCTCTAAGTTGAACTATAAACTAAATTCCTCTCGTGGTTATCTTGGCCTCTGTGCTAAAATATGAAAAAAAAAAAAAAATAGTTTAGCCTGTGAGGTTAGAAGCAAGATGGAGTCAGTCATGTTAGATTTCTCTCATTATAATTCTACAAAGGCAGTTTCACTTTGAAAGTCAATACCATTGGCTATAAAAGTTCTGATGTAGTCACTAAAAATAGATCTCATTAAGTTGTAAACATAATTCACGTAAAGCAGGACTAGAAAATTAAACACACACAATGGCACATGAAAGGACATCAGACAAAGTCCAAATTCCCCAGAAGGCATTCAGAGCCCTCCACTTATTAGGCCCCTTCTCCACTCTCTTAAGAGGCAAGACAAAGAATGTCTAAAGAGGAAGCTGGGAAAAACATTGATCCACCCTGAACAAACTTGCTTTTATTTTCCTCATATTTCATCCAGTCAGTAAACTTTCTAAGCAATTAAAACAAATGTACCAAACTGTAAAAAATTAAACACTAAAATTATCTCCATTGACCCACAGTCTTACCGTTCTCCCCACTTAAAGGAACAGAAAATATTGTCACTGAAACACCACATGGGTAGACACAGTAGCTCACGAATGTAATCCCAGACCTTTGGGAGGCCAAGGTGGGTGGATCACCTGAGGTCAGGAGTTCGAGACCAGCCTAGCCAACAGGTGAAACTCCATCTCCACTAAATACAAAAAATCAGCTGGGCATGGTGGTGCATGCCGCTAATCCCAGCTACTTGGGAGGCTGAGGCAGAACTGTTTGAATCTGGGAGGTGGAGGTTGCAGTGAGTCAAGATTTTGCCACTGCACTCCAGCCTGGCGGAGCGAGACTCCATAAAATAAAATTTAAAAAACCCATAAAATAAGTAATGCTCTATCAGAAGGAAGCAATTTCCAAAGTCTTAACAAGCAGGCTGGAAGTTTTAACATCAGAGACTTCCACTTCCATTATTTCATCCTGTTTGGGCTCACTGCTAATCTTTAGTAACACACACATATTCATAAACCTACATAATTTACCAGGCTATGTTACCACATAGTAGCTGAAGAAACCATTTCATAATGTAAGCACAGGTTTACATTAAAAACAAGACTTAAAAATGAGAAAGGGCCCATCACGTCCCAGCCAGCAAGTGAACTGGAACAAGTGTGAGCACGGCCAGTGGCCTTGCAGAGGAGCTCAGAGCTGCTTCAGGGCAGCTTTGCTTCCCTGCCCCCAGAAGCTAGACATGCCCAGATTCATGAGAAGGCATCCAGGTGCAGGATCCATCTAAACATGTAGCCAGGGTAAAGAAAAAAGTGATTCATGACGCTCGTTAAAGCATGGGAAAGCAGACTTTATTCAGAGGAAACGATCATGGCAGGTATAGGGACCACCACAGTGGGGTTTTGCAAGTGGAGAGAGAAATTGGGCTCCGAATTATAACTCCAAATACAACAAGGAAGAATGGGAGTTTATAGCCAAGAAGCAGGATGGGGGTCAGTGGATGGAAAATGACTAAGAGGGAACATCAGGGGTGATGGGGGAATCTGGCTAAAGTGACCTAACAGAATTCTTGCTGAAGACAGGCTGGTGTGACCACACATGCCCTGGGGGCTGGTGAAGGATGAGGAAACCAGTTGGATATGTAGAATGATTAGGTATTGAAGGTGAGGGGTTCTGGGTAAACCCACTTGACAGGATTATTGCTAGTACTGAGTGCAGCAAAGAAGAATAGGAGTCTAAACATTGAGAACTAGTTGGGAAGAAGGCTCAGAGGAGAGGAGCCTGACTAGCATTTGGTCAAGGAGAGTCTTTTTCACCAGGTGAAATAGTCCAGGAAAAGGACATTTCCTTTACCCAGTTTTAATGTCCTGACTTTTCTGGTGCTAAGTAAATGGGACACTTCACTGGCCTCCCTCCTGCGGAACTGGCCTGGCCTCTCCTGGGCTGCCTGGGAGAGTTGGTCCACTGGACCTGAAGGGAAGCAGCCTGCCTGCACATCTTTGCTCTCCAACAGGGGCCCCAACCCCCACTGCAATTTCAAATTGTGGCCCATTTTGTAAATCAATGTCTCCTCCTGGGTTCACAGCTTAACTCTTCCAATCCAGAGGCTTCACGCCTCTGAGGGAGGACTAGGTTCGCTCTCAAAGTTACCTGCACCCTCGTGTATCTCTCCCAAAATTTCCATGCATTTCACAATGTCTGTATTCTAACACACCCCACACACTCTCAGGATGTAGTTTAAAATACATCAAATCACTTCCTCGTGATGCAGCAACAAAAACATCAAAAAACATCCAGTTCTGACAGACTTCATTAGGAAAAAATCTTGCTTTAATTTTCACTTCCTGCAACCAGTTACCTCTCTCTTAAATGTTGTTTTAAATTTTCTTCATTTGGAACCTGCTTTGCAGCACTGACGCCATTGAATTACATTCCTTATTCTTCTCTTAGATGAGACCTATTCTACATTTTCTTCCTGTTTTCAGAATAAGACAGGTGTCTGCAAAACAATACAGTATGTTCCTAAAGAAAAGTCTGAATCCCACAGTGCATTTCATCAGCAGATATCTTTTTTCCCAGAATAGAAAATGTCTCAGGCAAGGGGAAGTGTTTCGACTTAAATCCCTTTATGAAATATCCTGATACTCCTGGGGGGAGGGGGTGGGGGACAGCAGGTGGGGCAGCCAGGGCTCCGTGGCTCTCTGACTGTGTAGGTAGAAACCCTCCACAGCACAGACCAAGTTCAGGGACCAGCCTGGGAGCAGGTCTCCCAGTCAGGCCCTGGCCTCTGAGTAGATGCCCTCATTATTTTATACATCATTCTTTCCCAGAATGATGACATCTATACAAAGCCAATACAATCTACAACTACACATTCTCAAAGAGCTGAGACTGACTATAGAACGAGTGTAGACACATATGCTCACAGTATACTTTCAACATTTCATCCGTGACTCGAATGGCATTTCTTTCCTTCACACTTGAGCACATGGTCAACTGGCTCAAGCCTTCGATGAGCAATTGATCTCATTTGCCCAGGACTGATCCAGTTTTAAAACTGAAGGTCCATGTCCCAGGTAACCCTCAATCCCAGGAAAGCCGGGACAGCTGTTTACTCTGCTGAAGTCCAGTGGACATCTAATTGAGGCCAACAATGTGAGACCCTTGAAAGGCACACACAAAACAGTACATACTTCATGATTCTACTGTACAAAATTTAAAAACAGACCCAAGTAATCAATGCTGTTAGAAGGCGGGAGAATGCTGACAAGAGCGAAGGCAAATGAAGTGGCCTGGGGAGACTCGGGGGCTGCTGGGGGCGCTGGTGGCACGAGAGGGTCAGCTTGTGAAGACTGTCTGGGTTGCTTACCTACCACATGTGGGTATAGGAACCTAGAGTGAAAGTAAAGTCTCAGCATGTAAATTTGGGAATGGTCAGCATTTCTGTGGTATCTAAATCCATAGACTAAGGCATGAGTGTAGATAGAAAAGAAAACAAACACCAAATCCTGATTTTCGAGAGTAATCCAACATCTGGGGCTTGGGGAAAGGAGAAGGAGTCAGCCAAAGCAAGGAGGAAAATGGGAAGGAGAGCATACACAGCTCTGCCAGATGGGGCTGGGTTAGACCAGGAAGGGGAATGGATCCTTGGATTGGGAGAAGTGTGCAATCCTTGGTGACCTAGACAAGGGCAGCTGTGGCAGATTGCACTGGGGCCACGGCAGGGTGGGCAGACAGAACACAGAGACCATGCTTACAAGGACACTTGCTATATAGTATAAAATGAAGAAGCGATATGAAGAGGGGTGGTGGCCCGAAAGGGAGGTGGAGCCAGGAAAAGAATGCAGTTGAAGAGGAGGTATGAGGAATCTTCTCTTTAGTTCTGCTAGACTATCGCTTTGGGATCTATTCTGAAGATGATGATAGATAGACAGATAGATAGATAGATAGATAGATAGATAGATAGATAGATAGATAGATAGAGAGAGAGAGAGAGACAGAAGATAGAAGATGGATAGATGATAGAGATGACTGATAGAGATGGTAGATGATATAGGTAATAGATAGATATAGATAGATTAGAGAGAGAGAGAGAGATAATAGATAGATAGATAGATAAGATAGATAGATAGATAGATAGATAGATAGATAGATAGATAGATAGATAGATAGAATAGGTAGATTGATTGACTGAACTTACAGCTTAATTCTTTCAATTATTCCATTGAGTAAGAAATCTCTGTTACCTATCGAATGTGTGGCCAACCCCATGCTAACACCAGAAATCAAAGAAGGGAAGCAGAGCCCTGGTCTTCAGAAATGGTTGGTCCAGTGGGTGCTGTCCTTTGCTAGACCAGCAAATATGTTGTGTTTTCAACAGCACCACTGAAAGTAGTAATTATAGAGACCTCTGTGCTGCCAAAATGGGGGTTGGGGGAAACATTTTTAAAGTTGCATTCAATAATAATTCACATTTCCAATGATTCTCCTCAATATTTATGTGCAGTAGCATTCTGATATAAAATGGAAATCTGCATTACAGGAATATAGATATACCCATAGATACATGGCAATTGGATAACCAAATTGTATTTCCACAAAATGTAACAACTTGGTACCGCTAAAGCCTGCTATTGCATAGTTAAGCCACATCATTTCTCTAGATTCCTGAAACTGCAAATATGAAGGGGCCAAAGATGATTTTAATAATTGATGTTATTCCACATGTCTCCAACATCTTAGTGAGCATGAATTAAGTGCTTGGCTCAGAGCTAGGAACCAGGAATAAATGAGAAGAGACTAACCAGCTCCTCACTGAAAATGTGTGCACCCATTTGGAGGGATAGCGAAGACTCCCTGAGGAAGTGATGTGGGAGTTGAGACCTGAAAGCTGTGAAGGTAGGAGGGTTCCCAAAAGTGGGAATGGCATGTGCTAAGGTCCTGTGGCAGCAGGGACCTGGGGAATAGGGAGAACTGAAAAAGACCAGTGTGGCTGAACAGCAGAGAGGAAGGGAGATTAGAGCCCGGAGGTACCAGGGAGGCCAGCAGGACAAGCCATGAAAAGCCCTCTTGCACACTGAAGGATCTGGACCTTGATTGTAAGTGGAAGCCCCTGGTTTTTTTGAACAAGGAGTGATGTGGTCACTGTGTACTCTGTGGAGATAGATCAGATACGGATGAGACAGGGTGTGAGAAGCCACTCACCCTGGCAAAGAGGGTGTGAGAAGCCGGTGCTTGATGCCTTGGACCCCAGCTAAAACCTGGAAATGGAGAGAAGAGGGCGGGTCCGGGGGAGTCATGATATGAAATGCGGAGACCTTGTGATCGAGCCAGGGTCGAGGGTGACGCCTGGATGTCTGGCTTGCCACACTACATAAATGGCCACATCCTTATCACCTAGAGAGCACTGGAGATGAGCAATCAGGGAGGAGGGTGGCACATGTGATTCAGGATGCCTGAAGCCTGGCAGCAGCACTGCAGCAAAACCAAGGGTCTGCTGAGTAACAGAATAAGGTGGCGTCAACAGACTCCACCGAAAGCAGGAGATCCCTTTTACAAATGGATCTATATGATATAGATTCATCTTGTTCACCAATCCTGAGCCCAAACATAACTGCCTGAAATACGAGCTAGTTTCTACTTACACAAGTCTTTGACTCATGTCCACAGTCACACACCCGCCTATTCCTAGTGGATACCAGGAAACAGTGGGTGAACAGAGCATGTGCTAACCAGGTATCTGAGTTTCCCCATAAACCATGATATTCAATGTCTTCTTCCAGGAGAACTTGTCAAGTACACCAGCATCTCCTTTAAAGTCTCAAACCTATTGAATTCATGGAAGAATTTGCAACACTTAGAATTAGGCTCTTCTGCAAGTGACAAGCAAACTCCAGATAGTTTCTACTTCCTGTAGATGGAAGTTAATTTCTCTCACACATAAATCAAGCCTAGAGGTTCTAGCAGCACCACATGCTGGAAAGCAAGAGGAAGCAATGAATGAAGAAGACAGCAAAGGGTGAAGGTTGCTGGATCTTAAGGACAGCTCCAAGAAGTTGAAATATTCTGAAGCCCTTTGTGACGTGAGTCACACAAACACGTGTAGCTGCAAGGGAAGCTGGGAAATGCAGTCTTTGTTCTAAACGGCCATGTGCTCATCTAATATTATATTACCCTGGGGAGAACAAATTGTTAGTAATAACAAACCACTGACTTTAAGTTTCACCTTGTAATTTTCCAATGTTTAAAATACTCTACAAAGATAGCATAATTTAAATTCTGGTAATGCTTTAGAACATCTCTGTTGATTCATTTCAACATTTCAACATGTTTCAATAGTCTTTGATCATCCACAGTGAATTCTAAATAAGTTCCTGTATTTCATCTACCTCTATTCAACATTCTCCAAGTTTAAAAATATTATAGACTAAAATAAAGCATATTGTAAACTAAACTTTGGTGCTGAATTTACTAATTTTTGTGAGATATATATCACTTAAGAATGTTTAACACAATAATTGATACACCACCATACTGTTGGCAATAATTCATTATCATTCTAAATGGTAGGGCTTTGAAATGTGTTTATTTTTGCCTTAATTCTGCTCCAAATTTCTACCCCAATAAGACTTTCCTCTCAGTAGCTCCATCTGCTAATTGAAATTTTGTTTTAAGAAACCATGGTAACACATGTTTTGCCATAACACAGAGTGGAGGAATTAATTCCAGGTTCTTTGGCCAAAGCCAAGCCTTCTGCAAAACACAAAGGCAATAAAAATATCAGAAGCAGTATTTCCCAAGAAAACCAAACAGGTATTTTTGTAACTGATGAACTGCGCCCAAACAGTGGCTAGCATACCTTTATAAAATGCATGCTTTGAGCCTCTAGCAGAGCGAGTTGAGTCGATTGCACTCCTCAGTCTATGGAATGTAATTAGCATCAGTGTGTGCAAGGAGTGTCTCCAGTTTCATGTCGCTGCCCCCTTCAGACCTCTCCATCCATCTCCTACTCCCTTTTCCACCTGGCATCTCTCAAATTGCTGCATCTTAGGCTTAGATGTGCTTGCCCCATTGCACTGCGGGGTGTGTGTGTGTCTGTGACAGAATGTATGTGTTTATGTCGGTTGTGTGGTCTTATGTGAGTGTGAGTGCATGGTGTCTGTGAGGGGTGTGTGTAGTGTGGGGTGTATTTGTATGTGTGGTGTGTGTGTGTACAGTATGTGTGTGTGGTGTGTGTAAATGTGTGAGTGTATGTGGCATGTGTGAGTGGTGTATGTGGCATGTGTGAGTGGTGCGTGTGGTGCACAGTGTGTTTATGAGTGTGTGGTGTGTTTGTTTCTGTGGTGTGTGTATGGTATGTGTGAGTGTGTGGTGTGTATGAGATGTGTGTGTGTTTATATGATGTGTGGTGTGGTATTAGTGTGTATGGTGTGTGTGGCATGTGTAAGTGCAGTGTACATGAGTGTATGGTGTGTTTATGTGGTGTGTGTGAGTGTATGATATGCGTGTATTTGAGTGTGGTGTGTGTGAGTGTGTGCTCTGTGTGGTGTTTGTATGTGGTGAGTGTGCCGTGTGTGTGTGTGCTGTGTGTGGTGTGTGAGCATGTGGTGAGTGTGGCGTGTGTGTGGTGTGTGTACGTGGTGAGCGTGGTATGTGTGAGTGTAGTGTGTGTGCTGTGTGTGGTGTGTATGTGGTGAGCATGGCGTGTGTGACTGTGGCGTGTGTGAGTGTGGTGTGTGTGGTGTGTGTATGTGGTGAGCATGGCATGTGTGAGTGTGGTGTGTGTATGTGGTGAGCATGGCATGTGTGTGCTGTGTGTGGTGTGTGTGGTGAGTGTGGCATGTGTGTGTGGTGTGTGGTGTGTGGTGTGTGGTGTGTGTGCTGTGTGTGGTGTATGTGGTGAGTGTGGCATGTGTGTGGTGTATGTGTGTGGTGTGTGTGCTGTGTGTGGTGTGTGTATGTGGTGAGTGTGCCGTGTGTGTGGTGTGTGTGGTGTGTGTTGTGT
>NW_012101499.1:1025894-1044509 GCF_000951045.1 Mandrillus leucophaeus | reverse complement strand
TGTGTGAGTGTGGTGTGTGTGAGTGTGGTGTGTGTTGTGTATGTGGTGAGTATGGCGTGTGTGTGGTGTGTGTGTGTGGTGTGAATGCGTGCTGTGTGTGGTCTATGTGGTGAGCGTGGCGTGTGAGTGTGGTGTGTGTGGTGTCTGTATGTGGTGAGTGTGGCGTGTGTGGTGTGTGTGCTGTGTGGTGTGTGTATGTGGTGAGTATGGCGTGTGTGCTGTATGTGGTGTGTGTATGTGGTAAGTATGGCGTGTGTGTGTGCTGTGTGTGGTGTATGTGGTGAGTGTGGCGTGTGTGTGTGCTGTGTGTGGGGTGTGTATGTGGTGAGTGTGGCGTGTGTGAGTGTGTGCTGTGTATGGGGTGTGTATGTGGTGAGTGTGGCCTGTGTGAGTGTGTGCTGTGAGTGCACGAAAGTGGTTCTGGGCTTCCTCCCCTGGCTGCACCGTGTTTTTAGTGCCATCATGTATTTCAGAACATGCCCCCACCTATTTTAATTTTCCATCCTCCCCAAGATCATCACGCTGGCCGCCAACTCCTGGCCACAACCCAGTGCCCTGAGCAGTGCTGCACCTGTGCCTCTCAGCCTGCCTGTAGATTCCTCTGGGATACGCAGCCCACAGTGTGCCTCAGAGACAAAGCCAACTACACTCACTTCAGTCCCTAGTTCGGGTCAGCGTCCTAGCAGAAAGTGGACAAGGCCTCCTCCACTACAGTAAGTGGAGGAGAGTTTAATAAGGAGATAATGCAAAAAATATGACCTGGAAACCACAAGGGCTGGTGCAAAACCCTGGGGCGGGTCACACCCTGGGCCCTACAGTGAGAGGGGAGAGTCCTGCAGAGAAGCCACCCTGGCAGGAGCAGTGGCCACCAACAGAGAGTCCCTGCCTGAGGCAGCTTGACCCCTCACCTGCCTCCCACCTCCAATTCCCCCAGATGAGCCCACCACCGGGTAGCCGCAGCGACAGAGAGGAACCATGTGGGCACAGTCAGCTGCATTCCAAGTTGTAGTAAGTTCTGTCATTATGAACTCCATTCACCAAAAATCACAGCGCACTCACAGTCAAGTGGGCTTAGGCCACTACCACTGAAAACGAACAAAACTTGTGGGTTCTGGAGCTGGTAGAAGCCTTCCCTGTCAATCGATTCTGAAAAGCATCTGAAGCAATGTGAAATGTTGTTGTCGTTCTGTGTATAATGGAGTAACTACCACAACTTTGTGTCCACAGTTTTGAGGATTGTGTGTGTTTGTGTGTGTTCAGTTTTTTGTTTTGTTTTGTTTTTGAGACGAAGTCTCTCTCTGTCGCCCAAGCCAGAGTGCAGTGGCTCGATCTCAGCTCCCTGCAACATCCACCTCCCGGATTCAAGCAATTCTCCTGCCTCAGCCTCCCGAGTAGCTGGGACCACAGGTGCATGCCACCACTCCTGGCTAATTTTTGTATTTTTAGTACAGACAGGGTTTCACTATGTTGGCCAGGCTGGTCTCAAACTCCTGACCTCGTGATTTGCGCGCCTCAGCCGACCAAAGTGCTGCGATTACAGGTGTCAGCCACTGCGCCTGGCCCAGTTTTAAAAAATAATAATGTTCAGGACCCACCCCAACTAATTAGATCAGCATCTCTGGGGCTGAGAACTGGTATTGCCATAGTGTGAGCATGTACATGTGCATATGTGTATATGAGTGCGCATGTGTGAGCATATGGGTGAGTGATTGGGTGCGTGTACACATATGTGTGTGTGAGTATGCATGTGCATGTGCATATATGTGTACATGTGTATGTGTGTATGGAGGTGTATGTGCATACGTGTGCATCTGCAAGTGTGTCTGTGTGCATGTGCATGTTCCTTTTTTAATCTCAAAGGAAAAAATATGTAATTTCTAGACCTAGTCAGTGGCACCAAGTTGCCATAACAGGCCATCTAGAGAATGGGGGAAGGAGGGAGACCACAGCAGCCATGCACCAGGTGCTGAACACCTCTTTTCTGTTCCATCCTCCTCTTGTGCTGAGCAACACAGACAAGAGCAGCTGGCTCCACAGAGAAGAGGCAACTGCCTGGCCACGTGGCCCATGCATGGCTGAGATTCTGCTGGCAAGTGCCTCCACCATCAAAGCTATGGCTACCCCCTGTGGAGGAGCCTCCGGGAGGCACCCAGCAGGGCGTGAAGACATTTTTCAATTACCATTCAACAAGGTGTCCAATTAAGAATGTGGCGCAGCTCCAAGCCTCCACGTGGCGTCTGCCTCCAGAAACAATGCCACCTGCAGAGGTAACAGACTGGCTTTAAAAGCCGAAATCCGTTACTTTAACACAGTTTTCATGCATTTTCTAAAGTAACATTATTCTTCATCTTTTTTAACTTACTGCATTTGAAAAGTGAAATCAAATTGCTTTTAAAACAAATATTCTTTCGAAAATCCTAAATCAGGATTCTTGTCTACAAATTAAGCTAGTCTAAGCTCACTATAATAACTTGGGTTTGCCTGGTGTTTGCAGTTTTCAAAGCTCTCCCACGTGTTAGTCCTGCAAGTACCAGAAGCCTTCACAGAGTGTACTGGCTGACCCATGCTGGCCAGATACCTTCTAAGACTTAGTCCTTTTAATTCTCCCAACCATGCGAAGCCCTTTTAACTCTCCCACCCATGCTTAATTGTACTATCCTGTTACAATTAAGTAAAGGGAAAGAGTGAATTTAGTGTCTTGGACTGAGTTCCCTCCTTGTACCAGGCTGGACTGGATTCCAGAATATCCAGGGATTCTGAGTGCTTCCCCTACACCTCTCCCACCCACTGACTCTCCACAGTCAGCTGCATAACAGCCCCCTAAAGATAAGCTGTCCACACCTAATCCCCAGAAGCTGTAAACATGTTACCCTATCTAGCAAATGTGATGAAGGGTGCAGACTTTGAGACATGGAGAGTTTCCCGGACTATCCAGGTGAGTTTAATCTAGCCTCATGAGTCCTAACAGAAGAGAAGGTTTCTGACTGAGAGAGAGGAATTTGAGGATGGAAGAAGGAGTAGGGGATGTGAGATAAAGGATCGGCTGTTGCTGGCTTTGAGGATGGAGGAAGGGGCCATAAACCAAGGAATGCAGGTGGCCCTAGAAGCTGGAAAAGTCAAGCAATGAAGACACAAAAATCAAATCAAGAAAACCATTCCATTTCCAGTAACATCAAAAGAATAAAATACTTAAGAATGCATTTAACCAAAGAAGTGCAAGACTTATACACTGAAAGCTACAAAGCACCATGGACAAAAATTAAAGACCTAAATGTAGAAGGACACCCTGTGTTCAAGGATTGAAATACTTAATATTGTGAAGATCGCAAAATTTACCAAATAGGTCTTCAAATTCAACATAATCCCTACTTAAATTCCAACTGAAAAAAAAAAGAGTTTATTGCAGAAATTGATAAGCTGATTCTAAAATTCATATGGAAATGCAAAGGACTCAGAATGCCAAAACAATCTTGAAAAAGAAGAACAGGTTAGAGGCCTCACTCCTGATTTCAAAACTTACCACTAAGTTACAGTAATTAAGGCTGTATGATAATAGAATAAGAATAGAATAAGATAATAAGACATACAGATTAATGATATAATGAAATAGTATTGAGAATCCAGAAACAAACTCATATCCATGGTCAACTGATTTTCACCCAGGGGTACCAAGACAATTCAATGGCAGAAAGAGCAGTCTTCTCAACAAATGGTGCTGAGACAACTGGATATCCACATGTAAAAGAATGAAGTTAGACTCCTCACACCATATACAAAAAATTAACTCAAAATGAAGTAAAGACCTGAAGGTAGGACCTAACACTATAAAACTTGAGGGAGAAAAAATAGGCATAAATCTTTATGACATTCGATTGGGTAACAACAGTGTCTTAGATATGATCTCCAAAGTACAAGCAGCCGAAGGGGGGGAAAAAAGACAAATTGGCTGTCAACAAAATTAAAAACATTTGTGCTTCAAAGAACACTATCAAGAAAGTAAAAAAACCTCATGGAATGGAAGAAAATATTTCCAAATCATATAACCAGTAAAGGTCTAGGATCCAGGATATATAAAGAAGTCTCAGCCAGGTACAGTGGTTCACACCTGTAATCGCAGTGCTTTGTGAGGCCAAGATGGGAGGATTGCTTGCAGCCAGGAGTTTGAGACCAGCCTGCGTAACATAGTGAGACTTTGTCTCTAACAAAATTATTTTATATTTATTTATTTATTTATTTTTATCTTTATTTTCATTTTGAGATGGAGTCTTGCTCTGTCACCCAGGTTGGAGTGAGTAGCTTGACCACGGCTCACAGCAGCCTCAACCTCCCAGGCTCAGGTGATCCTCCCACCTCAGCCTTCTGAGTAGCTGTGACTACAGGCACACACCATCATGCCTGGCTATTTTTTTTATTTTTTGTAGAGGCAGAGACTCACTACATTGCCAGGGCTGGTCTCGAACTCCTAGGCTCATGCAATTCTCCCACCTTGACCTCCCAAAGTGCTGAGATTATAGGCATGAGCCACCACACCCAGCCAAAATATAATTTTTAAAAAATTAGCTGGTGGCACGCACCTGTAGTCCCAGCTATTTGGGAGGCTGAGGCGGGAGGATCACTTGAGCCCAGCACCTCAAGGCTGTAGTCAGCTGTGATCCCGCCACTCTGCTCCAGCCTGGGTGACAGAGACCTTGTCTCAAAAAAAAAGAAAGACAAATAATTTGATGGGAAAGTGATTAGAATAGGCATTTCTCTAAAGAAGACACAATAATTAGTAAAATGCAAATCAGAAAAAAATGGGATACTACTTCATACCCACTAGGATAGCTATAACCAAAAAGTCAAATAATAAGAAGTGGTGACCAAGATATGGAGGAGCTGGAATCCTCATGTTTTGCTGGTGAGAATGTAACATGGTGCTGCTTCTTTGGGAAACTGTGTGAAAATTCCTCAAAACTTAAACGTGGAGTCACCATATGACCCAGCAATTCCACTCCTTGTTATACATCCAAACAAACTGAAAACCTAGGTTCACACAGAAACTTATCCACAATGTTTGCAATAGACTCATTTATAGTAGCCAAAAAGGAGACTCAAACCAAATCTACTCATCAGTTTATGAACAGATAACATATAGTGTATCTCCACAGTGGAATAGTGTTCAGCCATAAAAAGAAGAGTACTGATGGATGAAACTTGAAAACATTATGCTAAGTGAAACAAGCCAGATACAAAAGACCCCCATGTATTTTATATTATTACATTTGTGTGAAATGTCCAGAACAGGCAAATCCTTACAGACTGAAAGTTGATTAGTCTCAAAATAAATATATAAACAAATAAAGCTGTTACTTTTCAGTAAGTAGTTTTGGTGCAGTGTCAGTATAAATTGAAAACACATAGTTTATAAAATTGTAGGCTTGATACAATCTCATTTTGACTTAAAGTGTTTGTGTATGTGTGCGCGTGTGTGTGGTGTGTGTATGTGTGGTGTGGTGTATATGTTTGCAATGTGCACGTATATGTGTAGTGTGTGGTGTGTTGTGGTGTATGTGGTGCAGGGGGTATGTGGTGTGCGTATGCAGTGTGTGTGTGGTGTGATGCATGCTGTTGTGACGTGTGTGGTGTGTTTATGTGATGTGTGTGTGCTGTGTTGTGTTGTGTGTGTGCTTCATGGTATGTGTGTGGTGTGTGTGTATGGTGTGTGGTGTGTGTGTGTATGGTGTGTGGTGCATGTGTGCTGGATATGTGCTGTGTGGTATGTGTGTGGCATGTGCAGTGTGTGTGTGTGTGTGTGTCTTGTGTGTGTATGTGCTGCATTGTATGTGTGTGGTGTTTGTGTAGTGTGTGATATGTGTATGCAGTGTGTGCGCAGAAGGAAGGATATGAAGGTATAAAGCAACATTTAAATACAGGTATTATTTATTACATATTTTTGCTTACCTTTATTTTCTGTGTCTTATAGATGTATTAAAAATTATTTTAAGGTTTTGAAATAAGGATATAACTGACCCTGAGGACCATCCCTCTCTTCATTTCTCTTGATCTTATAAACCTCAGTCCTTTCATCAAGGTCATCAGCCTGGAAGACTTAAAACTTCCCACGCACTCAGAATCTCCCTTACAATCTGTACTAAAACATTTTCTGTCCCGGATAAGCTAAAGGAAGAACCAACCATGCACTCCTGTCCTAGTAAGCAACATGAAGAATCATGAGGCCTGGTCCTCCAGGGGTCCTGGCTATGCAAGAGAAAACCTGGTTCCTCATCAGCCACAATCCAGGGGCTCAGCCCCACGTCCTGCTTTTCAGGAGCCCAGCCTCAGAGCCGTCATGGCCTCATCCACTTCTGGGTCTTCAGCATCTACCTTGCCTGGGAGTCCTACATGATCATCAGACCCAAAGCTATACCCCACCTGCTCTGCTAGGGTGGCGCTTCTGCATCCCTGCTCTTAGCCCTGACCAAGCCTTTCCAACCCCGCCACCTTTGTCCCAACCCAGAAGCTTAATGCTGAGTATTGAAGAGTCTAACACTCGGCATTAAGCTGAGCGCTAAGACCCAGCAGGCTTGGGTTTTCCCAAGTGCCAGAGGGAAAGAGCAAGGAGGAGGAAATTGACACGCACTGACCTGTCACTATGCTCCTTGCATAAATTATCTCACTTTATCTTCACAATTGCACAGCAAATGTGTGATTGGTGTCATCTCCATCTTAAAATAAGGAAACTGAGATTCAGAGAGGCTAAATGACTTGTCCAACACATCAATGAGTAAACCCCAGAACTGGGATTCCAAACCCTTGTTTCTTCTGCTACTGTTACCTTTAAGTGCCCCACTGTTTTTTGTTGTTGTTATGAAGACCTATACCTATACAAGAGATGCAAGATTGAAGCAGAGATCTAGCAGAAACTGAGCTAGCTGGAAGGAAGAGCACATTGAATCAAGCCATAGATTAAATTAGATCAGTTCCCTGGGTGAATCATGAGTAAGGGAATCAAACACCTGATGCGTGAGGGCTGACTCTGGGGACAAGGCAAAGGTAAATAGCAAGAATTGGGTTGAGGGAATCAGGAAAGATATCAACCAGAGCAGAAAGCTAAGAACAAGATAATGCCAGGTTAGGCTTCAGAAGAGGGAGGTATGTGTTCCTGAAAGCCAAAAAATGACTAGGAGCTCAAACAATTGTATTGATTGTGTGCTCAGGAGTAGAGGACAACAGATAAAGAATGACCTAGAATGAGAGGAATCAGACAGAAAAAGACAGACTTCCCTTTGCTTGGGCCACTTGCTCTTAGAAGCCAGCCATCATGATGCAAAGAAGCCCAAGGAGGACTGTGGAGGCCCACATAGAGAGAAACCAAAGCCCCAGACAAGCAGCCAGCACCACAGAGCCCTCCAAATGCATGTATGCCAGTCATTCCTCCCAGGTGACATTGCATGAAACAGAGATGGCCAAGCGCTGCCCAATTCTATATTTTGCAGCAAAATAAATGGCACTGTTAAAGGAAAAAGACACCTCCCTGGAAATTTAAGAGACTGATTCTAACGTTCAGTTCACAGATGAGGAAACTAAGACTCCAAAAAATGAAATACCTTTCCTAATGTTATATACAGTGGTGGAAGCAAATTTCCACACAGGTCTTAAAGTGAAGCTCATGGTTTCAGCCCTCATGCTGGATCTATGATACTACACCATCTAATATGTTACCATTCCTGCAAAATACCTCATGCTCATGAGAACACGGCCCCCCCTCCACTTCTGCAAAAAAAAGCAGAGCTCTCTGGGATTACCTATTAAGCTATCCTGAAGCTCCTTCAAGGACATCTCAGAAGAATGTGTGCACACTACACACAAACACCCCAAACACATGACCTGCTTTCAAAGTTCCAGACCTCTTTCTGCTCAAGTATTCTCAGGCAGACATGCACTCCTAGTCTTTCCTGCCCTCCGCAGCCCTACTAACCATGCAAAGACAAATGAAACACGTTCGGCTTCATGACTTTAGTCCAGCTAAAATTAATTTTTCTCAAAGTTAACTATTTTGTAGTACCCAATTATTTTGCCTTACCTTTCTTAAAATTTCTTTTATCCTGCCTTATAAAAGTTGTTCTTCTCATTTGGAAATGGTGTTTATGTAACTTATAATTAAAAATAACCTGGATTAATGTATCTGTCAAATAGATGCTCTTTTTAAAAGAAATCCACAAGCCAGGCACAGTGTGGTGCATGCCTGTAGTCCCAGTGACATGGGAGGCTGAAGTGGGAGGATCAATGGAGTCTAAGGATGTGAGGCCAGCCTGGACAACATAAGGAGACCCCCATCTCTATTTTTAAAAATAAAAAATAAAAGAAATTCAAAATCCTAACATGACAGTTTCTTGGCATATATAGAAGTGGCATATTTTATTAAACACTATATTATTAGTTATTATTTATATTTATATATTTATTATTAATATTTGCTGTATTAAATAGTCGTTTACTTATTGTAGTGGACATCTCTTAGACTGCCTTTCAAATCCTCTCTCTGAAGCTACCCTTTCTTCTTCTTCTCTATTCTCATAACTATTAGAATGAAAGCTCCCTGGGGGCAAGGACATTGCTTTGTTTACTGCTGTATCTCTATACTTAAAACACTGCAAGGTACCTGGAAGTACTTCATAAATATTTGCTGAATCAAAGATTTTAGCAAGAAATCTTCAGCAGTCAAGTGGCCTCAACCCTCTGGGTACTACGTCAATAAGTAATGTATTAGGATAGCAACATTTGGAACTGGAATAAGAAAGAATGGTAGTCTCTATCCAATAGACTAAATGGATAATATATACCTTTAGGAGCTCTCTTGTAAATCATGTGAACCCAAGATTCAGAGGAAGCTTATCTTCATGAAAGGCAAGAATTACAGGAAAAGAATAGTCTTAATAGTCTTTTCAACAAATAGGGTTGGAAATACTGGATCTCCACATGCCAAAGAATGAAGTTGGACCTTTCCCCTACTTTCTACTCACTCAAAATCTTCTGGAAACCTACATGTCAGAGTTAAAGCTAAGAAACTCTTAGAAGAAGACATATGGGGGAGAGCTTTATGACACCGAATTTGGAAATGCTTTCTTGGATAGGACACCATAAGCACAGACAACAAAAGAAAAAAAATGGAACTTCATGAAAATTAAAAACTTGTATGCATCAAAGGACACAATCAACAGAGTGAAAAGTCAACTATGACATGCAGAATGGGAAAAAGTATTTTAAAATCATATATCTGGTAATGGATTAATATCCAGACTACATAAAGAACTCCTACAACTCAATAACAACAACAAAAAGAACAAACAACACAATTAAACCATGGGCAAAGCAGGAGTTTGAGACCACCCTGGACAACATAGGGAGACACTATCTCTATACAAAACAAAAAATTAGCCGGGAATTGTGATGCACACTTGTGGTCCTAGCTACTTGGGAGGCCAAGCGGGAGGATTACTTGAGCCTGGGACGTTGAGCCTGCAGTGAGCTGTGGATCACCCCACTGCACTCTAGCCTGGGCAACAGACTGAGACCCTGACTCTAAAAAACAAAAAATTAAACTAAAACAATAAAATAGGGAAATAAGACATTACTACCTCCAATACTTCAGGTCTAATCCACAATCTCCTCTCCTGGCCTATTTTAGTAGTCTTCTAATTAGGAATCCTGCTTCTATCTTTCCTCTCTATAACCTCTTGACAACATAAGAACCAGATAATCTTTTAAAATTATAAATAAGATGACTTCGCTTCTCTCTTCAGAACTTTCCAAAGGCTTCCATTCTTAGAATAAAAGATACAGTTCTTACTTAGCTGACAGTTCTGTCAAAGGTGTCTGAACCAGAGCAACTCCATCTTGAATAGGGGATGGGTAAAATAAGGCTGAGATCTACTGGGCTGCATTCCCAGATGGCAAAGGCATTCTAAGTCACAAGATGAGACAGGAGGTTGGCACAACATATGGGTCATAAAGACCTTACTGATAAAACAGGTTGCAGTAAAGAAGCCGGCTAAAACCCACCAAAACCAAGATGGCGACAAGAGTGACCTCTGGTGATCTTCACTGCTACACTCCCACCAGCACCATGACAGTTTACAAATGCCATGGCAGTATCAGGAAGTTACCCTATATGGTCTAAAAGGGGGAGGAAGGAATAATCCACCCCTTGTTTAGCATATAGTCAACAAATAACCATAAAATTGGGCACCCAGCAGCCCTCAGGACTGCTCTGCCTATGGAGTAGCCATTCTTTATTCCTTTACTTTCTTAATAAACTTGTTTTGACTTTACTCTATGGACTTGCCTGAATTCTTTCTTGTGTGAGATCCAAGAACTCCCTCTTGGGGTCTGGATCAGAACCCTTTTCCAGTAACATCTTTCTGGCCACTATGGAAGGAATGATAGTGAGGGAATTCCTGGCCCAAAGGCTAACTTTGGGTAAGTGGTGGGGTCCGGTAACAGTGCTTCCTGATCATGCCAAAAACACTCACACTTCTGGGTTTTGCTTTTGTTGTTCTCTTTGCGTAGAACCTGCTTTCTCGAGACCACTTCACAACTTTATCCTTCTCTTCACATGAGTTTCTATTATAAGAGACTTTCCCTAACTACTGGGATGGTTTTTAAAACATATTTGCAAATTTTTTGACACTCTTACCCTCAAGAGATAGAGTCTAATTCCTCTTTTCTTGAATATTGTCTAGCCTAACTAACTCACTTCTATCAAATTAAATGGGAAGGCAGTGATGCTGTTACTTCTTAGGCTAGGGCATAAAAGGCAACATGTGGGATGCTTGCCCTTAGAACAGAGTTGCCATGCTGTGAGGAAGCCCAAGCCACATTGAAAGGCCACAGGCATTCCTACAACATCCTCCATTGTGGTCCCAGTTGACAGCCAGCATCAACCATCAGACATGTGAGTGACAAATCCCTCCAAATGACTCTAGCTTCAGTCCCTGTTTGACTGAAGCCACATGAGAAACCCTGAGGGAGAACTGCCCAGCTCAGCCCAGTCATCCCCAGAAATGCTAGAGAGAAAATAAACAAATGCTATTGTTTTAAGCCTGTTTAAAAAACTGGCAAAAGACTTGATTAGACATTTCTCCAAAGAAGATAAACAAATAACAATAAGCAAACGGAAAGATGCTAATATCACTAATCATTAGAGAAGTGCAATCAAAACTACAATGAGCTATCACTTCACACCCATGAGAATGGTCATTGTGAAAGAAAGGAAAGAAGGAAGGAGGGGAGGAAAGGGGAGGGAAGGAAAGGGAATGGGAGAGGGAAGGGCATGAAGAGGAGGAGAGGGAGGGAAGAAAAGGAAAAGAAAGGCAAAGCAGGGCAAGATGAGACTAAGTGTTGACAAAGATATAGAGAAATCAGAAGCCTTATACATTGCTGATAGAAATGTAAAATGGTGCAACTGTTGTAGAAAATGGTATAACATTTCCTCAAAAAAATTAAACATAAAATTACTATGTGATCTAGCAATTTCACTCCTGGGTGTGTACCTGAAAGAATTGTAAACCAAAAAGCATCTGAGATAGGTCTCAAACAATTTAAAGGTTTATTTTTGCCAAGGTTAAAGACCATGGCCCATGACACAGTTCTCAGGAGGTCCTGCGAACATGTGCCCAAGATGGTTGGGTTACAGCTTGATTTTATATATTTTAGTGAGACATAAGACAGACATCAATAAATACATGTGTATACATTGGTTCAGCCCAGAAATTTTGGACATCTTAAAGTGGGATGGGGGGAGGTGGGGCTTCCAGATTATAGGTGGATTCCAAGATTTTCTGATTGGCAATTGGCTGAAAGGTTAAACTTTGCTTAAAGAGGCAAAGTTAGCACAAAGAGAGAGAAATGCATGAAGTTTAAGATAAAAGAGTTGTGGAAGTCAAGGTACTTGTTATATAGATGAAGCCTCCAGTTAGCAGGCTTCAGAAAGAATAGACAGAAAATGTCTCTTATAATTGGACCTTAAAATGTGTCAGACTCTCTGGAAAAGCCCTAAAGCCCTAGAAAAGAGATTCTCTACAGAAAGCAAATTTCCCCCACAAAAGATGGCTCTCAGGGCCATTTCAAAATATGTCCAAAAAATATATATTTTGGGGTAAAATACTTTGATTTCCTTTAGGGTCTATTATCTGTTATGTGATGCTATACCAGAATCAGGTTGGAGTTTCATATCTTATTGCTACAAAGAGTCTGTTCTGTCAGTCTTGGGATGTCTATTTTAGTAATAATACCAGTCAGTTGTGTTTAAATTCCAAAGGGAAGAGGGTATAACGAGGCATGTCCAACTGTCTCTTCCCATCATGGTCTGAACTAGTTTTTCAGGTTTCTTTAGGAACCCTTTGGCCAAGAGGGCATCAATTCAGTTGGTTGGAGGCGTAGAATTTTATTTTTGGTTTACAGAATTGAACACAGGAACTCGAAGAGATAATGCTGCTATAAACCCATGTTTAGAGAAGCATTATTTACCATGAAAGTACCTCACATGTCCATTGATGGAAGAATAAATGAAGAATATGTGGCATATCCATAAAATAGAATATTATTCAGTCTTAAAAATGAAGGTGGTCAGGCACAGTGGCTCATGCCTGTAATCCCAACACTTTGGGAGGCCACGATGGGCAGACCACTTGAGCCCAGGAGATCGACACCAGCCTGAGAAACATGGCAAAACCCTGTCTTTACCAAAAATACAAAAATTAGCTGGGCGTGGTGGTGTATGCCTGTAATCCCAGCTACTCGGGAAGCTGAGGCAGGAGGATCGCTTGAACCTGGGAGGTGGAGGTTGCAGTGAGCTGAGATAGCGCCACTGGACTCCAGCGTAGGTGACAAAGCAAGACCCTGTCTCAAAAGAAAAAAAAAAAGAAGGAAATATGATACACACTACCACATGAATGAATCTTGAAGACATTATGCCAAGTGAAATGAGCCAGCACAAAATGACAAACAATTCCACATATATGAGATGACTGGGGTAGTCAAATTCATACCGACAAAAAGTAAAATGGCGGTTACCATGAGCCGGGGGAAGGGAGGAATGAGTTGCTGCTGTTTAATGGATAAAGAGATTTAGTTTTGCAAGATGACAAAGTACTGGAGATGGATAGTGATGATGGTTGCAGGACAATGTGAATGCACCCAATGCCACCAAACTGTACACTGGCAATGGTTAAAATGGTAAGTTTCATGCTATGTAAATTAAAAAAAAAAATCATAGGAAACAACCAAGAGAAGACAAAGTTCTGAAGCATTCAAGTCCTTGGTTCCAGCTGCATCCTACTCCCAAGTTCCACAAAGCACTTGTTTCTCTAGTTGGTTTCTGTTGCTTGCAACCAAAGTACTTCAGAGATCCCCAGTGAGATCGGCACTTGAAGAATGTAGTTCTATCTTACCTTTGAAATGAGATGATTATTGATGAAATATAAATAAATATATAGACAGGAAAAAAGGGCTGTCATTTTTGTAAATTATTCTCTGGGCTCATTACCATGGTCTACCCCACTGCATATATCACAGTCCTTTTGTGCAAGTGAGTTAGTTGAATTAAGGGTGTGAAATAAGAGATTACAAGGTCTCCAAATTAACCTAGGATAGAAAAAAGTGCTTGCCGTAGAAACTAGTTACCATAATTTTCTAGCAACTGAGAGACTGAGCCAGGAAAACATATTACCACATCTGCAAGTTTGCACTACCTGAACCCTTCTCAGTAACTATGGTAACTACCGATATGTGGGTAAAAATGAAACAAAGGCATTAACTTTTAATGCCTGTATAGCTAGTTTAATCAGTCTTTGCCTGAACACTAGACATTTTTACCAAAAAAGAAGACTAAACAACAGATTTTTAACAAGGACATTATGAATTGTAACAAAAATCAGAAGCTGTGAACAATTAAAACCAAAATGCTTCAACCTTGAAACTAACCAATAATGGGGACTCTGAAGTTTACAGAAACAAACCATTTTTTAAGAAGGACTGACTTATATAGAACATTAATGAGGATGAGTACACTATAAATGAAAACAAAACTGGAAGTTATGCATTAAATTAAAGCCATGTTTCAACCAGGAGATGGTTTAAATCTAACTAATACTGTGTACTCTGAAGTAATAAAAAAAAGAGAGAGATTTTATAAAAATAATGCCACCGCCCAATGCCCTCTACCTCAAAAAACAGTTGCTTCAAAATGCAACAGAATGTTCTACGGTACTGGTAACATTTTAGCTCTTAAACTGAGTGTTAGGAGCATAAGTGTTGACTTTATTCTTCTTTTGATTTTACATGTACATTAAATACCATCTTTTGCATCTAAAACTTATTTCATAATAAAAAATTCATAAAACATAGAATAGATAGAAGCAGCAGCTCCCTTTCAAAACATAAGGCCTGGGCCTTAGGCCAATATAGAGTAGGGCAGAACAAAAGTTGCAGCTCATAGGAAAAGAAATCCCAGGAGACTGATTCTTAGAATTACCAGGAGGGCTTGTTAAAGACACATGCTGCCAGGCCCCACCCCGGAGTTTCTGATCAGCAGATCTGGGTGGTCCTGAGATTCTGCATGGCTAACAATTTCCCATGTGATGCTGCTGCTCTGGGGACCACACCTCCCGCCTTAGAAATCTGTGCCCTGGATCATTCATTCCATGTTAAACCCACTCCACCATCTTCATTTGTTCTATCCTTCTATTTTACTGGGTCAAACTAATTAGATGCCACAATGGACTGACTTTTACTATCAGACTATTTTTTTCCAGCTTTACTGAGGCATAACTGATTAAACGTGTATCTGTTTGAGGTGTACAGTGTCAGGCTTTTTGTTTGTTCGCTCGTTTTGAGACACGGTTGCCCAGGCTAGAGTTCAGTGGCGCAATTACAGCTCACTATAGCCTGGACCTCCCTAGCTCAAGCGATCCTCTAGCCTCAGCCCCTCAAACAGTTGTGACTACAGGTGTGCACCACCATGTTTGGCTAATTATTTTATTTTTTGTAGAGACAGGGTTTTGCCATTTGCCCAGGCTGGTCTCAAACTCCTGGGCTCAAGTGATCTGCCTGCCTCAGCCTCCCAAAGTCCTGGGATTACAGGCGTGAACCATGGTGCCCAGCTACAGTGTCCTGTTTTGATGTATGAATACCTTGTGAAGTGATTACCACAATCAAGCTAATTAACATATCCATCATCTCACAGGTTACCATTGTTTGAATGTGGTGAGAAAACATAAGATCTACTTTTTAAAAAATTACTATTATCATGTTTAATAGTTTTGGGAGCAGAGGTGGTGTTTGGTAACATGAATGAGTTCTTTAGTGAATTCTGAGATTTCAGTGTGCCCATCACCCAAACAGGGTACACTGTACCCAATATATAGCCTTTTATCCCTCTCCACCCTCCCAAACTCCCTCCCCAAAGTCCCCAAAGTCCATTATATCACTCTGTATGTCTTTGCATCCTCATAGCTTAGCTCCCACTTATAAGTGAGAACATATGGTATTTGGTTTTTCATTCCTGAGTTACTTCACGTAGAATAATGGCCTCTAGCTCCATCCAAGTCACTGCAAAAGACACAATTTCATTCCTTTTTATGTCTGAGTAGTATTATATGATGGATATATACCACATTTTCTTTATCCATTGGTTGGTTGATGGGCCCTAAGGTTGGTTCCATATCTTTGCAAATGCAAATTGTGCTGCTATAACCATGCATGTACATGTGTCTTTTTCATGTAATGACTTCTTTTCCTTTGGGTAGATACCCAGTAATGAGGCTGCCAGATGAATGGTAGATCTAGTTTTAGTTCTTCAAGGAATCTCCATACTGTTTTCCATAGTGGTTGTACTAATTTACATTACCACCAGCAGTGTAAGTGTTCCCTTTTCACAACATCCATGCCAACATTTATTGTTTTTTGACTTTAATTATGGTTTTGTTGCGGGGGCAGGGGGGTTGGTTGTGTTTTTTGTTGTTGTTTTTCGTTTTTTTTTTTTTTTTTGACCGTCTCACTCTGTTACCCAGGCTGGAGTACAGTGGTGCGATCTCAGCTCACTGCAGCCTCCACCTGGGTTCAGGCAATTCTCTTGCCTCAGCTTCCCAAGTGACTGGGGTTACAGCTGCGTGCCACCAGGCCCAGCTAGTTTTTGTATTTTTAGTAGAGATACAGTTTTGCCATGTTGGCTAGGCTGGTCTCAAACTCCTGACCTCAACTGATCCACCCGCCTTGGCTTCCCAAAGTGCTAGAATTACAGGCATGAGCCACCACGCCCTGTCTGATTTTAATTATGGCATTCTCACAGGAGTAAGGTGGTATTTCACTGCGGTTTTAATATGTATTTCCCTGATGATTAGTGATGTCGAGCACCTTTTCATATGTTTGTTGGCTGTATGTATAGTAAGATCTACTTTCTAAGCAAATTTCAAATACACAATACAGTATTATTAACTATAGTCACAATGCTGTACATTAGATTTCTAGAACTTATTCATGCTACATAACCAAAACTTTGTATCTTTTGACCAGTATCTCCCCATGCCCACCTCCAGTTTCTGGCAACCATCATTCTACTCTCTGCTTTAATGAATTCAGCTTTTTAAAATTCCACATGTAACAGATCGTGTAGTCTTTGTCCTTCTGTGCCTGGCTTATTCCACTTAGCATCTTGTCCTCCAGGTTCATCTATGTTGTCACAAATGGCAGAATATCCTTTTTTTAAGGCTGAATTTACAATAGAATATTGTACAATAGAATGCTATTGTACAATAGAATACTGCTGCAATGAACAGAGAAAGGACAGATATCTCAGATATCTCTTTGTGATACTGATCTCATTTCCTTTGAATATATACCCAGAAGTGGTATTCCTGGGTCATATGGTAGTTCCATTTTTAATTATTTGAGGAACTGCCATACTGTTTTCCATAATGGCTGGACTAATCTACATTCCCACCAATAGTGTACAAGGGTTTCCTTTTCTCTATATCCCCACCAACACTGCATATCTTTTGTCTTTTTGATGGTAACCATTTGACAAGTATGAGATAAAATCTCTGTGGTTTTGCTTTGCATTTATTTGGTGACTGGTGATGTTGGGCACCTTTGCAAATACCTGTTGGCCATTTGTATGTCTTCTTTGGAAAAATGTCTATTCTGTTCCTTTGCCATTTTTAAATTTATTATTTTAAGGATGAGGTTTCAGTCTGTTGCCCAGGCTGGAGCACAGTGGTGCAATCATAGCTCATTGCAGTTACAAACTCCTGAGCTCAAGTGATTCTCCCACCTTAGCCTGCAGAGTAACTAGGACTATCGGCACACACTACCACACCTGGTTATTTTATTTTTATTTTTTTGTAGAGACGAGGTCTCATCATGTTGTCCAGGCTGGTCTTGAACTCCTGGCCTCAAGCAATCCTCCTGCCTAAGCCTCCAAAAGCCCTGAGATTATAGGTGTGAGCCACACTACACATCCTATTTTGTCTTTTTGCTATTTGAGTTCCTTATATATTTGGATACTACCCCTTATGAGATGTATAGTTTGCAAATATTTTCTCCCACTCCATAGGTCATCTCTTCATTCTGTTGATTTTTTTTTGTTTGTATGTTTGTTTTGCTGTGCAGAACCATTTAATGCAGCAATCGCTCTTGACTATCATTCTATCTTTGCTTTTGTTGCCTACGTTTTTGGGGTCCTATCCCAGACCAATGTCAAGCTTTTTCCCTAAGTCTCCTTCTAGTACTTTTACATTATTAGATTTTACATTTAAACCTTTAATCGTATCTTGAATTGATTTTTTTATATGACATAGATAAGGGTCCAATTTCATTCTTCCGCTCATGGATATCTACTTTTCCCAAAACCATTTATTGAAAAGACTACTTTTTCCCATTGCATGTGCTTAGCATTCTTATTGAAAACCAGTTAATCATAAATGTGTAGATTTATTTTGTGGTTCTCTATTTTGTTCCACTGGTCTATATTCTATTTTTACTCTCGCATCATACTGTTTTGATTACTGTAGATTTATAATATATTTTGAAATCAGGAAATGTGATGCCCCCAATTGTGTTCTTTTTGTTCACGATTGCTACGGCTATTCAAGGTCTTTTGTGGTTTCATATGAATTTTAGAATTGTTTTTTCTTTTTCTGTGAAAACTGCCATTAAAATATTGATAGCGATTACGTCAAATATGTATATCACTTTGGGTATATACATTTTAACTATATTAATTCTTCCAATCCGTGAACACAGAATATTTTTCCTTTTATTTCTGTCTTTTTCAGTTTCTTTTATTAACACTTTATGGTTTTCAGAGTACAGATCTTCAATCTCTTTGGTTAGACTTATTCCTAAGTATTTTATTCTTTCTGAAGCTCTGGTAAATGGAATTGTTTTTAAACTTCTTGTTTGGATAGTTCATTGTTACTGTATAAAAAGCAACTGATTTTTTATATGTTGATTTTGTATCCTGCAACTTTACTGAATTTATTCATTAGTCCTAACAGTTTTTGGGGCTGTCTTTAAAATTTTCTATATGTAAGATCCTGGCATCTGCAAACAGAAAATATTTTACTTTATTCTGATTCT
>NW_012101499.1:1022707-1025844 GCF_000951045.1 Mandrillus leucophaeus | reverse complement strand
AGAAAGGACAGATATCTCAGATATCTCTTTGTGATACTGATCTCATTTCCTTTGAATATATACCCAGAAGTGGTATTCCTGGGTCATATGGTAGTTCCATTTTTAATTATTTGAGGAACTGCCATACTGTTTTCCATAATGGCTGGACTAATCTACATTCCCACCAATAGTGTACAAGGGTTTCCTTTTCTCTATATCCCCACCAACACTGCATATCTTTTGTCTTTTTGATGGTAACCATTTGACAAGTATGAGATAAAATCTCTGTGGTTTTGCTTTGCATTTATTTGGTGACTGGTGATGTTGGGCACCTTTGCAAATACCTGTTGGCCATTTGTATGTCTTCTTTGGAAAAATGTCTATTCTGTTCCTTTGCCATTTTTAAATTTATTATTTTAAGGATGAGGTTTCAGTCTGTTGCCCAGGCTGGAGCACAGTGGTGCAATCATAGCTCATTGCAGTTACAAACCCCTGAGCTCAAGTGATTCTCCCACCTTAGCCTGCAGAGTAACTAGGACTATCGGCACACACTACCACACCTGGTTATTTTATTTTTATTTTTTTGTAGAGACGAGGTCTCATCATGTTGTCCAGGCTGGTCTTGAACTCCTGGCCTCAAGCAATCCTCCTGCCTAAGCCTCCAAAAGCCCTGAGATTATAGGTGTGAGCCACACTACACATCCTATTTTGTCTTTTTGCTATTTGAGTTCCTTATATATTTGGATACTACCCCTTATGAGATGTATAGTTTGCAAATATTTTCTCCCACTCCATAGGTCATCTCTTCATTCTGTTGATTTTTTTTTGTTTGTATGTTTGTTTTGCTGTGCAGAACCATTTAATGCAGCAATCGCTCTTGACTATCATTCTATCTTTGCTTTTGTTGCCTACGTTTTTGGGGTCCTATCCCAGACCAATGTCAAGCTTTTTCCCTAAGTCTCCTTCTAGTACTTTTACATTATTAGATTTTACATTTAAACCTTTAATCGTATCTTGAATTGATTTTTTTATATGACATAGATAAGGGTCCAATTTCATTCTTCCGCTCATGGATATCTACTTTTCCCAAAACCATTTATTGAAAAGACTACTTTTTCCCATTGCATGTGCTTAGCATTCTTATTGAAAACCAGTTAATCATAAATGTGTAGATTTATTTTGTGGTTCTCTATTTTGTTCCACTGGTCTATATTCTATTTTTACTCTCGCATCATACTGTTTTGATTACTGTAGATTTATAATATATTTTGAAATCAGGAAATGTGATGCCCCCAATTGTGTTCTTTTTGTTCACGATTGCTACGGCTATTCAAGGTCTTTTGTGGTTTCATATGAATTTTAGAATTGTTTTTTCTTTTTCTGTGAAAACTGCCATTAAAATATTGATAGCGATTACGTCAAATATGTATATCACTTTGGGTATATACATTTTAACTATATTAATTCTTCCAATCCGTGAACACAGAATATTTTTCCTTTTATTTCTGTCTTTTTCAGTTTCTTTTATTAACACTTTATGGTTTTCAGAGTACAGATCTTCAATCTCTTTGGTTAGACTTATTCCTAAGTATTTTATTCTTTCTGAAGCTCTGGTAAATGGAATTGTTTTTAAACTTCTTGTTTGGATAGTTCATTGTTACTGTATAAAAAGCAACTGATTTTTTATATGTTGATTTTGTATCCTGCAACTTTACTGAATTTATTCATTAGTCCTAACAGTTTTTGGGGCTGTCTTTAAAATTTTCTATATGTAAGATCCTGGCATCTGCAAACAGAAAATATTTTACTTTATTCTGATTCTGATGTCATTTTTTTTTTTTTTTTTGCTAATTGCTCTGGCTAGGACTTCTAGCACTATGTTGAATAAAAGTGGTGAAAGTGGGCATCCTTATGTTGTTTCTGATCTTAGAGAAATAGCTGTTTTCAGCCTTTCACAATTGAATATGATGTTAACCTACAGCTTGTCATATAAGGTCCTTATTTTGTTGAAGTACATTATTCTGTTCCTACTTTTTATCATAAAAAATGTTGAATTTTGTCAAAGGTACTTTCTACATCTATTGAGTTGATCATATAATTTTTATCCTTCATTGTGTCAATGTAGTGTACCATATTCCTTGATTTGAGTTGATCATATAATTTTTATCCTTCATTTTGTCAATGTAGTGTACCATATTCCTTGATTTGAGCATGTCGAACCATGATTGCACGCAGAGATAAATTTCACTTGATCACGGTATATGATCCTTTTAATGTGCTCTTGAATTCAGCTTTCTAATACTTTATTGTGGATTTTTTCATCTATGTTCTTCAGGGATGTTGGCCTGTAATTTTCTTTTCTTGTAGTGCTCTTGTCTGGCTTTGGTAACCAGGATAATGTTGGCCTCATAAAAGGAGTTTGAAATGTTTCCTCCTCTTCAATTTTTTTGTAAGAGTTTGAAGAGGATTGGCATTAATTATTTAAATGTTTGGTATAATTCACCAGTGAAGCCATATAGTCTTGGGCTGTTCTTTGTGGAGAGTTTTTTCACTAATTCAATCTCCATACTCATTTTTGGCCTGTTCAGAGTTTCTGTTTTTCCATGGCTCAGTCTTGATAGGTTGTATGTTCCCAGAAATTTATCCACATCATCTAGACTATTCAAATTGCTGGCATATAATTGTTCATAGTAGTCTCTTATCATCTTTTATGCTTCTGTGGCATTGGTCTCCTCTTTCATTTATAATTTTATTTATGTGTGTCTACTTTTTTTCTTGGATAGTCTAGCTACAAGTTTGTCCATTTATCTTTTCAAAAATTCAACTCAGTTTTTATTTTTAATTGTCTTTCTAGTTTTTAGTTTATTTCTTTATACACTAATCTTTATTATTTCCTTCCTCTGCTAACTCAAGCCTTAGTTTATTCATATTTTTCTAGTTCCTTGAGGTACAAAGTTAGGTTGTTTATTTGAGATTTTCTTTTTTCTTAATGTAGACATTTATCATTATTGACTTCTCTCTTAAAGCTGTTTTAGGTGCATCTCATAAATTTTGGTATATTGTGGCACTGTTTTCATTTGTCTCAAGAGAATTTTTATCTGCCTTTTGATTTCCATTTTGATCTATTGGTTGTTCAGGAGTGTGTTGTTTAATTTCTT
>NW_012101499.1:997477-1022202 GCF_000951045.1 Mandrillus leucophaeus | reverse complement strand
GATCTTGGCTCACTACAACCTCCATCCCCCGGGTTCAGGCAATTCTCCTACCTCAGCCTCCCACGTAGCTGGTATTAGAGGCACCCACCACTGCATCTGGCTATTTTTTGTATTTTTAGTAGAGAGAGGGTTTCATCATGCTGGCCAGGCTGGTCTCGAACTCCTGTCTTCAGGTTATCCACCTGTCTCAGCTTCCCAAAGTGGTAGGATTACAGTTTACAGGTGTGAGCCACCACGCCTGGCTTTTTTTTTTTTTTATTTATTTTTTTGATATGAAGTCTCACTCTTTTGCACAGGCTGGAGTGCTATGGTACAATCTCAGCTCACTGCAACTTCTGCCTCCTGGGTTCAAGCGATTCTCATACCTCAGCATCCTGAGTAGCTGGATTACAGGCATGCACCACCATGCCCAGCTATTTTTTTTGTATTTTTAGTAGAGATGGGGTTTTGCCATGTTGGCCAGGTTGGTTTTGAATTTCTGGCCTCAAGTCATCTGCCCGCCTCAGCCTCCCAAAGTGCTGGGATTGCAGGCATGAGCCACTGAACCTGGCCTGGTTTTCTTTTTGGATGATCTATCCATTGTTGAAAAGGGGAAAATAAAGTCCCCTACTATGACCATATTGCTGTGTATTTCTCCCTTCAGTTCTGTTAATATTTGCTTTATATATTTAGGTATTCTGATGTTGGTTGCATACATATTTACAATTGTTATACCTTCTGATTAATTGATCCCTTTATCATTGTGTGACATTTTTTGTGTGTCTTGCAGCAGTTTTTGACTTAGTTTAGTCTGTCTGCTATAACTATAGCCACCCCTGCTCTCTTTTGGTTGCTATTTGCATGAAATATCTTTTTCCATCATTTCAGTTTGAGCTACTGTGTGTCCTTAAAGTTAGAGTGAGTTCCTTGGAGGCAGCATATTGTTGAATCTTGTTTTTATATCCACTCAATCACTCTATTTCAAACACTCTATTTTTTTAATTACAAACTTTAATTCATTTACATTTAAAGTATTGATAGATAAGGACTTAATATCACCATTTTGTTAATTATTTTGTGTTTGTTTTGTGGTATCTTTGTTCCTTCCTTTCTTGATGTCTCCTTTGTGATTTGATAATTTTTTTGTAGTGGTATGCTGTAATTCCTTTTCTTTTATCTTTTGTATACCTACCAGAGATGTTTTCTATGTGGTTACCATGAGGCTTACATAAGACATTTTATAGTTATAAGCTGAAAACAACTTAACTTCAATACAAAAACTCTATATTTTACTTCCTTTCATCCTCACATTTCATGTTATTGACATCCCAGTTTATACCTCTTCATATTGCATATCTATAATGTTATTGTAGCTTAATTCTTTTTACTACTTTTGTCTTTTAACTTTTATGCTATAATCAAGTGATTTATGCACCACCATTATAGTATTATTCTGAATTTGACTATATACTTACCTTTACCAGTGATTTGTATACTTTCATATGTTTTCATGTTATTAATTAGCATCTTTCATTTCAACTTAAAAAATTTCCTTTAGTATTTCCTGTAAGGCAGATATAATGGTGATGAACTCCCACAACTTTCGTTTAGGAAAGTCTTTATCTCGCCTTCATTTATGAAAGACAACTTTTCCAGCTATAATATTCCTAGTTGATAGTTTTTTCTTTCAACACGTTGAATATAGCATCCCATTCTTTCCTGGCCTGCAAAGTTTTTGCTGATAGGCTCATGAAGTTTCCCTTGAGTGTGATGAATCACTTTTTTCTTGCTGTTTTCAAAATTATCTCTTTGTCTTTATCTTTTGATAATTTGATTATAATGTGACTCATTATGATTTTCTTTGGGTTGATCTTACTTGAAGAGCTTTGAGCTTCATGAACCTGGATGTTCATTTCTCTCCCAAAATTTGGGAGTTTTCAGCCATTTTTTAAAATACATTTTATTCTCCTTTCTCTTTCTCTTTTACTTGTGGGGATTCCATAATGTATATATTAATTCACTTGATGGTGTCCAGTAAATTCCGTAGGCTTTCTTCACTATTTATTTTCCTTTTTCTTCTTTGACTGAATAATTTCAAATGGCCTGTCTTGAAGTTCACAGATTCTTTCTTCTGTTTGAGTCTGCTGTTGAAGCTCTCTATTGTATTCTTCATTTCATTTGCTGTATTATTTAGCTCTACATTTTTTATTTGGTTCTGTTCAAAGATTTATTTCTCTTTTTTGAACTTCTAGGTTTGGCATGGTGGCTCAGGCATGTAACTCCAGCACTTCTGGAGGCCAAGGCAAGCAGATCGCTTAAGCCAGGAGTTTGAGACCAGCCTGGGCAACATGGCAAAACCCCATCCCTACAAAAAACACAAAAATTAGCCAAACATGGTGGTGCATACATGTAGTCCCAGCTACTAGGGAGGCTGACGTGGGAGGATTACTTGAGCTTAGGAAGTCGAAGTTGCAGTGAGCCATGATTGTGCCACTCACTCCAGCCTGGGCAACAGAGGAAGACCCTATCTCAAAAAAAGAACGTTCAGCTTTGTTAATGTATTGTTTTCTTCATTTTGTAGTATTCTCTATTTGTGTTCTCTTGTAGCCTGCTGAGTTTTTAAAAAACAATGACTTTGAAATTTTGTCAAGCAACTTGTAGATCTCCATGTCTTTGGGAATGGTTACTGGAAAATTATTGTGTTTCTTTTTTAGTGCTGTGTTTCCTTAACTTTTTATGTTTCTTGAAGTCTTATACTGTTACTTTCATATTTGAAGAGGCAGGCATCTCACCCAGTTTCCAATGAATGGCTTTGGGAAAGAAAAATCTTCACCAGTCCGCCCAGCTAGGGATTCAGGGAGTCTCTCAGACCTTTTCCATGGATCTGCCAACTCCAGTCCTCTTGCTTTCCCTTGGGGAAGGGAGGATAAGGGGAGTGTTAGGATTGTGTGCCCTCTCTCAATCTCACAAAGCCAGGCCATGTGCTGAGGTCCCTTTGTTTATTTTCCCAAGTATAGTGGTTTATTAGTCTGTTCTCACACTGCTATGAAGAAATCCCTAAGACTGAGTAATTTATAAATGAAAGAGGTTTAATTGACTCACAGTTCTGCATTGCTGGGGAGGCCTCAGGAAACCCACAACCATGGCAGAAGACACCTCTTAACAGGGCAGCAGGAGAGACAATGAGTAACAGCAGGGGAAATGCCAGATGCTTATAAAACCATCACATCTCTTGGGACTTACTCACTATCATGAGAACAGCATGGGGGAAACTGCCCCCACGATCCAATTACCTCTATCTAGTCCCTCCCATGACAAGTGGGGATATGGGAACTACAAATAAAGATGAGATTTGGGTAGGGACACAGCCAAACCATATCATTCTGCCCCTGGCCCCTCCCAAATCTCATATCCTCACATTTCAAAACCTCTTCAAATATGAAAGTAACAATACAAGACTTCAAGAAACACAAAAAGTTAAGGAAACACAACACTAAAAAAGAAACACAATCATGCCCTTCCAACTGTCCCCCAAAGTCTTAACTCATTCCAGCATTAACCTAAAAGTCTAAGTCCAAAGTCTCAACTGAGATGAAACAATTTCCTTCCACCTATGAGCCTGTAAAGTCAAAAGCAAGTTACTTACTTCCTAGATACAATGGGGGTACAGGCATTGTGTAAATACATTTATTCCAAATGACAGAAATTGGCCAAAACAAAGGGGCTAAAGGCCCCATGCAAGTCCAAAATCCAATAGGGCAGTCATTAAATCTTTAAGTTACAAAATGATCGCCTTTGACTCCATGTCTCACATCCAGGTCATGCTGAGGCAAGAGGTGAGCTCCCATGGCTTTGGGAAGCTCCACCCATGTGGCTTTGCAGAGTACAGCACCCCCTCCTGGCTGCTTTCACAGGCTGGGGTTGAGTGCTTGCAGCTTTTCCAGGTGCATGGTGCAAGCTGTCAGTGGATCTACCTTTCTGGGGTCTGGAGGATGGTGGCCCTCTTCTCACAGCTCCACTAGGCAGTGGGGATGCCGTATGGGGCTCCAACCCCCACATTTCCCTTCTGCACTACCCTAGCAGAGGTTCTCCATGAGGGTTTCACCCCTACAGCACACTTCTGCCTGGACATCCAGGCATTTCCATATACCCTTTGAAATCTAGGTGGAAGTACCCAAACCTCAATTCCTGACTTCTGTGCACCCACAGTCTCAACACCAAGTGGAAGTTTCCAAGGCTTGGGGCTTGCACCCTCTGAAGCAATGGCTCAAGCTGTACCTTGGCCCCTTTTAGCCACTGCCGGAGCTGAAGCAGCTGGGATGCAGAGCACCATGTCCTGAGGCTGCATAGAGCAGTGTGCACCTGGGCCTTGCCCAGGAAAGCATTTTTCCCTCCTAGACATCAGAGTCTGTGATGGGAGGGGCAGCCATGAAGGTCTCTGACATGCCCTGGAGACATTTTCCCCATTGTCTTGGTGACCAACATTTGACTTCTTGTTACTTATGCAAATTTCTGCAGCTGGCTTGAATTTCTCCCCAGAAAATGGGTTTTTCTTTTCTATCACACTGTCAGGCTACAAACTTTCCAAACTTTTATGCTCTGCTTCCTCTTGAATGCTTTGCTGCTCAGAAATTTCTTCTGCCAGATACCCTAAATCATCTCTCTCAGTTCAAATTTCTACAGATCTCCAGGGCAAGGGAAAAATGCTGCCAGTCTCTTTGCTAAAGCATAGCAAGAGTCTCCCTTGCTCCAGTTCTCAAGCAGCTCTTCATCTCCATCTGAGACCACCTCACCTGAACTTCATTGTCCATATCACTATCAGCATTTTGGTCAAAACCATTCAACAAGCCTTTAGAAAGTTCTACACTTTCCCACATCTTCCTTTCTTCTTCTGAGTCCTCCTAACTGTTCCACCCTCTGCCTGTTACCCAGTCCAAAGTTGCTTCCACATTTTTGGGTATCTTTATAGCAGCAACCCACTCTTGGCACCAATTTACTGTATTAATCTGTTCTCACACTGCTATGAAGAAATACTTACCTGAGACTGGGTAATTTATAAAGGAAAGAGGTTTGATTGACACAGTTCTGCATTGCTGGGGAGGCCGTAGGAAACCCACAATCATGATGAAGGCACCTCTTTACAGGGCAGCAGGAGAGGATTGAGTGCCAGCAGGGGAAATGCCAGATACTTATAAAAACATAAGATCTCATGAGACTCACTTACTATCACAAGAAAAGCATAGCAGAAACTGCCCCAATGATCCGATTACCTTCACCTGGTCCCTCCCATGATACATGGTGATATGGGAACTAACATGAAGATGAGATTTTGGTGGGCAAACAGTCAAACCACATCAAGCAGCCTCCGGTGTTCAAGGTTAAATGCCTTCTCCTAATTCTGCAGAGTTGAGCTGGCTCAACAGGTGTTCTTGCATGATCTGAAGAGACTTGTACACTGGCTGCAGGAGTGCATGGGGAGCACTGGCTATGGAAGGTGTGCAGAGTTCTGGGGGCACATATGAGCTAGTTGTGGGGATAGTCCACATTCTATAAGGTTTGTGTGTGAGCCTCTTGATGAAATTTGCAACGTGGTTGGTAGAAACTGTGGCCCTTTGCTAAGTCCCATGTTCCAGTTGCTATGAGCTCCCACCACTTTTCACTGCTCCTAACTACTCAAAGACTGTTTAGCTGTGCCAATGCCTTCAATGTTTCAGGTAGAGTGAAAAGGAAGTGAACCTCCCACATGGCTGGGGAAGCCAGGTACTAGTACACTACACTTTGACTTTTAACTTTCCCTGCAGGAGATATCACAGGCTAAGAGGGCCTCTCTTGTCACTGGGCTGTGCCTTTGGAGGAAGGTTGATGCAAGTAAAGTGAAACTGTTTTTCTTACCCTTTTTTTTATTGCTAGTCTCAGATTTTTTGCTCCTATGGGGTGCTGGAGCCTTTTTGCTGGACTTCCAGGCTTCCAGAAAGGTACTGTTGTCCATGGGCAGTTGCCAAAACTGATGTGTCTGTGAAAGACTAAGAACTGAAAACTCCTCTTCTCACTGACGTCACTTCTCAGTATGTTGGTTTGTGAGTAATAAAATTAATATCTTCTTTTTATTTTTGCCCCAATATTTGTTTCTTAATTTTTAATTTTAACTTTTCCTTTAAGTTTCACATATACGCAGTTCACAGGGTCAAATCATTAGAAAATCAAATAATTAATAGATTTTCCTTCTTATCCAGCATACTGAGGACTTCATATTTATACCAAAAAACAAATTTTTTAATACACCAAAATAAACAGAAATTCAATTCTCTGAAGTTCTTGTGTGGATTCAACTGATTACTAAGCCAGTAACATAAAATATGAAATTAATCATAACAAGTTAAAACGATGTTCTACCTTTAGAAATTCATTTAGAAATGTATATTAAGTGCACATGATTCAAGGATTTTAGTAGTATTAATACTTATTCCTAGGAAGGATATATAATATTCTTCTGAGTATCTTTAAAACTGGATTAAAGGAAAGTGTCTTCTTATATTTCTATTTTTCCTGCTTCCTGTTATCTATTTTAAAAAATATTTTGTTAGTTTGAAAGTTACTAATGAGACAAGCCAACACTCAGGATAATGCTTTTCTAGTTATCTGTTCCTTCTCATTACTGCTCCCTGAGAACATCCAATTATCTTCTTCTATCAGCACCATTTCACTCCCCACACCCTACAACATGATGGAGTTGGCTCAGGGAGACCTGTTTTCCCCCATGGTTAAATTATTATAAATCCTGTGAGCCTGTTACTAAACAGTTGGTAGCTTGAAATCTGACACTGGAAGAGGATTTACACCAAGGAAATTGGCCAACGCCACTAGGGCCTCCTCCACTCCTCCCAGAGCCCATTGTTAAATATTCACTTAAAACACCACTGCAGGCTGGGCATGGTGGTTCAGCCTGTAATTCCAGCACTCTGGGAGGCTGAGGTGGCTGGATTGCTTGAATCCAGGAGTTCAAGACCAGCCTGGGTAACATCATGAAATGCTGTCTCTACAAAAAAAAATTTTTTTAAAGGAAAAAATTAGCCAGCAGTAGTGGCTGTGGTTCTAGCTACTCAGGAAGCTGAGGTGGGAGGATCGCTTGAGCCCGGGAGGCAGAGGTTGCAATGAGCCCAGATCGCATCACTGCACTCCAGTGTGGGTGACAGAGTGAGATCCCATCTCAAAATAAAGTAAAATAAAATAAAATAAGAACACCACTGCCTACAAACGCTCAGCAAAAAGCAGAGTCCATCTTAAGCTACTGTTTATAAACAATAGGAGTAGCAAGCCCTCTCGTGGCTATTATCAGAATTGCAGAGGATAAGGAGATAAGGTAAAAAGATCAAGATTTCATCGCAAATATGTTTTATGTAAGGCTTTAGAATGATAGTGTTGATTGTTGTAGTTTAGTATCTCCTGCCTCTGTGCAAGCTTTTCTCAAACTATCCAAAAAACACCATTTAGGTTTCCCTTTCTCATGAGTTGTAAATATTTCCTTAGTAAGAGCAGGCTTTTCTTTGTGTCCCTATAGCAAAACTGTATTATTCACTTTTAAGGACATGCATTTTCTGTGGGTTACTGTGGGCATGTCACAGGAAAGGCTGTGTGTCTTGAAACTGTCTGTGTATCTTAGCCATACAATTAAGCCATATGAGGAATGCAAAACAGTCACCACTGCGTATTAAAACACAAACCACATCAGATCACCCTCCTGCTTAGCAGGCCTCAATGGTTTCCCGTTGCATCTAAAATAAAATCCAGATTCTTCACCAAGCCCCATGGGTCCTCGGTGGCCTGCTGTGTCTCCTGCACTGCTTTTCCTTACTGTCCCCTTCTCGTTATACAAATGTTAGGGCAAAGGCCACTCCTCAGTGGGGTCTTTTCTGGACACCTGCTCTGAACCAATGCCTACCCACCCATCTGTTAATTGGTTACACCATCAGGCTTTGTTTTCTTCCCACCACTTATCTCCACCCAAAATCATCCTATTTGCTTACATGTTGAATCTGACCCACCCAATGGAAGGGAAGCTGGAAACTCAGTGTGGACAAGCCCTTGTCTGTCTTACATACAATGTTTTCCCATAACAGGCCCCTGGTGTGAGTCATTGGGAAAGCTACAGATGCCTACAGGCAAAAAAATTAGGAGCCCCACACCCATCCACCCTCCAACACCAGCTTTTATTTGAGCGTAGACTGGCTCATTTTGCCCGGGACTGTCCCTGTTTTACCAATAAAAGACCCCATCCTAGGAAACCCTTTACTCTCAGGCTAATCTAGAATGGTTGGTCACCTTATAGAGTTACAGATGTTATCTAGACTTGCTTTCTGGGATGATTTTGAAAACTAAATGACTTTTTTTTAAAATATAAAAGCTTCCTCTGAATAACAAAATTAAATTTGAGATTATCCTTTAGGATTCTATAAAAAAATATTATTTGTATTAGCAGAGTTGACTTTTCTTAGCATATACATTTGTATTTGTCTTAGCACTTAAAATATATATGAAACATGTTGTAGAAAAAGAAAAAGGATCATATTGTATTCACAGGTAATGTTTTTAATTTTAAATGTCATTGCAGAAATAATCTGGTACAAACATGGCACACATGACTCATTGCTGGTAGGGTTAGAGACTTCCCACTTGAAGTCACTTTGATTTCTAAAATAAGTTTATTCATGTGTTTCTTCTACATTACATCTTCCTGATTTTTTTTTTTAAAAAAAGTTGTTATGTTTTCCTTTTCTTTTTTCTTTTAAGACAGAGTCTCACTCTGTTGCTCAGGCTGGAGTGCAGTGGCATGATCATAGCTCACTGCAGCCTCAACCTCCTGAGCTCAAGTGATTCTCCTGCCTCAGCCTCCCAAGATGCTGGGACTATAGGTGCATGCTACCATGCCTGGCGAATTTTTTTTTCAATTAGAGGCAAGATTTCACCACGTTGCTCAGGCTGGTTTTGACCTTCTGAGTTCAAGCTATCCTCTCACCTCAACCTCCTAAAGCTGGGATTACAGGCAAGAGCTACTGCGCCCCAGACCTTATTTTCAAGATACATTTTTCTTCATTTCTCCTTGAACTTGGAGGGAACACTGCCTCAAAAGAAGTAATTACATTAACAACATTGGCTAAACCTTCTAAGTCATCTAAATTAGGAAAGGATCGGTTGGTCTTCAGGTTACATTTATTACACTGACTCACTGTAGGGAACAAATATTTCAAAAGATAAAATTTAATTTTCAATGTAGTGAATTAAAATGCAACCACGTGATCAATCTGAACTCACCCACATGATCAGTGTACACAAGAGCTTTTGATTTGTATCATGTTGTTGAAAATTTGTTAGAGGCCAGGCAAGCATTTCTACCTGTTGGGTGTATCATCCTGTTGGCAGGAAGACAGCTAGCACTGAGGCCAAGGGCTGTGGAGGACAACAAGTAGTGACCAAGAATGCATATCATCCTACTTGCTGTTTCCAGTCCTCATTCTCACTTTTGTCAGGATTTCCATCTGTCCCCAGAAATCAGGAAGAACCAGCAGCAGGGCAAAGAGTGCAGGGGCAGTATGCAAAGCTTTACTAGTTGACATGGACTATTAATGTTGGAGAGGGAACCTGTGGATCTCCTCATTTCCCTTCTTTTTTTTTTTTTTTTTTCCTGAGACGGAGTCTCGCTCTGTTGCCCAGGCTGGAGTGCAGTGGCACAATCTCGGCTCATTGCAAGCTCCACCTCCCAGGTTCAAGCCATTCTTCTGCCTCAGCCTCCTGAGTAGCTGGGACTACAGGTGCCCACCACCATGCCTGGCTAATTTTTTGTATTTTTACTAGAGAAGAGGTTTCACCGTGTTAGCCAGGATGGTTCGATCTCCTGACCTCGCGATCCGCGTGCCTCAGCCTCCCAACTCATTTCCCTTCTTGATCGCTGTTGACTATATTCCAAGGCTAACAAAAGGTTTGAAGGAAAAAATCTTGAGCACGAACCTTAAATCTGTAAAGTCATACTCATGACATTTCTCACAGTGTGATCCAGTGAACATCCACAACCCAAAATCACATGGCATGCTTATTAAGAATGCAGGTTTTTGGGTTCTGCTAAATCAGAATCCCTCAGGGGCAGGCACCAGGAACCTGCATTTATAACGAATCCTTTGGGTGGTCCTGGCACATACTAGGGTTAAGCCTTCATGATCGTTTGCTATGGTGCGAATGTGTCCGCCAAAATTCAGGAGTTGGAAAATTAATCCCAATGCAGCAATGTTGATGGGTGAAGCCTAAATGGGAGATGCTTAGGTCATGACGGCTCTGCCCTCATGAACAGATTAATGTGGTTCTAAAAAGGGCTTGCAGAAGTGGGTTCTCTCTCTTCTGCTTTTCTGCAGTGTGAGGACAGAGTTTTTCCCCTTTTGCCCTTCTACCTTCTGCCGTGTGAGAACACAGCAAGGCTCTCATCAGATGCTGGTGCCTTGATCTTGTATGCCCCAGCCTCCAGAACCGTGATAAATTTCTGTTCTTGTAGATTTCCCAATGTCAGGTATTTTGTTATAGCAGTATGAAACAGGTCAAGACTTTCTCAATCTTTAAAGTATAACTGACCAGGCACGGTGGTTCACGCCTGTAATCCCAGCAGTTTGGGAGGCCAAGGCAGGCAGATCACTTGAGGTCAGGAGTTTGAGACCAGCCTGGCCAATATGGCGAAACTCTGTCTCTACTAAAAGTACAAAAATTCGCTGGGTGTTGTGACAGGCACCTGTAATCCCAGCTACTTGGGAAGCTGAGGCAGGAGAATCACTTGAACCCAGGAGGCAGAGGTTGCAGTGAGCTGAGATTGTACCACTGCACTCCAGCCTGAACAAGAGTGAGACTCCATCTCTCTCTCTCTCTCACACACACACACAGACACACACACACACACACACACAAAAAAAAGCATAACTAACTCTCAGACGCCCTCTCCCCAGCTAAAGAAATGTTTCTCGGCAAACTGTCATCCTGGTAGCACCCATGAGGAACCCCCTTCTCAATCTCCTGTTCCATGGAAAATTATCCATGAGCCCTGAGGATCTGAAATTCAGTGCACACAAAAATGCCTTCCTCACCTCATCTTGTGAAGAACAAACAACCTGTCTCCCAAGTAAACATCTCATATAAAATAGTACTCAAGTCAGGCCACTCCAAAAACTTCACCTGGCCTCTTGCTTTCACATGGACGTTAAGAGGCTAGGCCTCAAGTTTGTCTTTTCCTTGAGCCTGCTTTTCTCCGACACAGAAGGGGCCACTTGGCAATCCCATGTTCTGAGCCTGGAGCTCTACAAGCTGGACTTGGAGCTGCCTGGGGCTCTGTTATTCCTTACTCCTTGGCCGATACTCTTCATTTTGGTAATATTCTAGTAGGTATTGTTAGAAAGTAAATCTTCACTGAATTCTCAGAAAGAGTAAACCATTAAAGCATAATGAAGTAAATTAACAGTAACTAACGTATTATGTGTAACTACAGCACAGAATAATGCTACGTAAGTTTGGAGCAGTGGAGTTTAAAACAAAAATGGACTTGGATTAAAAAGCACTAAGTGCAAATAAAATTTAAAAGAGCAAATACACTTACATATTTGAAATACGTAATTTAAGTATTGTCTTCATAAATAGTTTCTACTTTCTCATTTTACTGGTTGCCAGAATCATGTTTTAGACTAGCTAATTTTCAACTATCTCAGAAGACTACAGCTGGGACCTGAAAAGCGTGAACAAATTTAACTAGAATAAACAGCCAACATTTCCTGGAATAGAAGATGACCCCAGGCTGAATTCGAAGACGTCCCCCCTGTGTCCATGACTCTCAGACAAATGATTTCCCATTGCCACTACCTGGGAAGAGGGTATTGCCTTCAAGAGTCACTCCAAGGAGGTTGCCAGTTCTAGAGAAGCTTGAAATATAAGCTCTAACGATACTCTGCTCTGCTGGAAAATTCTAGTCTTGCAAATCTCAACAAATCAGCATGCTGGCAGAAATTCAGAGTAAAAGGTATCCGGATAGTGAGAATAAATAACATAAAATTCTTTTACTATAATCCTCATATGAGTCCCTCAAAACCATCCTCAGAGCACACTCACTCTTCTCACTTGGTTTTCTGTGGCTATTTCAGATCAATAGTAGCACCAGAAGGAAAAGTATAGGTGGGGACAAAGAGGTCCACTTAAGTAATAGACAAATGAATTTGCCAAAGATCAGGCAAAGAAAAATCGTATATATTAATACAATTAGGACCTATTCAGTGCCTTCTATAAACCAAGCATTGTGCAGACCCTGGAAAGAAAAAAATGAACAGGACCTGATCTTGCCCTCATGATATACACAACCTTGTATGTTAAGACTAACATATAAATGATTAACTTCAATAATCAATTGTTATTTGGTGCAGGTATTAACCTTGGCCTAACTGGATCAAAAAAGAAATTCGCTGGAGCAGTAGTAGGTAACTCATGAAATTGTTGGTCAATCTGAACAATCAGGCCAAGGGGAGAGAGCCACAGAAACCCAAAATTCTCAGGAACGAGAATTCTTACACTGTTGCCTAAGGTTGCTGTGATTCTAGCTGCCTTCCATCTCTGGGTGTCTCTACTCAAAATTAACTTTCCTGCAAAAAAACCAAGGAGCTGTTCTTATTCTAAGTTGCATTATCACCTCCTGTGGTCCAGGAACAAAGACCCCTGGACTGGCAGCCCAAGAATCTCAAAGGGTGAAGACTGAAGTTGGGAAACCCCTTGCCTTGCCAATACACACCTAGAACCTTCTTTCCATACAAATATTCCCAAGAGGTTTCTAACCAAACATGGTTGTGCATTGCTTGTGAGCCTTCAGATTGAGCACCTCCGTACTCCCCAGTGAAGCACAACCCAACATGACATCTCGCAAGTGCATCCTGAGGTGAGATGTGATGCCAAGTTGGGGGCTACAGACTGAATTATCTTGTTGGCAAACTGGGGACTCCATGATGGTCAGGTGTGACTTATAAATAAATGTCCATGTTTTTTAGTCCAAGATAGCAGAAGAATCTTCTTATAATTGGTCATTGCAACGGTTTGAATGTGTTTCCAGCAAGCCTATGTGTTGGAAACTTACTGCCAATGTAATAGTATTAAGAGGTGGTCCCCCATTTTTTTGAGACGGAGTCTCGCTCTGTCACCCAGGCAGGAGTGCAGTGGTGCAATCTCAGCTCACTGCAAACTCCGCCCCCTGGGTTCACGTCATTCTCCTGCCTCAGCTTCCCAAGCAGCTGGGACTACAGGGGTCCACTACCACACCCGCCTATTTTTGTGTGTGTGTGTGTGTGTGTGTATTTTTAGTAGATACAGGGTTTCACCGTGCTAGCCAGGATGGTCTCGATCTTCTGACTTCATAATCCACCCACCTCAGCCTCCCAAAGTGCTGGGATTACAGGCATGAGCCACCGCGCCCAGCCAAGAGGTGGCCCCTTAAGTGGTGATCAGGCCAAGAGGACTCTGCCCTTGTGAATAAGTGAATACCATTATTGTGGGAGTGGGTTCACTATACAAGGGTGAGTTTGGTCCCCACCCCCAACAATTCTTTGGCCATGTGAAGAAGTGTTCTTCTGCAGGATGCTGTGTTCAAGGTGCCATCTTGTAAGCAGAGACCAGGCCCCCATCACACAGCCTCCAAAATTGTGAGAAATAAATGTTTATTCTTTATGGACTACCCAGTCTTAGGTATTCTGTTCCAGCAGCATAAATGGACTAAACAGTCATCCAGTTTACCTGGAATCTTTCTGTGATATACACAAACCTATTTGATTTTTGTACTCTATTCCTGGCACAGGGCTCCTGAAACCCTGGGAATTTCCTGAGGGGAGTTTCTGTTGTTACTCATAACAAGTCATCTTCCACTACATTAGTACTACACCTGAGTTTATGTTACTGCAGTGACTCAGGGTGGTTCTAACTAGCCTTTGGTTACTAGAAAGACTAAAGAGGGTGGGAACTCTCAGCCTCTCACCCACTGGCCTCCCACGGATGGAAGGGGCCTGAAAATGGGTTATAAAGCCTCCTGAATGGTAGGCAATGAGTTTCTGGGTCAGTGAACACATGGAGGTGCCAGGAGGGTGGCATGCCTAGAGAGGGCCTAGAAGTTCTGTGCCACCAACTACCCGGCATACCTTGCTCTATGCATCGCTTTCATTTGGCTGTCTCTGAGTTGTAGCCTTTATAATAAACTGGGAAACGTTAAGTAAAATGTCTACCTGAGTTCTGATGAGCAGTTTAAGCAAATTACCAAAACTGAGAAAAGGGTCATGGGAACCCCTAAATCTGCAGTCAGTCAGGCAGAAGTGTGGATAGTCTGAACACCCCACTGTAGCTGGCAACTGAAGTTGGGGGGCAATCTTGTGAGACTGAGGCCTTTACCTGTGGGGCCTGCTGATAGCTGCAGGAATTAGTGACAGAATATAATTGAATTGTTGAACACTGGGTTGGTGTCAGAGAATTGGTGTTGGAAAATACATCAATATTTGGTGTCAGGGGCAAAAAACAACCACCTTACAATCTTCTACAGTGAGGGACTTCTGGTTAGCATTCAAATTGGGCATCAACATTCTTGGGCTCTGGGCATATTCCAAATGATTTAGTCATATATCTCTGCCCCAGGTCTTCTTGCCACAAACTTTGGTTAAATTTTGGCCCAATTACCAAGTTTGGCCTAATTTTGATCCTTCCAATTACCTGATCATTGACAGGACCAGGATAAAGATCTAAAACAAATAGTTTTCCCCTTGCCTTCTACCTTTTCCCCCTTTTCTTTCTATTTTGCTATTCACCTTCTCTATCCCATGACTTTAGCCAATAAAAAAAAGTGATTCTAGGCCAGGCACGGTGGCTCATGCCTGTAATCCTAGCATTTTGGGAGGTCAAGGCAGGCAGATCATGAGGCCAGGAGTTCAAGACCAGCCTGGCCAACATAGTGAAACCCTGTCTCCACTAAAAATACAAAAAATTAGCCGGGCGTGGTAGCACATGCTGAGATCCCACCATTGCAAGACTCTGTCTCAAAAAAAAAAAAAAAGAAAGAAAGAAAGAAAAAAAGCGATTGTAATCTCAGTGATTCTTCACTAGGTATTTGATATCAAACTGGAATGGTGCCAGGTGCAGTGGCTCACGCGTATAATCTCAGCACTTAGGGATGCCAAGGAGGGCAGCATCACCTGAAGTTGGGAGTTCGAGATGAGCCTTACCAACATGGAAAAATCCCATCTCTACTAAAAATACAAAATTAGCTGGGTACGGTGGCACATGCCTGTAATCCCAGCTACTCGGGAGGCTGAGGCAGGAGAATCGCTTGAACCCAGGAGGCAGAGGTTGCAGTGAGCTGAGATTGCACCACTGCACTCCAACCTGGGCAACAAGAGTGAAGCTCCGTCTCAAAAAAAAAAAAAAAAAAACCGGAATGGTAATCAGCATTTATTGCATGCCTGTTGTGTACCGTACTCTGTGAAGCGCTTGATACTCATCACTTCACTTAATTGCTACAACAACTCTGTAAAGTAAGGAAAATTGTCATCCCACATGAACACGTTGAAGGTCCGTAAACTTCCAGAATATGTCAAGGGCCACCGAGCCAGTAAGTGCACTTAAGTCAGCACTTGGGTCCAGATCTGTGGACTTCAAAACCCATGGTCTTAACTCTGCTATGGATGTCCTTGATTGACAAATGGGATTGCTTTCTGGAAGTTCATTTTTAAATTGTTAGTTTGGAACTCAAACTGAATTTTTCCCAGGTATTTTGTCATGAATCTGGTTTTCTACAACTCAGTAATAGGGACCTATTATTAGGATGAAAATAATTTTTCAAGGATGCCTATAAATGCATGCCCACATCCCTGCAATAGATCCAACTTGAAAAACACAGACTTTAAGTCTTAGTCTACAAAAATGTCTCATAAGTGCAAATATCACCTATTAAGACTAAGAGGCTAGCCGGGCGTGGTGGCTCACGCCTGTAATCCCAGCATTTTGAGAGGCTGAGGCGGGGAGATCACTTGAGGTCAGGAGTTCAAGATCAGCCTGGCCAACATGGTGAAAACCCGTTTCTACCAAAAATACAAAAAAAAATTAGTTGGGCATGGTGGCATGCACCTGTAATCCCAGCTATTCAGGAGGCTGAGGCATGAGAATCACTTGAACCCAGGAGGCGAAGGCTGCAGTGAGCCAAGATCTTGCCATTGCACTCCAGCCTGGGTGATAGAGTGAGACTCTGTCTCAAAAAAATAAATAAATAAAATAAGACTAAGAGACTTTAGTGTTTATAACAGACAAATCTATGTGTATATATTATTTTTTCTTTCTTATTTCTATGTATATATTCTGGATTATCATCAACATGAGCACACAACACTGAAAGAATTCTTTCAGAGCTCTCAAATTCTCAAGAACATATCCATGGACTCTGGGTGTCCAGCGATCCCAGTTTGAGAAATACTGCTAAACATGAGTCTTAATTTGCCAGGCTTATCAGTTAGCTTTACTTTCAGCTTCAAATTAACAGACATGGAATTACGGAGGCTTGGCCAAATATGTTGAGTTTTCTCATTTGACAGAACACCCAGAAGTGGTCAGCCAAGACCAATGCATCAGCTCCAGCATGCTGTCTTGGCTGCTCTGTTTGACATGCAACTTTCAGAACTGCAAAATTGTTTTTCCACATCTAGACACTGCATCATGATCCAGGAAGAAAGACAGGCAAAGAAAGGCAAAAATGTCTATGCTCAAAAGGCTTTTTCATTCTATTCCAGAAAGAAATTCCTCCCATGGAACATCAGGTCCCTCTTATCCCTCACTAACCAGAGCTCAGACACATGCCTGCTTTTAACTGCAAGAGAGGCTAGGGAGTTGAGTGGTTTAGTTTCCAGCCTCCAAAGTAGAGGAAAACAAGGAAAACAGCAACCTCACCCACAGAACCCAGTGAGCCCAGGGGTTCTTGTCCACTTCTATGCCGTGCACTCCTTTGGCAGTCTGGTGAAGCCTACGACCCTTTCTCAGACCAGTATTTTAAATATGTAAAATAAAATGCATATTCAAAACAAAACCAATTGTATGAAAATGCAGTTGTATGGCAGCTTGGGCTGCCATAACAAAATACCATAGAATGGGTGGCTTAAACAACAGAAATTTATTTTCTCATGCTTCTGTAGGCTGGGAATCCAAGATCAAGGTGTTGACAGAGTTAGTTCCTGGTGAGGCCTCTGGCTTGCAGAAGGCCATCTTCGTGCTGTGTGTTCACATGGCCTTTCTTTAGTGCTTCCTAGTGCAGAAAAGGGGAAGGAGTGGGAAATGGGGAGATCCTTTGCTTAGAAAACTACTAATCCTATTGGATTAAGGTCTCTTATGACCTCATTTAACCTTAATTACCTTTAAAAGCCCTATCTCCAAATATAGTCACATTGGGGTTTAGAACACCAACATATGGATTTGGGAGGATGTGATTCAGTCTATAGCAAAAATTATCAAAATATTTAAAAACCAAGGCTGGGCGCGGTGGCTCACACCTGTAATCCTAGCACTTTGGGAGGCTGAGGTGGGCAGATTGCCTGAGCTCAGGAGTTCCAGACCAGCCTGGGCAACATGGCAAAACCCCGTCTCTACTAAAAATACAAAAAATTAGCTAGGCATAGTGGCATAGCACCTGTAATCCCAGCTACTCAGGAGGCTGAAGCAGGAAAATTGCTTGAACCCAGGAGGCAGAGGTTGTAGTGAGCCGAGATTGCACCACTGCTCTCCAGCCTGGGCGACAAAGCGAGACTTCATCTCAAAAGAAAAGAAAAAAAAAAATGTTTTAACCATATGTGTGACATAGTATTATATATGCTTCTTGAACAGATTAAATAATTAGAGCTATCAAAAAGTCTAGTAACTACTATTAATTCTGAAGTAGTGATGAGTGAAAATTATATCTCAGGATGTTTGCAAAAGCTGTAATAATATAACTAATACTACTGCATTTTGTCCCCAACATTCACAATTGAAGAAAATGCTAAACTTCAGTACAGGAAATGTTTTTCCACCCAAAGGTATGGATTCCCTGGATTCTATCCATGAACTCCTTAAGGGATCCTTGCATCACAGGTTAAGGACCCTTGATTTTTGCCCATAAGAATAATGAACAACAAATTCATTAATGAATGAAATAACAAATTCAATAATGAATAACAAAACGAACAGTACTGTCTAAGTTCTGTGGAGACAAGGCTATTGAATAAAGGGAAAGTGAAGATAATTAAAGGCAATTTTTTTCTTAAATGAAGTTTGTTTTCAGCACTGTCCTTCTTCACTTTCTCAGCTGTCCAAAAGTTTAATACTTCTTCCAGGCATAACTTTCGGATCTCTTCCTGCCTACATCCTATTCTGCCCGTCTGATGCCTCCAAGTGTCCCACCATCAAAAATTACCACCTCCTCATTTCCACCGGCAAATCAGAACCTCTTCCCACAGGGCAATGTATTTCAGCTGTGGACTACTAGGAAACTAATCTAATTAAATGAAATCATCATTTAATGATGGGGTCAGCTCCTCAACCTAGAATGTTTGCATCCATCTAAAACTTTACTTTGTCACCCAAATAAATCTGTGATTATTAGGACTTCACATGAAATGTTTCCCTTTTGAAGGTGATTGCGTGAGGTTCCATCGCAGGCTGTCAGCACCTCTGCATACAGCCCAGCAGGTTGTGTGCTGCCTACACTATCCACAGAGACTATAATTTGAATGCTGTTTCAGGCGTTGTGTCACACACCAGAGCCAAAGAAGTATACTGCACATTCTCGAGGAGATTTTCAAACTTGAGAAGTGTGTACTTTTAAGTGAATATAAATCTCTCAGATCCCCAGGGTTAACTTCACATTTTTATGCTGGGTATTTTTATTATGTTACTTACACACAGAAATAGAATTAATCAGGCTTATGTCCTTTAATTAAAAACACTAAAAATTTAATTCAAAACAAACTAAACAAATTAAGTTAAATTACAAAGGATGGATGATGTTTTACTGAAATCAATCACGACTGCATGAGTATGATAAAGACCCTTAAAGAGAGAGGCTCATTTTGAGGTCAAGATCACTTAAAAACCATGGGCGCTATGATATATTAAATCCTTTACAAGTATACTTCATTCTAACAATTCAAAACCTTCATATGGTGTATTAGTTTAACCCTTGGTTTTCATTTGACGTGTTTTGTTTTGTTTTGTTTTTGTTTTTTGAGGCAGGGTCTCACTCTGTTGCCCAGGGTAGGGGGCAGTGGCATGATCTCGGCTCACTGCTGCCTCGACTTCCCAGGTGCAAGTGATCCTCCCACCTCAGCCTCCTGAGTAGCTGGGATTGTAGTCATGAGCCACCACACTGGCTAATTTTTTTGTATTTTTAGTAGAGACAGGGTTTCACTATGTTGCTCAAGCTAGTCTCAAACTCCTGGGCTTGAGCCATTCACCCACCTCGGCCTCCCACAGTACTGGGATTACAGGCTAAATTTTAGAATATGTTTTTCAACGTTCTCAAACAACTCTCTGGAATTTTCATTGGGATTGCAATGAATTTGTAGGGAGTATTGACATCTCACAATATTACGTTGGCAGTACCATAAATGAGTTACACTCCTACATTTATACAGATCCTTTTTTGTTGTCTTCATAAAGATCTTGTGCATTCATTGCTAGGTTAAGTCTTAAGATACTTTACACCAGTGCTTGCAATTTTTTTCACATGATGGTATACATAGAAAATAATCATATTTGTATGCGGTAACAACGGGCATCGTTGTAATATTTCCAGTCTTAAAGGGGATGTGCCTAAAGTTTCTCCATTAATATGTTTGCTATAGAGTTTTGTATGTAGCTTCTACAAAATAAGAACATTTCCCTCTAGTCTGATAATTTTTATTATAAATCATGGTTCGGCTTCATCAGTTGCTTTTTCTGCGTATATTAACATTATATTTCTTTTTTCTTCTATTAATGTGTGAATTACACTGATAGTTTGGCTCACTGCCATAAATTCATTACCACTGAGTTTTTGAGAAAAATCTTACTTAATAATGATGCCATTTTTAATGCAATGTTGGGTTTAGTTAGTGAAATTCACATATGTGTTTTAAAATCTGCTTTTCTTGTACTATTTCCTCTCTCTGATTCTGGAGTAAAGGTTATGCTAGCCTCATTTTGTGAGTTGGACTTTTCCCCCTCTTTTTCTAGTATGTAGACCAGCTTGCTTAAAGATCTATCTTACCTAGGTTTTCAAATTAGTATATAGTTCATGTGTTTCCTTCATGGCCTATTCTAATGCCCTTCCAATGCTTCAGAGGTTGGAAAAGTCAAAGCACCTCATGGATTTCATTGCAACTGTGATTTTGGATGTAATTAGGTATTCCTCAATCAGACATACTTCTATGAGACTTGAATTAAGAACAAAGATAAAAGGGGAATGTATCAGTTGTCTTTTGTGCATAATAAACTGTCCCCCAAAATTAGCGACTTAAAACAATGATTTATTCCTCCTCAGGATTCCAAGGGGTGGTTGGACAGTTCCTATCCTCATTTTTCTTGGTCACATTAGGTGCTGCATTTCGTGCTATAGGTGATACAGCAGGAGCACAGTCATCAGGGTCAAACACCGCCACTTTAGGGTCCAGCTCCCTTTCTAGCCTCATGCATTTCAAGGAAATCACTTCTCTCCTAACTAAAGCAGACAGAAAGAACAGACAGTAAAACACAGATAAGACAGCTCGGGCACAGAGGGAGGTGGGAGGGAAAGTCTCTTGGGTAACTGCCAAACTTCACCCTCATACAATAGGCCCCAATAAAACCGTGGGCCTTAATAAGCACATTCCTTTCCCTTCAGGTGCATTAAGATAGGGAAGCTAAAAGCAGTCTCGAGGGATATGCCTGCAGCTGCAGAAAGATGTATGGGAACAGACACACAACTCTCCCTCTCAGATAAGCACAACAAAGAGATACAGAAGCAGTCCATGCCTCTGATAAACTCTCCCACCCTGAATCCTTAAAAACCCTTAGTCTGTCAGAAGTCCCTCCCAGGTTTGAAATAAACCTGTTGACTGTCAAGCCACCCTTCATGTTTCTCTCCTCTTTCTTACATTTGCTGCCGAAACCCAGGACAGGTGTTGGGGGCAGAGGCTCTCTTGCAACCCAGGAAGCAGTGGGCAATGGCAGCTGATCCTAAGTTAACACCTGGATCCTAAGGGTCTCTGGCCACCCTCCCCATCTTTTCTCCCACTTCACTTTTCAAGCAATTTGCATGAGGAGGACAACTAACCTGAAGGGAACAGCGAGGCTCAGGCCAGGGCTCTCAAAACCCTCAGGTTTCAGGAATCCACCTCTGACCACCCGCAACAGGTTTTTCACTCCCTAACCCTTGCTCACTCTTCCTCCCTCTTTTCTTTCTCTCTCTCTCTCTCTCTCTCTCTCTCTCTCCTTCATGTGGCTCCAGTCTGGGAGGCCCTTTGCCAATTCCAACCAGAACATCCAACATCAGACACTAATTCAGCCCACTGGTAAGATCTGCCTTCTCCAGGCTTCCTCCTGGTACTGGAGAAAGTCCGGCCTGCCATCCAGGTCCTCAAAGGACCAATGGGAGTGAGATAGAGGAAATCTTGGGGACGCCGAGTTCCTTCTCAGCCTAACTGGTCTCTTTCAGAAAGAGGGTTCTGGGTCTCTGTCTTTTGTCTGGGGACACCTAGGAAAAAACAGACCAACCCTGGCTTCCTTTTACCAGTCCTTTTGGGTGCCAAACAATCTCACATTCCTACATCCTCCCCATTGAATTGTTGTCTTCACAACCTCGCCAAACTTGGTTTATGAGGGACCTTAAAGCCAAAGTGTTTGATTTTCTACTGCAACATGGCTTGGCCCCAGTACAGACTAGATAATAACAGCCGATGGCCCAAATATGGCACCTTTAACTTTCAAATTCTCAGGGACCTTAACAACTTTATCACCAGCAACAGCAAATGGCAAGAGGTTCTCCATATTCAGGCTTTCTTCTAGTTTAAACCCCACCCCTCCTCCTTCTCCACCTTTTCAAAAACTACCCCAAGAAGTCAAAGCTCCTCTGCCATTCTCCCTCTCCAGAAGTGGCCAGGGTTAAAGGCACTGCTCACGTGCATGTCCCCCTCTCCAAGTCTGATTTGTGGCAGATCGAACAGCTTCTGGGATCTTTCTCTAAAAATCCCTCGCATTATCAAAGGGAATTCCTGCACATAACCCAATCCTTTAATTTAACTTGGCATAACATTTATATAATTCTAACCTCCTCCCTCACCCTTAATAAAAAAGAGTGCTCAGCTTAATTAAAACGGATATAAAAGCTAAGAATATTCAAAAGGCCTTTACGTTTTTCTCTTCATAAATCTTGTTTTCGTAAAAAAAGGTTTGTTTGTTTCTCTCAGTTAAAATTAGTTTTCTCCACTCTGTCTTGCCACACTTGGTGCATGCTTAAAAGACCCTAGACTAACTTCTGGTGGCCTGGGACTCCCTTGGAAAACAGAAAAGGCACCACAAATACCATTTTGGGAAAAATCTGTTTTCCTTATGGAGTCCCTAGAATTAAAGGTGAATAAGTATCTCTCAAAATCCATCTTTGTCTTCTAGCTATGCTTGTTTAACAAGCCCTGAAAATTGTTTTCCTAGCCCTGCAATTTTTTTTTTTTTTTTTTTTTTTTTTGAGTGGTAGAGAAGGAGTCTCGCTGTCTCCCAGGCTAGAGTGCAGTGGCGTGATCTTGGTTCATTGCAACCTCCACCTCCCAGGTTCAAGCAATTCTCCTGCCTCGGCCTCCCTAGTAGCTAGGACTACCATGCCTGGCTAATTTTTTGTATTTTTAGCAGAGATGGGTTTTCATCATGTTTGCCAGGAAGGTCTCCATCTCCTGACCTCATGATCCACCCCCCTCAGCCTTCCAAAATGCTGGGATTATGGGCATGAGCCACCGCGCCCCATGCCTAGCCCTGTTCTTAAAGGGCCTCACCTGGAAGTCAATAATCCAGTTAGGGAATTAGCAAATGTAAATCTGTTAACTACTGGTTCTTCTGGTTGTCTGTGTGGCTACACATGTGTTATGTTTGCAATATCTATTAAAAAGAGCTCTAATTAATTAATTGGCCTAAGAAAAATAAGCATTTAAATAAAATATTTTTAAGGAAAATGTTAAGCAAAGTAATACTGTGTATATTGCCATTTTACTTTATTCTTCCGTTGAAGCAAAATTATGGGGTTTTATTGTGTGTGTGCTTTTGCTAGATGTCCCAGTTAGCTGTGCTAAGATACACTAGTACTATTTATAGTTTAAGTTTTAATTCTTAGGTATGTTCTCCAGCTCTAACATTGTTTTCCAAAGACACACTAAACTGTATTGCACAGTTCAAAATTTAATTACTTAAGGGATCAATCTGGGCATTGTTCTTGGTCTTAATTTAATAGCAAACATAGGACATGTATATTATCACTATATTAATATTTATTTATTTATTTATTTAGAGATGGAGTCAAGTCTTGCTCTGTCACCAGCCTGACGTGCAGTGGCACCATCTCAGCTCACTGCAACCTCTGCCTCCCAGGTTCAGGTGATTCTCCTGCTTCAGCCTCCCGAGCAGCTGAGACTACAGGCATGTACCACCAAGCCCAGCTAATTTTTGTATCTTCAGTAGAGAAGGGGTTTCACCATGTTGGCCAGGATGGTCTCAATCTCTTGACCTCATGATCCTCCTGCCTCGGCCTCCCAAAGTGCTGGGATTACAGGCATGAGCCACTGTGCCCAGCCACTATATTAATTTTTAAAAGTTTTTATTTGACATTTAAAATCATGACAACAGATATTCACATTTAATGTTTATGGAAACTTAACAATGTCTTTATTAATAATTTTATTATAAAATTTCATAAACCATGTTTTTCAAAATAAGTTTATATGAAATCCAGCTTCCCAGAAACACTAATAGTTAAGTATGTCAATGTACTAACTAAATCATTCACTTGTACCCGTGGGGAAGATTTTAGTGTTATTGCCCTCCACAGTGGAAAACAAAAAGAAAAAAGAAACATGAAAATCTTTCATTTTTAAAATTAGATTAGGAAATGTTACATAACTTGGTTCTTTAGTAGTGTATACACTAGCATTAGTTTATACACTACTTTTGCCACTGGGGAATTCAAGTTGAAATGTCTCTCAGTTATATAGCTCTGGAATATACCTTCCATTCATAATTTCTGCTCAGATAATTGAATAGTTTGCCATCTAGGTTACTTTCGTTTGTACTATAAAACAAAAGCAAACTACTCCAGTTTAATTTTTTATACTTAGAATATTGTACATTTTCTACATATGAGTCATTCGGATTAGTATCTATGTAGGTTCAGTCAGGTACAACCATGGATTCGAGTTATTATACCATATAACCCTATAAAATACATAGAAGTATTATTACTTTGCCTTTATAAGAACATCCAAGAGTCTGTTTCGATTTATGAATTCAGCATTTAAGCAAAGAGATTTTAGTTCCCAAAGTTGGAAAAAATTAAAAAACAATGAGGGAAGAAGGAATCAGGCCTTAGTGCCACATATTTTTCTCTTAGGGTTGTAAGGTAGAGCCTCCTTCTTTCCAGAATGCTTTATTATATTTGTATAGACCTGATTTTCTTTTCTTTCTTTTTTTTTTTTTTT
>NW_012101499.1:956415-995587 GCF_000951045.1 Mandrillus leucophaeus | reverse complement strand
AAAAAAAAAAAAAAAAAAAAAATTTAAACAGGTTTTACTTTAAAGTTAAAAATTGCTAAAAGTTACCATTACAACATGTAATTAAAACTGCTGAACACAGATTTGCATGCAAGGTGTATAAAAACAGTAAAAAGTATTTTTAGTTAAAAATTATAAGAAGACATAAAAATATACATTTTGTTTATGAATAAAAAGTCATAAAATTAAATAAAAGTGAAGTTTAATTTTAAAAACATTGTAAAAATTAATCCTGCAAAGAAAACTCCGTGTGTAAACCTATTAACTAAACTCAAAAGGGTATTTTATGGGTTTTTTCTGTAAATTGAACACTAAAATAAAGGCACACAAGATTTTCTTAAAATGGTCATCCACTATTTAGCAAAACTTGTCAAGGGTTATAAAGGGTATGTAAAAATCTCACTTCATAGTCAAATTGGTTAAAATTAAATAAAATTATCTATAAGGCTTCATTACAATTAGGGTTAACATTAAAAGCAAACCAATGCAAGGGTAAAATTTAACTTTCTCTCTTAAACAGAATTTTCATGCAATAGAAAAGGCTAAAAAATGGGTTTTGCTTTTCCAGATTGTTAACTCATCATTTTGGCAAAACAAAACAAACAAACAAACAAAAAACAACTTATGGTAATCTAAAATTCTATTTCATAATATCAAGGGTTTTAAATTTTAAACATATTTAACAGCTTTCCCAAAATCAAACTTTAGTCTCAAGGTTGTCTTTCCCAACCCCTAGCTTTTGGGTGCTGTGCAGGACCCCTGAACCATCCGAAAAAGAGGTAAACAGGATTATTTAGCAACATAAGATTGCCAAAATAATGTCTGATAGGTTATTATTTTAGGGAATAATACTAACATATGTTCCAAAACTGTATACGGTGTCTAAGGTTCTCCTGTCTAAATATGTACTATTAATCACAATTAAAGTTGTTTTGTTGGGTTATTGTAAATCACAAAAATGACCACATTTCCTTGTCAATTGCATTTCTAACTGTATCCAAACTGGACATCTTGTTATATATAGATAGCTGTTATTTTGTTTTAATTCTCTTCAAAACATGGTTTATATTGAAGCTGGGGAATTTTAACAAGTGCTCTCAATTGCAGGTTATTCACAACAACAACAACAACACGCATAGAACTCATGAAAAGCTAAAATGTTTATAAATATCCAGCAAAACAAAGGTTAATAAAATGGACTAAACTAATAGAAAACAAAAACAAATTTTTATCTTTTGCTTAGAACACTGCTAATCTTTATCTTTTTTTTCAGAGTCAAGAAAACTTGTCTTAAGCTAGCTGCCACCAAGTATACTCCTGTAAATAGAATGTGAAGCGCGTTTGTTTCTCTCTGCCTAGTTCCTCTAGAATTTGAAAACTAGTTGTAAGTATTCTTAAATTACAACAATATAGCTGTTTGTATCAGTGCATTTTCTTTTGTAACAGAACACAATTGGAAAACCTGGTTATTTTACCAAGGCTTTGACCGGACTGGTGCACTTTCCTTTAAGGAATCAAACTTGACTTACGAAGCCAAGAAATCCCTTGGAAACTGGCCTCATATTTTGTGTACACAGTCACTGTACAGGGTTTGTGATCTGTGGTAAGTAAAGAATGTCACTTTCTAACAGGCCAGGAACCCCAAGTTATCTTAAAACCTCAAGAGGAGAGGAATTCACCCAACTTACAGGTATTTAATGGTGCAAATCCATGGCTGGGCTTGGCTTTAACAAGTCTTATCTCAAATTCCTGGTATAAAACAAAGTTCCATCAAAACCGATTTAAAAGGCCTATGTAGCAAATAATTATTCTTGATGCACTGTATACAAATAATAAAGCCAAGTATAATAAAGCAAACCAGTCCTACCATGATTTGTCTTTTAATAAAAATGGGAAACTGAAGAGTGAAAATTATGTTTAGAAAACTATAGCACACTTGTTAAATTCTAGTCTTGCCTAATGTTTTTCGATTTTTATTATTCTCTAGAGTTTAAATTATATCTGTTACAGAAATCAACTCTTGGATACATCGCACTTAAGTCAAAGCCTAAAGAGCTGAGAGAGCAACCTCTAACACCCCTGGAAAACATCCTATCAATGTAAAAAAATGAAATCTTAAGCCAAAAATCATAAAACATAAGTAACTAAGTGAAAATTACTCATCTTACTCAGTCTCATCCTTACCTCACTAAATACTTCTTGTTGTTTCTACCTTTTAAGCCAAATATTAAAACTTTTTTAATGGAAATTATACTACTATGCCACCCTTGCAGGAATTGCTTTACTCCCTCTACTATTTGCAGTAGGACTATATACTGTAGCACCCTCAGGGTGGAATATCAGACAGAGAATCTCAATTACTGTAGCATTTTGCTTAATTATTATCCTCATAGCAGGAATAACAGTTACTAATGGAAAATAACACATGGGTCTTTCCAAACATGCACCTCTGCCTGTCATTAGGAAAGAAATGTTACTTCTGTCTCAACCAATTGGGCCTAATAAAAAAAAACTCTGCTGAAAAGCCTAGGACTGTTTTCACCCTGCCTAATTAACTTTTTTCAAAAAATTTTAACCGACAGAATCACGGCCATTTTGCAGACAACTACCCAAAAACATCTACAGACGGTGTTGCTCCTGCAGTCAATCCAAGACCAAAAAATTCTCTCCCGACACCATCAGCAGGAAGTAGCCAGAAAGAACACATCACCCCTTGTCCTTTTATAACTATAGGGTCTGGAATGACAGAGCAGGAGCACCGTCATATGGGATAAAGACCGCCCCTTTAAGTTCCAACTCCCTTTCTAGCCTCATGCATTTCAAGGAAATCACTTCTCTTCTAACTACAAGCAGCCAGAAAGAACAGACAGTAAAACACAGATAAGACAGCTTGTGCACAGAGGGAGGTGAGGAGAAAGTCTCTTGGGTAACTGCCAAACTTCACCCTCATACAATGGGCACCAGTAAAACAGTGGGCCTTAATAAGCACATTCCTTTCCCTTCAGGTACAATAAGACAGGGAAACTAAAAGTAGACACTGGGGGGGATATGCCTGCAGCTGCAGAAATACGTATGGGAACAGACGCACAACTCTCCCTCCCAGATAAGCACAACGAAGAGACACAGAAACAGTCCAAGCCTCTGATAAACTCTCTCACCCTGAATCCTTAAAAATTCATAGTCTGTAAGAGAGTGCGGCTTCTGACCTAACTTGGTTAAAAGTCTCTCCCAGGTTTGAAGTAAACCTATTGAGTGTCAAGCCACCCTTCGTGTTTCTCTCCTCTTTCTCTAATTCTTACAGTAGGTACATGTTTAGCAGCTGGTGCTACTGATGGTCAAGCAACTTGGTTGTCTTCTATGTGTCTTGCTGATGATCACATTCACAGGCAGCCTTTCAAGACAGGGAAGGTAGAAATTGACATGCCTCTTAAGGACTAGCCTCAGAAGTGGTATAACATCACTTCAGCCACATTCCACTGGCCAAAGCAAGTCAAGACCAGACCAAGAGTGAAGAAATAGACTTCCCCTATCTATGGAAAGAGTAGTCAAGTTGCTTTGCAAAGGAGCATGCATATTAGGATAGGAAGTATTTGCTACAATAATTTCAGTTTACCCCAAGGAGGCATGCAGTACTTGAAGCATCTAATTTTGCTATTGCAGATGGTAACAGAAACAAAGCTACTGTAGCCAATGGTTCTGGTAATGGACTCCTAATCTCTTTCAACTTCCTAAATTTATCAGCAGCTGCAAAGATATCAGCAGACTGCAAAGCCTTAGCATGCACCAAGTTCCCTCTTAGCCTCTCTCTATTAGCCACATTCGTTTCTGAATTGGTAACAATAAACATTCTTTACATCTATGCTTTTTTAGACAACAGTAAAACTTTGCTTTATTTTTAATATATTTTGCATTGTTGTAGTGAATTTTATTCTTTTATCCAATACAGTCTCAACAGTAATCCATTTTCTTCTTGGAGCCAGTGAGGCTTTTGAGATTGCCATTGTCAATCTATTCATGCCGCCTTGTAGGTGATGTGCAATTTCTCCCTGGAAGCTTTTAGAATTTTCCTTTGTCTTTGATCTTCTTAAATTGCACAATAATCTTTCTGTGGTTATATATTTTTTTATCTATACTGTTCAGCACTCTATAAGCCCTTTCAATCTAAAGTATTTTATCTTTCTTTAAAACTAGGGAATTCACAGCCATTATTTGTACAAGTATTTCCTCCCTTCTGTTTATTTTTTCTCTCCCTTTGGGACTCTTCTTTAATGACAGTTGTCAGCTCTACTTCTAGCCTCCATGTCTTTTTACTTTATATTTTCCATCTCTTTATTCCTTCCTAATGCTTTCTGGGGCTGGAATTCAATATAATCTTCTAGTTCAATAATTAGCTCTTCATTTGTATCCACTGTGCAGTTTACTTATTAAATTTTTTATTTCAACTATTTAGTTTTCAATAACATTTCCATATGACTTTTCCTTAAGACTGCAGTTACTAAAATCTTTTCAGCTCTTTTATATTTACAACTTATATTCATATTTGTAAAATAACTTTTAACTAACTACAAAACTAAAAGGCTTTAAAGCATTTGATGAAATACAGTATTTATTTATGATAAAAAATCAGCAAGCTAGGAACAAAAGAATTCTTAAAATGAGAAAGGGCATCTACAATTACAAAGCTGCAGTGACCATCACACTGAGATATTGTTTCTATTAGTCACTTGTAGTTCATAGGTACAGAGGTCAAACATCCAAAATAGGTATGACCAGGCTAAAATTATGTCAGCAGGACTGAGTTCCCTCTGGAGACTCTAGGGAAGAAATCTATTTCTTTCTTTTTTCCAGCTTCAAAAAGCCACCTGCTGCACTTGCCTCGTGGTCACATTACTCTGACTTCTGTTTTCATCCCAGCTCCTTCACAGACCCTCCTGTCTCCCTCCTCTAAGGTCCCTTGTGCTAATATTTGACCACTCTGATAATCCAGGATAATCTCCCTATCTTAAAATCCTTAATTTCATCACATTTGTAAAGTCTCTTTTGCTGTGTAAGGTAACATTTACAGATATCAAAGATTAGGACATGAATATTGCTGTGGTTTGAATATGTCCCCCAAATTTCACGTGTTGGAAACGTAATCCCCAAATTCATATGTTTATGGTATTTGGAGGTGGGGCCTTTGGGAGGTAATTAAGATTAAAGTCATCAGGGTGGGGTTCCCATGATGGCACTGTGGCTTTATAAGAAGAGGAAGAGACACCTGAGCGGGCCAGCCCTTGTCCTCCCTCCATGGGATGCCCTCCACCATGTTAAGATATGGTAGAAGGCCTTCACCAGATGTGGCCCCTCTACCTTTCACTTCCCAGCCTCCAAAATGGTAAGAAATAAACTTCTTTTCTTTGTAAATTACCCAGGCTGTGGTAGTCCTTTATACCAACAAAAAATTGACTAAGACAGATATCTTTGAGGGCCGTTTTCCTGTCTATCACATTCATCCTCCTACATTCACTTCCCACAACTTTCCTTTCCATGACTTTTACACTCCAAGCCAAACCTGTTCTGCATTTTCTGTGTGTACCACACTTCCTCACGCCTTCACAACTGCCAATCCTTCTACTGGAAAAGTGCTTGGCCCTCCTGGTTTTCTACCTGTGGAACTCTAAGAGACAGAACAGAATAGTGGGTAAGAGGCCTAACTCTAGAGTCAGACTGCTTGGGCTCAAATATGAGTCTGTCACTTACTAGAGATTTTTGGTAAATTGTTTGGTTTTGTTTTAACCTAGATCTAAATGCCAGATTGTAACAAACACAAGAAACAAAAAAACCAGGGAAACTGCACCACAAGGAAACAATTACACAGATCCAGAATGTGTAATGTTCCACAGGCAAAAATGACCTGGTTTGATGAACTGATGCTAAAAAAGGTGGCAGCGGTGTGTGCGGGGAAGGTGTCTATGTAGGTAGAGGTCGGGGGTTGTTTAAAGAACACTAAAAGGGACAATAACAAACTGTGGCTGAGTGCGGTGGCTCACGCCTGTAATGCCAGCACTTTGGGATGCTGAGGTGCCCAGATCATCTGAGGTTGGGAGTTCGAGACCAGCCTGACCAATATGGAGAAACCCCGCCTCTCCTAAAAATACAAAATTAGCTGGATGTGGTGGTGGGCACCTGTAATCCCAGCTACTCGGGAGGCTGAGGCAAGAGAATTGCTTGAACCCAGGAGGCGGAGGCTGCGGTGAGCAGAGATTGTGCCATTGCACTCTAGCCCGGGCAACGAGAGTGAAACCCCATCTCAAAAAAAAAAAAGAGAGAGAGACAATAACAAAATGAAAGATGTAGGCCCAAGTTTGAAAGCAGAGTTAAACAAACTAACTGTAAAAAGCTTTGGTGGGGCAGTCAGGGGAATGTGATTCTAAAACAGCTATCAAAGAGTATTAAGGACCTCTAAGTGTAATAATGACGTGGTTAAGTATTTTTTTAAAAATTTTCCTGAGATGCACACCATAAACACAGAGATACACTGAAAAATTTTATTCAGGAGTGAACTGACATATCTGAGATCTCTTCAGTAACATTCTAGGAAAAAAAAAGTTACAGGGGAACAGATGAAACATGATTGGCAAATGGAAATTGCTGAAGCTAAATGACTAGAACAAGTCGAGTATCCCTTACCCAGAGCACTTGGGACCAGAAGTGTTTCAGGGTTTTTTGGAATTTGGAATATTAGCATTTTATTTACCAGTTCAGTATCTCTAACTGGAAAATCTGAAATCTGAAGTGCTCCAATGAGCATATCCTTTGAGCTCGTGTCAGTGTTGTTCAACGTTTTGGACTTTTGGAGCATTTCGGATTTTCAGATTAAGGATGCACAACCTGTACGTGGGAGCTGATTCTATTACACCATGTGTTTGAAATTTTCACAATGCAGATGGTCCTTGACTTACAATGGTCCAACTTATAATTTTTTTTGACTTGTCAGGATGTAATCCCATTGTAAATTAAGGAATATCTGTACATTTACTTAAAAATATATCGCCTAGGAAGTTTTTTCCCCCCAGGTTCTGCCAGAAAGTAATTTCCTTGTCCATTTTCCTTAACAGTTTATTCACATTTTTGCTGTCATAGTAATTATTATATCTAATTACGCTTATGTTATTATACTGTGCCTAAAACTTACTTCCTATTGTGTGCTTATGTGCAAGGGACTCTGCTATGTGCTGGGCACTGCATGGTGAACAAAACAGACATGGACTCTACACTAGCTTCACAGAGTGTTTTGTTTTGTTTTGTTTTGTTTTGAGACGGAGTCTTGCTTTGTCGCCCAGGCTGGAGTGCAGTGGCTCAATCTTAGCTCACTAACAGCGAGTATTTTATAGTGCAGATAGGGAGACAAACACCTCCTAAGCAAACATACAATTGCAACAGTGGGAGAAAAGCCAAATGGAGTCCGTGGCAAGGGCATAATGGGGAAATTGAGGAACTTTCTCTAGAGAAGGTAATTAAGGAAGGCCTTTCAGAAAATGAAATCCTTAATCTGAGACCTGAAGGATTCCATCACACGTGAACGAATGTTTGTGTCTGCTCCTACTCACCAAATCATGCGTCCAAATTCCAGGCCAGGTGCTGTGGCTCACTCCTGTAATTCTGTTACAGGAAAGGGGTCCGATCCAGATCCCAAGAGAGAATTCTTGGATCTGGTGCAAGAAAGAATTCAGGGTGAGTCTGCAGTGCAAACTGAAAGTAAGTTTATTAAGAAAGTAAAGGAATAAAATGATGGCTACTCCATAGACAGAACAGCTGAGGGCTGCTGGTTGCCCATTTTTACGGTTATTTTTTGATGATAAGCTAAACAAGTGGTGGATTATCCATGCCTCCCCTTTTTAGACCATATAGGGTAACCTCCTGATGTTGCCATGGCATTTGTAAACTGTCACGGCACTGGTGGGAGCACAGCAGTGAGGAGGACCAGAGGTCACTCTCTTCGCCATTTTGGTTTTGGTGCGTTTTGGTTGGCTCCTTTACTGCAACCTGTTTTATCAGCAACATCTTTATGACCTATATTTTCTGCTGACCTCCCGTTTCATCATGTGCCTTAACTGTCTGGGAATGCAGCCCAGTAAGTTTTAACCTCATCTTACCCAGTTCCTGTTTAAGATGGAGTTGCTCTGGTTCACTAGCCTCTGACAATCCCAGCACTTTGGGAGGCCAAGGTGATCAGGTAACTTGAGGTTAGGAGTTCGAGACCAGCCTAGCCAAAATAGTGAAAACTCGTTTCTACTAAAAATACAAAAACTAGCTGGGCGTGGTGGCGGTGGCCTGTAATCCCAGCTGCTCTGGAGCCTGAGGCAGAGTGGTTTGAACCTGGGAGGGAGAGGTTGCAGTGAGCCCAGATCACACCACTGCACTCCAGCTTGAGCAAGAGTGAGACTGTCTCCAGCAAAAAAAAAAAAAAAAAAAAGTAAATTCCAAACACCCTCTTCCTCCAAGTCACTGTATTTGGGGCCTTTGGTAGGTAATCCAGATTAGATGGTCATGAGGATGGGGCCCTCACCATGGAGAATATAAATGTCCTTAGAGGGCCTGTCCCCTCACTTATTCAGAAACCTGGAGAAGTCCGTGGTCTGCAGCGTGGAAGAGAGTGCCCGCACCTCTCACTTTCAGCCTCTAGTCTGGAGACTTTGTCTAAGTCACCCCGTCTATGTCACTTAGTCACAGCCACCCTGAGCCCACTAGCCTGTATTGCGCTGGAGCATTTCGCATAAAAAGAAATTAATATAAAAATGACACGTGCTCATTGTGGAAAACGTGAAAAAATACCAAAAAGATCACTTTTAATTCTAATGCATAAAAATAACCACCACTTACATCTGTTTCTCCCAGTAACTTTTTTATATGAACGAGTGTTTTTAAACTAGGGTCAGTATTAAAAGACCAGAAGTAGTTTAACATCATCTTAAACCCCCTTATCCAGGAATTAGCATTTGTATTCTCGGCCGCTGCAGAATGTTACTTTAATCCCTCAAACTTTCCGTGGCTTGGGTCTGCCCTGGTTTTGAACACTAGGTAAGGCTACAAAAAGCATCCTGGGGCTCTGGCCCATTTCTTTTTAGAGACGGGGTCTAGCTCTGTCGCTCAGGCCTGTCTGGAACTCCTGGGCTTAAGCGAAACTCCACCTGGGCCTCCCGAGTGACTGCGCCGCCACCAAGCCGGCTCCCACCCTCTCTCTATGCGTGGCTCCGCGGGCTCCATTCTCCACACACTTGTCTGGGGGGCGCCAGGAGCCCCTCACCGGCCAGGCCGCAAACTCAGTAAGTGCACGAGGCTGCGGACCGGTCGGCTGCGCAAAGCAGCCCCGGACACAGTCACGACGCGGCCGCCTGGCGCTAGTCTCACCCAGCCGACTGCGCAGCCGCCCTCCCTCTCACACGAAGGAGCCTTTCTGCCTTTTACTATTTTTCAAAGCGGACCTAGGCTCCTGGCTCGAGCCTGAGGGGATACAAGGCGTCACGAGGGGCGCCATCACAGCGCCAGGTCGACAGCTTCCGCTGAAAGCCCTGTGCCGCTCAAAGCCCCGTGGCCCACGCTTCCGGCCTCGACCGACTAGGTCATCAGCAAACCCCGTGATACCTCGCTCCACCCTCAGGTCCTCCGCCCCAACGGTTCCGTGTCCTGGAACTTTCCACGTTCCTGCGCACGCGCTCTGCGACGCTTAACGTCCAGACTCCGCCCTCCTCTTGCCACGCCCCTGCCCGTCAAGGGCGCTCCCGCCCCCGTGCCGTACCTATTCTCCACTTCTTCCCGCGGGCAACCTCGCAACAGATCTCTGATTGGCTGAGCCGGGAAGCCGACTTCGTGAGGCGGTGGCGACGATAGGCTGGCAGCTGGCCGACTTCCGCAGAAGGCGATTGGTCGGTACTGCTGTCCAATCGGCGGCGGGCTGTCGGATTCAAATCGGGATCGTTGGGACTGCGGTCGTTAGTCTCTGGCGAGTCGTTGCTTTGGCGGGACGTGGACGTGTCTACTGCTGCTCCCGCTTTTCGCGCTCTCTCGTTTCATTTTCGGCAGTGCGCCAGCAGGATGGCCCACAAGCAGATCTACTACTCGGACAAGTACTTCGACGAACACTACGAATACCGGTGGGCGGCTTTCTCAGACCCCGAGTCGGCTCTCTCAGCTGGGGCCCCCGCGGGCGGGGCGACCAAGGCGTAACGGGGTCGGGGAGGGGGGGGGCCGGGGTCTGGGGGGCGGAGCCCGAGGGCGAGGGCCGGAGTTTGGGGTCGCGGCCACCTGGTGCCCCGCGTAGTCGGTCATAGTTGGGTGCCTGGCGCGCCCGGCCGATTGGGCCTTTGTTCAGTGTGCGCGGAGGGTGAGGGAAGAGCGGCCACGGGGCCGCATTTAGTGCCCGGGTAGGAACCGGCGCAACTTGGGGGTCCCGGGGTCCTCGGCGACGCGGAGTGACCCTCCGGTCACTTTTTTCTCGGCCGTGGCACAAGTAATTAGGCCGTTCAGTAACTGGTCTCAGTTCCAGTTGTTTGAACCAGGCCAGGAAAACCCGCCTGGTGCCGTCCTTTTCCGTTCGCAACCGTGCCACACACTTTCCCTGTTTCTGACGGGGTGATGCAACTTTTACTAGTTTGTGGTTTAGAGTGGTAATTTTCATCTGTTAACATAGAGGAACACACTTGTCTTCTTGTTTTTGAAGTGAGTGGTATAAGTTTTGGGGGCGACCCCCCGAAAATGAGCTTGATGGGAATTCGAAAATGTTTACTGGGGATGGTGATTTGGGCCATTATATATTGGCCGCAGTCATACAATTGAGGGCATTATTAAAGGAGTTTCATTTTAAGGCCGATTAAGAACTTGAGTGGACTTTCGGCCTTATTTTCTGCTAGTCTACACTGGCCAAATTTTGGGCTTCGAGGAACTTTTGCGTTTGAGTCCTGAAGCGATGTACCAGAACGTAGTGACTAATCGGTCAGTAAAATCAGACAGATTTTAAATGACCCTATCCCCCAATTAAACTAGACTGGGGGAAAGCGGGTAGGGACATTTAAAATTTGTTGTCCTTCTTGTGTGCGGGACACTTCATTTAGGGCGTGGCTTCAGAGACCAGTTAACCCCTTTTTCTTACTAGGTAGTGACTAGAACGCTGCGTCCTGGGATACTACCAAGATTTCGGGGAGATAAAGCCCATGCCATCGTTGGCCAAATTGTGACCTTGTTTTCTGTCTGCTGCCGTTGTAGGTTAGATTTCTATGAATGCTATTTAAGGAAGAAAGAACAAAACAGTGGGTGGTTTCTCTTTTTCTCTCCCTCGCAGCAGCATGGAGTCTGTTTTCACATGAGGAATACTGAAGATTTCTATGGGTAGTAATAATTGCACCCTTTTGTATTCCTAGCTAGAAAAATACCATGTTTTTCTGGCTGTAGGTAAATTTCAAGTAGATTGTCTTAACTTTATAGTAATAACTATACAGTTCTAATCGTGTAATATGCTGGCACAGTGTTCAATTATGTGATGCTAATCAAGAGCCATATTGAGGATATCTGATAATGAACACAATGTAAACCGTAATAACCTTACTAAAACCTGGAGAATTATTCTGAAACACATCTGGTGCCAAGTGTTTAGGATAAGGATTTAAGGGTTGGTACAAGTTTCTTTTGGGGCATAATACTGAAAGTAAGTGAAGCTATTTCTCAGACTTCTTTCTGATGGCAGTAGGTCCATTTTTTAGTTTTAACATACTCAAATGATTTGTGTGTGGTAATGAAGAAGGTTTACATATCTGCAGTGATTTACTTTAACCCAGTAAAAATTAGAGCTGGTATTAATTGGCCAAGGCACTAACCTTTATGAAACAGGATAGTAATTTCCCCAGATAATTTTAAAGGGGAAACTAGTGATAATATACCGCTAAGGCATGAGTCTAGGGTGGTTTGTATTAATATGTAATGGTGCAGCATGCAATGTAAACTTAAAAGGCTAGTATTTATTTTTCCCAGTGTGCAGTTATCTATATCTTTCTTAGATTTTTCTTAATTGCAAACTTAATTTCCTAGTCCTTTTACGTGAAGGTCTTAATGTTTCTAAGGGCATAACAGTGGGTGCCCCCACTCCCACATCATGGAAGTCTGTTTTCGCAGGAGAAAAACTGGTAATATCTCTGGGCAGGTTTACAAATTAGTAATACTTGCACTATTTTGCTCTTCAACTGAAATAAACGTTAGATTTTGGAAAAATTTTCCTTACGTGTAGTTTGAAAACTCTGTGTGGCAAAATATAGGTAGACTCTTCATATGGGCTTGATATTTTAAACAGTTTTTAAACAGTTTTCCTTTATAAAGAAACCCTGATGGAGGAGAGCCTGTTTCCGCGTTTATGGAGAAGGGTGGTAACTTCTATCTAAATAACTTGTTGGTAGATTTATGTACTCTGTAAATTTGAAAGACAAAAGGTACAAAAGCACTACATTTCTCTTTGAGAATAATCAACAATATAGAAGATAGAAATAAGATAACAGATTATTTGTAGAGCCTTAAAAGTTAGATGTTAAAGCAGCATTTAAAGAATGTGGGTGATAACTGGTAAGAATGACAAAGAATCACCATATAGTTCGCTGGAATTGGTGAAAACTGCAAATTATGGTAGTAAGGTATGACTTCGTGGCCTTAAGGCAATCTAGCAACATAAAAGAATTTTTCTGAGGCTCACTTTGCCCTGCAAGTGAATTGGTACTTAACCAACCACAGACTAAAATTTAAGTTGATGACAGCTGGGTGCTTATAATGGGTTAGGGGTTCAGTTTACTGCGTCCCAGAAAGTGATGAGATTGCACCTCATTCATCGCCATCCAACTGACTCACAGACATATCTTATACTGGTTAAAAATTTGGGTTGGTGGTTATGGATGGTTCAGTATAAAACTGTTGCTACTACTGGAGATGGTAAATATGGGGCTGAGAATTGTGACTTCTATAAAATCTTTTTTATGGTAATTGAGTAAAAGTTCTTACTCAATTTGGGGAAGGAGATTTGTCTGACAAATCTTTGACAGAATGCTTTGGGATACTCTTAATGATATAGATTTGTTTTTGAGAACTCGTACAGTTGTACATATTGATGGTTTAACTTTGAAGGTTATTCCATGCTTGCCCAAGAAACTGAACAATGTAAGTTTTGGATATAGGTCAGTAAGTTAACTGGAAAACTGTGAGGTTGCACACAATGTGTATGTGCAGTTAGTGGTTTTCTGTTTTTAATTATGAACACAGTACTTGAAGTATAAAGCAACTTCTGGAGCATACAAGGACTGGTAGTTACTACAAAGCTAGTGTTGGGAAGAGGAAACCCAAATTAACTGTAACTTACATTTTTCCTTACATAAAAGTCTAATAATCTGGGACACGGATAACAGCTCTACAGTCAGGGAGTAGGCTGGGTCCTTACCTCTTGTTGCTTTACCGTTCTCAATTTACTGTTGCTTCTGTGGTCCTAGCCTCCTGCTCTGGCTCCCTGATCGTATTAATGTACATTCAACAAGAAGGAGAAAAAGAAGAGTTCAGCATGTTCTTTCCCTTTGAGAAAACTTTTCATAATAAGTTACACATTTTCTTATATCTTGTTGGCTTATGATTTGGAGGCTGGTTAACCATATGCTCAACTTATATTTTGGGGTTCTATTCCTGAAGAAGATTCAGGCAACTGGTAAGCATTCTCTGGTAAGAGAAAAAGATTAATCCTAAGGAAAATGCCTTCTGCTTTTGGATTGTGCACTCTTAGCTCCCTAATTTGAACATAGGCCATCACATCAGAATTAAAGGTAGTAGAGTGTAATTCTCAATATTAAAGCAACAGAGTTGCTAAAGGGACATGTATAAAGCGACAGTTGTAGAAAAGGCACTGGACTAATACTTGGCTGTATCTTTTAACAGGCATGTTATGTTACCCAGAGAACTTTCCAAACAAGTACCTAAAACTCATCTGATGTCTGAAGAGGAGTGGAGGAGACTTGGTGTCCAACAGAGTCTAGGCTGGGTTCATTACATGATTCATGAGCCAGGTAAGCTTTGCTATATTATAGTAGAGCAGTAATTGTTGAAATATTGGTGGTTATGGTTGTCAAAACTTTAAAAATATCATTGACATCAACTGATATCTCAAAGTAACTCTTCTGATAAGTTAGTTTTTTTAAATGACTTATTTCTTGACTCTGGAGAGAGATCCAATTTTATGGTAAAATAAAATACCACAGGAGTGAAAGTAACACATTATTCTACTTGGAAAATAATGTAAGAACTAAAAAAAGATATTTTAAAATCTGTATCGTTAACAGTATCCCAAAGCATTTTACCATAAATATATCCTAAGACAAGTGTTCTTTTTTGTGTGTGAAAATTGATTTAAAGTGATTCACTCTTCAGCCCTTTTAAAGGATAGCTACCACATGAAGTTTAAATGAGGTAATAGCATATGAACTCAAATGTGTTTATGGGTATCTTATGCTATTATGTGCTATTAACAAAAAGTTGTTCAGGTATTAAATAGTAAACTCAAACTTTGTGAGTTTTCTAAACTAAAACAATGTGGGTTAAATTCTATTTTTGGGTTATCAGTAAATCTAACTTACAGCATTTATGTTTTGAACAAAATTTGAAGACATACTATAGAAGCTGAAGTAGGTGGAACTAAAACTATCGTGCTTTCTCCTCTGCTGTTAAAGAAAAACATTGCATTGAAAACTCTGAAAGAACTCATCGCTTTCTTGGGATTGAGATACGTAATCCTATTAGAATTCAGTCCAGATAATACAAAAGCAACTGAATAACTTAAGTGCAGATTTCTGTGCCCCACCTATTGAAGCAGAATCTGTGGGGATGAGCATTAGTATGAGATCCTGTAGATGATTTGAAAGAGGTGTTTTTCCCTATAAAGAGGTAATCTTTTTACTTTTAATCTGTTTACTGTAGACAGTAACTTTGAAGTAAAATTCATTTTAGATACCTCAAACCAGTTAATAGTGGACTCGGTTTATTTTATTCTGGCTTAGTTGAGAATGCTTTTGAATTTCTGATGAGTATATGAAAACCATATTAAAATGATTCAAAACATTTTCTTTCTACAGAACCACATATTCTTCTCTTTAGACGACCTCTTCCAAAAGATCAACAAAAATGAAGTTTATCTGGGGATCATCACATCTTTTCCAAATTTAATGTATATGTGTATATAAGGTAGTATTCAGTGAATACTTGAGAAATGTACAAATCTTTCATCCATACCTGTGCATGAGCTGTATTCTTCACAGCAACAGAGCTCAGTTAAATGCAACTGCAAGTAGGTTACTGTAAGATGTTTAAGATAAAAGTTCTTCCAGTTTTTCTCTTAAGTGCCTGTTTGACTTTACCTGTTACTTTTGTTCAATAAAGTTTGTATGTTGCATTTATCACTTTCAAGTTTTTGAGGTATATTTTCTTACAGTTAATTTGTGATTATTGAAATTGATTTCAGTGTTACAGTTTTAGCTCTGAGGAAGTTAACTTACCTTAAAGATCATGTTAAATGAGTTTAAAACAGCGTGGTATGATCTGGATACCATTTAATTCACTTAATTTAGAAATTAAGAACCAGGGATATGTTTAAAGCCAAAGTAGATTTTACCTCTTGAATTCCTAGAGAATTGGCTAGGACAGGAAAGCCCAAATTAATACTATCTGGGCTACTTCACTGTCACTGGCCACTAGTGGTCTTGGGAGAAACCTCTTAACTTTTTTATCCTCGTCTACATTTCCAAGGTAGGGATAATGTTTCCTATAAAGTAACACCACATTTTTAAAGGTTCAAAAACACTAAAACACCTTTGCCTTTTTAGCTTCTAGGAAAGTGTTTTCGGAGTTAGATGCAGACATAGGCTGTTTAATTAATTGCTATGCTATAGAAACAAATCAGCAGCCAGCATACATCAGGTCCCTTGGTTAAGAAAGGGTGTCTTTACACATGAGCACAATGAATTTTGAAGGTTGTGATTAGCAGCAACCTAGAATCTACTTCCCCCACCTCACTGCCACCACCACAGGATGTGTCCCAGGTAACAACAGAAATGACAAAATTAAATTTCATTACACTTTCGGGTAGACCCAATAGTGCTGAAAGAAAGGTGACAGCTACCCCTCAACTTCCAGCATAAATTCCTGCTGGACCAGACCCTAAGGTTCACTTCTGCTAGAGGCTGTGTAGTGAACTGAGACCTGGACAGAAATCTGAAAAAACTGGAAGTGCACCTGTCTCACTTGCTTGAAATACTTGGTATTCAATGGTAGAGTTAATAAAAGTCTGTGCAAGGGACAGAGGAAACCTACAATTTGCCTCAATCCCCATTATTTTGGCCTATTTTGCTGACATTTTCTGTCCCTTAAACCCACTTGCACTTTCCTCCAAGCCTTTGAGTGAGGGAAGTTCCTCCTCCATCTATTGAAATCCACCGCATTCTTCCCTGTACTTTCGGTCAACCTCCTATCCCTGCTGCACCTTATACATTTCTCACAGTATTTAACGAATTTGCTCTGTGTATAACTGTTTTTTTCCTTGTGAAAATTATACTATTCTATCTCTTGACCATGTCTTAGCACTTTTTAAAAAAAATTTTCGAAAGAAACCGAGCGGCGATTTAAATTATTTTCTGTGGCTACTTACAAACAACGTTTCTGGAAATTTAGGATACCAATAGAGTCTTGTAGGCTTTCCAGGTTTGCAGGACCTACAGGGTATGCAATTCCTGTAAGTCACCAATCTTGAGGAAATTTTAGGGAAATGCAGTGGCGGGGGTGGGAGTAATGTCGGCCTCCTCAGTTTCCTTATTAGTAAATCTTCCTCCTCTTCAGGTGACTGCTCAAAGGTCACCTCAGCGAGAGGCCTTTCCAGACTAACCCATCCCATCCTAACGCTAGACTCTTGAGGCCCAGGGGACAAGAGTAAATCACGGCCTCTCAGTTTCTAGTCGCTGCTGCCTTGGTGGAGACTATCTCGAATATCCCAGCAATAAAAGGCAGATCTGAGATTCCCGTAAGCTACTATGAGTCCCCAGCCCAGAGGACTCGGGGATCTGCATTTCCCGCAAGCTCCCCACAGCCCTCCACGTGCAGCCCGCGCAGGTCCAGTGCCGCGGCCGCCGCGTACTTCCGGCCGGAAGGAAGGGGAGGCTCTGTCGCTTTTCTGTGACGCACTTCCTGGCGTCGCCTGCGAGAGCGGAAACGCTTTGTCTGTCAGGCCAGCCGACAGCCGGCTGCTGGTCTCCCTAACGCGGCCTCCTCCGCGCCTCGCGCCATGGCGTCGGAGGGGCCGCGGGAGCCCGAAAGCGAGGTAAGGGCCGCCCAGGCCGACGGGGACTCTCTCGGCAGCCTCAGCCTGTCGGCCTGCCTCGCACTGGGGCCTCGGTCGGGCGGTGACTGGGCTGGTCCAACGGGCGTGGGTCGGATGCTGGTGACGGCACGGGAGCGCCCTACCGGGTGGTCACGATCTTCGCGCCCCGCCCAGGGTCCGCCTTGGGGTGGCGGTCAGCGGCCGCAGACCCCGCCCACAGTTAGCGCCGCGTCTACGGTGCGATGTCACCAAGCGCAGTGACTGCGGCCCAGCGCCGCGCTCCCCGCAGTCGGGGCGGGGGGACTCTGGCGAGCTTCCCGCGCTCTTGGGAACGGATAGATTGTTTTAAAGGACCCTGCGTTTTTCTGAACGTCGTTCTCCGGTCTACGTACTCAGCATTGCCACTAGAAGGCGCCCTGGCGATCGCATGCATTATTTTCAGACCCATAAAATTCTCGGTGAAAGTCAGTGTCTTACGAAGTAACTAAAAACTAAAGAAAGAAATCTATTGAATTCAAATTTCAAAGGCTCGTGATATTTTCTGGCAAAGCAAGGTTTGATATTTCAATAAAGCAAGACTTAGGGGTTCATGAGTAAAATGCATATGCTTTTGTGCAACTTTTTCAAGAAAATGTAATGGAAATAAACGTCTGCAGTGTGTTTTGGGTGCTGTAGTTAAACATTCAACGTGTATGTTTGACTGCAGTAGTTGTACTGTGTGCCTTCTACAGTTCTGTTATTTCTAAGTGAATCTCTGGTAAAACACCCTTATTCCAAGATTAAAATTGCAGAAACGTTATCAGGTGTGATCTTAACTATATAACCTGGGTTAAATTTTATTTCCACTTGAACTGGTTGTCCTTATTTTTCACTCTTAATGTTTGTGGACTACTGCCTTTTCTAACAAAAAAAAGCATTGGGGAGAAATCGTTAGCAAGCAGGTGCTTCTCTTTACGAGGCAGAAGTGTTTAAACAACATCGGGAACATTTCTGGGGCTATTAGAAACACCTCTTGGGTTTTTTGATCTCTGAATGTTTGTAGCCAAAACCTCATTTTTTTCCTCAGGGCATCAAGTTATCAGCAGATGTCAAACCATTTGTCCCCAGATTTGCCGGACTCAATGTGGCATGGTTAGAGTCCTCAGAAGCATGTGTCTTCCCCAGCTCTGCAGCCACATACTATCCGTTTGTTCAGGAACCACCAGTGACCGAGTATGTATCTAAATGTCTTGCCTGGGACTTGCTTTTTGGATTTAATGGTGATTAGACTGTAAAATACTTGGCAGTTACTGCACTCAAGTTCTGCAGATGGCAGAGGATGCTCTTCATTCAAGAAGAGTCTGAGCCAGTAGCACAACTTAACTGTAAACTGTGCCAAAAAACAGAAGCTTTAATTCCCCTTTTTTTCCTTCATACTCGTTATTTTCGGCAAAGAAGTGATAGAGACTGCATTGCATTTGTTAGTAAGAAATGCAGTTTCAGGCCAGGCGCTGTGACTCACGCCTGTAATCCTAGCACTTTGGGAGGCCGAGGTAGGTGGATTGATCACCTGAGGTCAGGAGTTCAAGACCAGCCTGGCCAATATGGTGAAACCCTGTCTCCACAAAAACACAAAAATTAACCAGGTGTGGTGGCGGACACCTGTAATGCCAGCTGTGGTGGTGGACACCTGTAATGCCAGCTATTCGGGAGACTGGGGCAGGAGTATCCCTTGAACGCGGGAGGCGGAGATTGCAGTGGGCCGAGATTGCACCACTACACTCAAACCTTGTTGACAGAGCAAGGCTCTGTCTTAAAAAAAAAAAAAAATTCCCGTTTCAGGGTTCATTTGTTCATATGGTTTAAAATTATATCATGTATCTAATGGGAGATGAAATGTGGAAGGAAGGGCAAAGGAAGGACCAGGTACACATACTCCTCATTTTTAAGGTTAACGTTTTAAAATCTTGTTCAGGGAAGGGGAGGGGACTAACAACCATAGTTGCCTCTGTGTGGATAATTTTTTGGAAATTGTTGACTTTTGCTTTCCACCGTTTTACTTTATATCTGTTATATGGAGAGGAATTTTACACATTTCAGGTTTAAGTTCATCTAAATTTGAGTTGAAAGAAGGCTTATATTTTTCCTTACATTTTCTTTTTCATTCTCAAGATTCATTCTCTAGGTATTTACAAAATGGCTTCCTCTTGTAGCTGAATTTAGACAAAAAACATATTAATCTTTCACATAATTGTGTAGATTTATTTGTAGACCTATTTTTAAGATTTGCATCAGGTGTAGTTCTAATCTAAGAATCCTTGTGCTTTGTTCTTCTTTGATATGATTCAAACTTGTTTCCTTTTATTTGTGCCTGCATGGTGTGATTGAAAATAGTTTGTACTGTATATAAATTCTAGAATTATATTTGCAAGAATGAGAATTATAATGAATAAGAAAATCATTGAGTTGTCTGGTGTATTTAGGAAATACTGAAAGTTGTGTTTTTTTGACAAAAGTTGAAACACTACCTTTATGTGCTGGAATTTGGTCTTTGGTAGGAATACCCTATTTTTCCACTGCATTTCATCCATTGGAAAGGGGAGTTTGGCTTGGATCTCACCTGAGTTGTTCCCTACCTTGAGTGTCTCACATAACAAAATACAAAAATATGTGTCAGTGATAAGAGCTCAAAGCCATCTGCTAGGTGGTATTCCAGTTACTCAAAATAGTTGTGGAAAACATTCACATGGCTGAAGCAACATTTTGGCAGTAACATGAGTGGAGACTAATCAGAGACTCAATAATGGGCAGTGCTGAATTTAAAAATTAGTTTTCTTGGCCAGGTGTGGTGGCTCACGCCAGTAATCCCAGCGCTTTGGGAGGCTGAAGCGGGTGGATCGCGAGGTCAGGAGTTCAAGACCAGCCTGGCCAAGATGGTGAAACACCATCTCTACTACAAAAATACAAAAATTAGCCAGTTGTGGTGGCAGGCGCCTGTAATCCCAGTTACTCAGAAGGCTGAGGCAGAGAATTGCTTGAACCTGAGAGATGGAGGTTGCAGTGAGCTGAGACTACGCCACTGCACTCCAGCTTGGGAAACAGAGCATGACTCTGTCTCAAAAAAAAAAAAAAAGTTTTCTTAACTCTCTCTTTTTTTTTTTTTAGCTTTTATTTATGACCAAGGAAAAATATTCATGCCTGGCAAGAACACAAGGATAAGGAAGGCATTAAGTTGAAGAGGAAGAGGTAGAAAGGAAAGGAGCCTTTAAAGTGGGGATGAAATAATGAGACTTCACATAGTTGAGAGTTGGTTATCTGGGCAATTCTAATATAGATTAAAAATTGCATTGCTATAGTCAAGATTACATGTAGATGTAATCTTGCTGCTGTGACAAAAGGAATAGAAGTTTCTGAAACAACTATTTCCTTTTTTTTTTTTTTTACTTATTCAACTACATAGCATCCTAAGTCATCTTTGTATGTCCCCTTCCCTCATCTTTCCTTAAAGAAAGTATAGTAACCTTTTCCAGAATCAGTCCTCCAGTACCTTTCACAGTGCACTCAAGGATGCTCATTTATTCGTTTGGAATTAATTATTGAAAGTCTTCCATAGTTTTGAAGTGATGGAGATGAAAATGAACATACCAGACTCTTCCATATTTATGTTATAGGACAAGACAAAGAAATTAGAAGTAGTCTAACAGATAACATTTGCCATGTTTGGAAAATACTGATTATTTACTGATAATCAAATTTGCCTATGCAAACAAGTTTGTTCCAAGTAATGTCCGTTGTCATCGTGTATCCTTTGTGACAAGTCCTGTGTAACCCATGTATGAGGATGTGTGCCTTTTGTTTGGGTATTATTGTATACTTTCACTTCTTTCATGGTTACCACAATCCATGAGGTGGCAGGCAGATGTAATGTTATTTTTGCACATGGGAAACTGAAGCTAGAAATGTTTGTTCATACTAATTCAAATAGGTGGCACCAGAACCAGAATTAACATGCTGTTCTCTAAAACTGCTACCGCTGTTGACAAGAGGTAGTTGAGCATTTTCACCATCTGTCAATATACTGTGAAAATTTTAGCACCAAATGATGTTTTTGAGTTAAAGCAGATCAGCTATGAGAAGAACTAGTGGTATACAACATCTGTGGGTGTTGTAAGCAGAAAGATAAGAGGTTCTGACTCAGAATGTGTCTGATGGGTGACATAAGAAGGGTGCAGAGGAGACTGCACCAGGGAAAAAGACAGAGATAGAGCCTTGGAGGGCAGGTGAGAGCCAGGCAAGCAAAGTCCAGGCCAGGGAGCTTTTCAAGTCATGTGATGGTCAAGCCAGACCCAACGGGTGCCTGGAGGAAGAGGCAAGAAGGAGGTACTGGGAGACCTGGAAGCCATTGGTAGGAAAGGGGCAAAGGGAAGTGGAGCCAGAAGACCAGCAGGTATTGCACAGGTACTCAGACATTTTGATTTTAATGCGGATGGGGCAGCGTAGGACAGTGAATGAGAAACAGGTGTGTTACTTTGGGTTTAGGGTCATCTGGACCACTCCTGGCATCTGGAATTTCCCAGATATGCCATTTGAAGCCACACCAGATGCTGTGAGTTACTGCTTTGATATTCTGTATTTTGTGTTGTTTTCTGCATGTAATTGTGTTTGCACTGGATGGAAATGGAAAATACCAACTTTCCAGAGGAGGAAGGACCGGTGAGGGGACAGAAACCCAGATGACTTATCCAGAATGGAAAACTGGATTGTGATTGAGCTAGGACCCCAACCAAGGTCTGCTGACTCCTGGCTGAAAATTTCCTGGATGGCAGCAGTGGTCAAAACCAATGGACCCTGTCCCTGCTTTCCTTTTTAGCTACATTTCATTTATCTGTTCATGTATCTATTTGTTGGACTTGGGAATAGTCTTTTTCACATTTCTTTTTTCTGTCAACCCATCTTCTTTTATGAAGAACAGATTATCCACCTTCCCTGACACTTGCACCCCACTAGCTTTTCTGAACTACAAACAAAATACAGCACAGAATTCACAGGAACATGTAGGCAGTGGGATGAGGCTTTGAGCCTCTTTTCTACAAAGAGCTAGTCCTCAGTGCTGTATGTTTGGAGCAGTGCTAGGTCAGTTGTTTTGTGGGACAAAGGTCAGTAAAAAGGTTTTATTTGATTTTTAATTGGGAATATTTCATGTTAAAGTTACTTACCTGTAAGTAAAAGATCTTAGAAAATCTAAGTTAACATATCATGAAATAGTATACAGTGAGATGAGGTAATATATGATTAAGTTCTGGATAGAAGTGAAAGCAGTAAACATTATTACATTATAGGTAGAGCCTGTAGTCTTCCTTTCTTATTCAGTATAGTCTCTTACTTGCAGCGCATTAGAAATATGATTTCTAGTGAGCAATGCTTATGCTCATAGCTCCTGACCGCGTAACAGTTTGAAGGTCTTACAGGGTGTGTCATGGTTAGGTTTGGATTTTTCTGCCTTGCAGTGTACTGGTACATTTTGGAACAGCTCTGGAAATTAACAGAAACATTTGCTGGAATGAGGAGGTCACTATTTGTATTTTAAATTAGTTGCTTAGCATTTTGTCATTGTATCAGCTTTCATGGGGAAAAGGTTGAAACCTGTAGCCTTGTATCAAATTGGCTAAAAAAGAAAAATTAGTGTTAAATTATATTTTGGTTTAGTCTAGCAGCTTGGGATAAATTGAGGCAATAGCAGCTTTCAAAGCTGGCATCCATCTTGTTAGTAAAGTGTGTAGTTTCCATCCACAGTGCCATGCAGTGTCTCCTTTGCACTCTGGCCCTGACAGTCAGCAAAGCGCAGGATGTCATGGTGGGTTTGGAGCAGGGAAGTGCTGGAGAAAACCATTTGCAGCAGGCCTGATGGAGATATTGCAGGCTCTTGCGTCCTCCCTCAGCGAGAGAATGGTCTTTTGGGGCATTTTGACCAGGGTTGCTGGAAGGGCTTTCCCAAATACTTGGTAGCAGCTGAGTGAAAAGCTGCTGGAGCATCTTCTGGCCCCGTTGATGTTTCTTATGGACTTCCAGCTCATTAGTGAAAAAAATAGAGTCAACATCTTTCTTTGTAGGAAAGAAACACTCAGAGATTTTATTTGGCTTTTAATTAAGGATATTTCAACGCTAGAGTGAATGGTCTCAAAAATATTAAATGTTAAGTTTGAATTAGTTTATTACAGAAAAGCTTCTTGGTTTGCAGTATGAAATCTGCAACTAAAGTTTACACTTTTTACTTAGGCAGAAAATATATACTGAAGACATGGCCTTTGGAGCTTCAACTTTTCCACCTCAGTATTTATCTTCTGAGATAACTCTTCATCCATATGCCTATTCTCCTTATACCCTTGACTCCACACAGAATGTTTACTCAGTGCCTGGCTCCCAGTATCATTATAACCATCCCAGTTGTTACCGAAGTTTTCAAACAGTGAAGCATCGAAATGAGAACGTGTGCCCTCTCCCACAAGAAATGAAAGCTCTGTTTAAGGTGAGTAATGATGTCATTTTGTTGTGTCCTTTAGTTGGTTGCTTTAATGTTTAAAATGTAAAGAAATGGTAAATTTGTACATCATATTTAAGCACTGTGTATTTTTTTGTATTTAACCTTTTAAAAATTGTTGAATTATGAATACTTAAGATTTTGGTACTTTAAACTTTTTATAGTGGTGGTTTTATTTCATGTTGCTTTTTAATCTTTCCTGCAGAAAAAAACCTATGATGAGAAAAAAACGTATGATCAGCAAAAGTTTGACAGTGAAAGAACTGATGGAACTATGTCATCCGAGATAAAATCAGCTAGAGGTTCACATCATTTGTCCATTTATGCTGAGAATAGTTTGAAATCAGGTAAAAATAACCAACTATGTAGTATAATGCCAGCCTACCGTATGTGCCCCAGAGACATTCCTGCTGTGTGTACAGCTGTTTCTGTGGGCTTGTTCATTATGACTACTCCAAGAAATGAGAACTGGGCCTGACACAGCTTAGGGCGTCCGACTTCCTAAGCAATTCTAGAGGTCTTTCTTCCCAGAGATGGGATGATTATTTGGTACCTGTTGCATTGTGGGATCTTAAGTGCCTATAATTTGTATTATTTGGTATATACATTTTTCTCTTTTCATTGACTTCACTCATAAACCATCTGGTACAAGGGATGTTTTAACTATTAACTGTAATAACTCTGGTCTTATAATTAAATGAGGGGCTTCATGAAGCTGCAGCCTACCTTATCCATTGCATTTCAGGAGAAAGATGGGAAAGAGGTTATGCGTTTTATGCTACCTGCTTCCCTCTAGTTTATTCCAGCAAACTGAAAGATGGAAAGTTACTAACACAGAAAATTCGTTAGAGTCCCTTTAAATTTGCAATACTCTAAAATGTATATTAAGAAAAATTAAAATGCCCAGCTGCACAGTCAGGTTAAGGTAACTATTTCATCAGCCTTAGCATTACAGTTATGCCTCACTTACTGATGGGGACACATTCTGAGAAGTGTGCCCTTAGGTGATTTCGTCATTGTGGGAGCATTTAGAATGTACTTACACAGACCTAGATGGTATAGCCCACTACCTAGCTAGGCTATATGATACAGCCTATTGTTCCTAGGTTATAAACCTTTATACCGTATTACTGTACTGAATACTGTAGGCAACGGTAACATAGTGGTAAGTATTTGTGTATCAAAATATAGAAAAAGTACAGTAAAAATACAGTAAAAAGATACAAAATATTTTACCTGTATAGGGCACTTACTGTGAATGGAGCTGGCAGAACTGGAAGTTGCTCTGGGTGATTCAGTGAGTGAGTGGTGTGTGAATGTGAAGGCCTAGGGCATTACTCTACACTATTGTAGACTTTCTAAACATTGTACACTTAGGCTACATGAAATTTATGAAAGTGTTTTTTTCAGTAATTAATCTTAGCTTATTGTAACTTTTTTACTTTATAAATTTTTAATTTTTTTAACATTCTGACTCTTGTAATGATACTTACCTTTTGTAATAAAACACAAACATGCAGAAAAACCAAAAATATTTGGCTTGGGCAAAAAATTCTTTCTTTACATCCTTATTCTAGAATTTTCTATTGAATTTTTTTTTTTTAACTTTCTACACTTTTTAATTAAAAACGAAGACATAACCACACACATTAGCCTAGGCCTGTACAGGGTCAGGATCATCTGTATCACCACTGTCTTCCACCTCCACATCTCGTCCCACTGGAAGGTCTTCAGGGACAGTAACATGCATGGAGCTGTCATCTCCTGTGATAACAATGGCTTGTTCTGGAATCCCTCCTGAGGCACCTGCTTGAAGCTGCTTTATACTTAACTTTTTCTTTTGTCATTTTGGGTTTTTTTTGAGACATAGTCTCACTGTGTTACACAGGCTGGAGTGCAGTGGCGCTATCTTGGCTCGCTCACTCCAACCTCTGCCTCCCAAGTTCAAGCAATTCTTGTGCCTCAGCCTCCCAAGTAGCTAGGGGGCATGTGCCCCCACACCCAGCTAATTTTTGTATTTTCTTTTATTTTCCTTTTCTTTTTTTTTTTTTTGAGACGGAGTCTCACTCTGTCGCCCAGGCTCGAGTGCAGTGGCGCGATCTCTGCAAGATCGACTCACTGCAAGCTCCGCCTCCCGGGCTCATGCCATTCTCCTGCCTCAGCCTCCCAAGTAGCTGGGACTACAGGCGCCCGCCATCTCGCCTGGCTAGTTTTTTTGTGTTTTTTTTGGTAGAGACGGGGGTTTCACCGTGTTAGCCAGGATGGTCTCGATCTCCTGACCTCGTGATCTGCCCGTCTGGGCCTCCCAAAGTGCTAGGATTACAGGCTTGAGCCACCGCGCCCGGCATATATTTTCAATAGAGTTGGGGTTTTACCATGTTGGCCAGGCTGGTCTCGAGCTCATGGCTGCAAGTGATCTGCCTGCCTCAGCCTCCTGAAGTGCTGGAATTAAGGCATGAGCCACCTTGCCCTGGCCAAATTTTTCTTTTGTAAGTAGAGGGAATATATACTCCAAAGATAAAAAGTATAATACATACATAAACAAGTGATATAGTTGTTTATTATCATTGTCAAGTATTATGTACTATACATCATCCTATGTACTATACTTTTGTATGCCTGTTAGCTCAGTAGGTTTGTTTACACCAGCATCACCACAAACATGTGAGTAATGCATTGCACCATGACATTACCAGTAGGCAATAGGAATTTTTCAGCTTCATTACAATCTTGTGGGGCTGTTGTATACGTAATCCATTGTTGACCAGACCATCACTATGTGGCACGTGACTGTACATACTCCTAAAATGTGCAGTGGATTTTGGTTTTTCTGCACAATGGCCCAACCAGAGTGATTGATATTTATAACCTTTATACTTTTACAAAGGAAGGTGAACAACACTGGTAAGAATTACGGTGTTTTGACAACAACCTGTTGCATCGATAGCAATAGTCTTTCTACTCTGCAGTTTTTGCTTGAGTACTGGTCATCAAACAGTAACTAAATTTTTATTCTTAATTTTGTAATTACAGATGGTTACCATAAGCGAACAGACAGGAAATCCAGAATCATTGCAAAAAATGTATCTACCTCCAAACCTGAGTTTGAATTTACCACACTGGACTTTCCTGAACTGCAAGGTGCAGAGAACAATATGTCAGAGATACAGAAGCAACCCAAGTGGGGACCTGTCCACTCTGCCTCTACCGACATTTCTCTTCTAAGAGAAGTAGTAAAACCAGCTGCAGTGTTATCAAAGGTGAGGTGAGGGTTTCTCTCTTACTTTTTCTTTTTCCTTGGTACACACTTTTTAAATTGTCTCACTTCAAACATTACACATTAAATACTGCTGTGGGCTTTGATGTCCATGGAGCTGGGGAGGATGCATTGGGGGAGACCTTTCATTGTGCACTTAGATGACCTTTGTTAGAACAGTTTACAATGAGGCTGTAACATCTAGTGCAGCTATTGTTTTATTTTTTGTTTGTTTGTTTGTTTGTTTTTTCGCTCTGTCACCAGGCTGGAGTGCAGTGGCACAATCTCGGCTCACTGCAACCTCCACCTCCCGGGTTCAAGCAGTTCTCCTGCCTCAGCCTCTGGAGTAGCTGGGACTACAGGTGCACGCTTCAGGTGCACGCTGCCACGACCGGCTAATTTTTTTTTTGTATTTTAGTAGAGACGGGATTTCATCATGTTGCCCAGGCTGGTCTTGAACACCTGAGCTATGGCAATCTGCCCGCCGTGGCCTCCCAAAGTGCTGGGATTATAGGCGTGAGCCACCGTGCCCGGTTGCAGCTAGTGTTCTAAAAGAATCACCTAGTATAGCTTTTTTTTTTTTGCGGGGAGGGAGTCTCACTCTGTCGCCTAGGCTGGAGTGCAGTGGTGCGATCTTGGCTTCTTGGCTCACTACAATCCCCGCCTTCCAGGTTCAAGCAATTCTCCTGCCTCAGCCTCCTGAGTAGCGGGGACTACAGGTACACGCCACCACATCTGGCTAATTTTTTTGTATTTTTAGGAGGGATGGGGTTTCACCATATTGGTCAGGCTGGTCTCGAACTCCTAACCTCAGGTGATCCACCTGCCTCGGCCTCCCAAAGTGCAGGGATTACACGATTGAGCCACCATGCCCAACCTAGTGTACTCCTTTTTATGTGGTAGCTGAAAGGTGTCGTAGTGCCTCAGAAGGAAAAGATTCTAGCAGAGTGTAGCTGCTTTGACAGCCCATTTTCAACACACTATTTCTAGCATTCTGGTAGTACTTTTTCCAATACAGAAAAAAAAGACTTTTTTAAAAATTGAAATACATTAAGTCCTCACATAATGTTGTCAATAGGTTCTTGGAAACTGCAACGTTATATGAAAAGCCGTATAGTAGGTCCTCCAGTAACATTTTCTTCACTATCATTTTGATGGTGATGAAAAAAAGGAATTGGTTTTGTTTTATGTTGTTTTGTTTAAAGTCACAGTTTCGAAGAACCTGTCCATGGTGCTAAGTGAGGACTTAACTGTAGTAATATTTAAAACTGCGTAGTGTAACTTCTGAATTTTCCGGGCTTTTATCTACATCTTTGTCTTGTTAATGATGCAGCAAATTCAGTAAAACTTATTACAGCAGGTAATTCACTTTGTTAAACATTTGATCTCAAAGTTTTAGTCCACCAAGTTGAGGCATTTCTCTCAAATGGATTGATTTGAGACTTCAGGAAGAAATGGTGTCTAGTTAGTAGTTCCTAAAATGGCTTCTGATGAATTTCCACTGAAGGAGCAGTGGAGTACATGCCAGTACCAAGGCAAGCAGAAAGAAGAAAGATAAAGAAAACAGGTCTCACCTGTTCACTTTACCTCTTGAGTTGAGAAAGGATTTGTTTCCTGCCCTTGGACTTCTGTTAGGTGCCTGGACACTAAGGCCTGAGGGCTCAGTGACAGTTGCTGGTAATGTGTAGAAGATACGCCATTGTGTAGCAGTTTGCATGCAGGACCCTCACACTGTTGAACCTCACACTGTTGTAGCATGGTGCTTTACTGTCAAAGAGCTGGGAGAAGTCAGGCCAACTGATGGCTATCTAAAAATCATAGTTCCATCTGACCTGCTCCACGGGCTCCAGGCTGGGTTTGTGCAGTGCAGTGGCTGAATAGCCACAGGGCTCCTGGTCTTCATCACGTACAGCTCTCATGAGTACCCTACAGAAGTAGTCCAGGATGCTGTGTAAGCCTCAGGGTCGGCTCGTGGAGTGAGCAGGAGTATGACTGGTACTTTATATCAAGGCCACTTGTTACATGTGACTGTTAATGTATTTGAACATATGAAGTAAGATAGAAGATACACATACTGATTGCTCTATTAATAGTCACTTGCACTCTTGAATTACGTTTGGGCTTTTTAAAAATTTATTTTCCTTCTAAAAGAAACTTTTTCCTGATGGTATTAGTAATGTCTGTAAATGACAAAAAATATATATATTTTTCTGAAATTGTACAACCAAAAGAAAAGCATGCTTGACACATAGTCTTTTAAAAATGGTCTATTGTGGGAATTTCCTTCACTGTATGATTATAAATATGTACAGTCTTACATTTGAATTTTTTAAAACTTTGTTGGTATTTTTTCCATGCCATTAAGTATTTTTTAAAAACAGCTGTTGCATTGGATCTCTCATACTGATATGTATAATTTATTTACCATTCTTGAACAGGTACGCTATTTCTAATTTTTTACTGACCTTGGTGAGCATAAAAGTTATGTTTACTAAAAGAACAGGCTGTGTTTTAATATTATTTTTTATTCCTGGACTCATGTTGTGAATTGGCAAATGGGTAAATTTGTGAAGCATATGAATTTTAAAAATTATTTTAAATCCATTATCTACTTAATGGATTCAACTTTGAATCTTTTAGTTTACTTTTGCCTCTGGTATTAGTCACTTGGAGGAGCCTTTTAATATACTCAATCCCCCCATACACATAGTGTCATTGTATATCTTATGTTTAATATGTGAGACAGCTTTCTGTCTTCATAAAACAGGGCATACATTGCAGGCTTACATTTGTTGTCAAAAAACAGGGCATACATTGCAGGTTCACATTTGTTGTCATAAAACAGGGCATACATTGCAGGTTCACATTTGTTGTCATAAAACAGGGCATACATTGCAGGCTTACATTTGTTATCTTTGTAGACATTTTGATGGACTATTGGACTTCGGTGTGTGGGCCTCGTGAATGATGGCTTTTGCATTTACATGGGATCATTGCAGCTTTAAGAGTTGTGTGGTGCATCTGTGCCAACTTGGAAAGTTTGTCAGTGGTATGGTAAAGTTTTTTTAAAAGTTGCCACAATATTATGTGTGGTGTGATTCCATTATGGGAATTCATATAAAAATATGATACACAAATGTTTATATCATAGACAAAGAAATAGAAGGATACTAATGAAGCTATAGATGTGGGTGGTGTTTTCCTCTAGGGAGTGAGATTTAGTTGAAGGAAGGAAGTTAACTTTTCGCTTTGTGTACTTATATATTTGGAAATTTTAATTAGCATATATTTTGCAGATTTTAAGAATGGCAAGGGAAGCTATATTTTAAAATTAAATGATTACTTGGAATTTGAAATGGAAAGTAACTGCTTTGGCTTTTTTAAAAAAATAGATTTTATTTTTGAGAGCAGTTTTAGGTTCACAGCAAAGTTGAAAAGAAAGTACAGAGATTTCCCATATGCCCCTTGCCTGCACACACACACACAGACAGAGCTTCCTTCATTATCAACATCTTGTGCTGGAGTGATGCATTTGTTACAATTGGTGACCTGCATTGACATCATCATCACCCAAAGCCCATCGTTTGCATTAGGGTTCACAGTTGATGTTGTGTCTTCTAAGAGTTTGGGGAAATACATAATGATGTGTGTCTACCGTAGTAGTATGGTACAGAGTGGTTTCACTGCCCTAAAAATCTTCTGTGCTCCACCTGTTTATCCTTCCCTCCCCTCAACCCTGCTAACTACTATCTTTTTATAGTCTCCACAGTTTTGTCTTTTCTAGAATGTCACATAGCTGGAATCATGTAGTATGTAGCCCTTTTAGATTGGCTTCTTTCGCTTAGAAATGTGCATTTAAGTTTCTTCCATGTTTTTTCATGGCTTTGATAGTTCATTTTGTTTAGGGGTCCATAATAGTTCATCATCTGGATATACCACAGTTTACCCATTCACCTACTTAAGGACATCTTGGCTGCTTCCAAGTTGTGGCAGTTATGAGTAAAGCTGCTGTAAACATCCGTGTGCAGGTTTTTGTGTGGACATAAGTTTTCACCTCCTTTGGATAATTACCAAGGAGTGCAGTGGCTAGATGATATGGTAAGAGTATGGTTAGTTTTGTAAGAAATTGCTGAACTATTAGATATCTCCCAAAGTGACTGTATCATTTTTCGTTCTTACCAGCAATGAATAAGAATTTCTGTTGTCAAAGTGTTCTGGATTTTGATATGTAGTGTTATTTATCTCCTTGTTTTAATTTGCATTTCTCTGATGACATCTAATGTGTTTGCTTTTTAGGGTGAAATAGTGGTGAAAAATAATAACCCAAATGAATCTGTAACTGCTAATGCTGCTACCAATTCTCCTTCATGTACAAGAGGTAAAAGTGGCTACAAAAATGCTAATTTTTTAAATGTCATATACTTTCTAAGTTCATTTTTAACTCTAGTGCAATTGAAATGGTTTTTGTTGTAAAACCTTAAGACAGCTAATGACTTGTGAGTAACCTAACATCAATGTTAGTTTAGAAAGTTAAAGTAAGTAAATGAGATCCCACATCCACACACAAGGAGTATAAAATAAGAGACAGGAATTCTAAATGAAGTATACATCCAATTCAGTGAGAAATTTTATGAACTCAGCAGTGACTACTTCCTTTAGTATTGCCTATTCTCAAAAGTTTTTGAGACCGTTAAAAATTGAGAACCCCAAAGAGCTGTTGTTTATTTGGGTGATACCTGTCAACATTTGCCCTATTCAAAGTTCAAACAAATTTGCTTAAAATAAACAATAAGCATATTGCATTTTAAGATAGCATATTTTTATGAAAACCATTTTTCAAAATTAAAAAGCTGTAGTGCAGAGAGCAGCCTTGCTTTCCACTTGTGCAGCTCTGCCATCTGGCTCTGTAGATTTGCCATGGCATTCACCTGCCTCACAGTCCTGCCTCATACAGCATTTGGAAGACTCCCAGGTGGTCTCATGAGAGAGGGAGAGTAGGGAAGGCGACTAACGCGTTTGTACTCCAGAAGAACGGTTTTGAATCCATAGACACCTGCAAGGGTCATGGGAGCGTCCTGTCACACTGTAAGGACTGCTCATCTGTCCTGTCCTGGCCAAGAAGTAATATACTCAGAGAGAGTTCCAAGTACCCTGCTTTGAAATTTTTACAGTAGCTTGTCCTAACAGACACTTTTACAAAATGATTGCAAATTTATTCATAGGGTGTTTTCTTCTGTGTTCTCATGTTTGATATGTATGTGGTTGAGTGATGGTCTGTACTTCACAGGCTGCTCTGAGGATGTGTAGTTCTGTAGTGAGGAGAACAGTCTGTCTTACCCTTGGGGGTAGCCACAGGCTGCTGACAGGTGTTCGCCTGCCTGTGTCCTGATAGATGTCTTTTTGTTTTGTCTGTATATAGAGTTTCATGGGCACCTAAAGGAGTAGTGTTGCTGTACTTATGCCTCTGTTCTAAAAGAAATAAATTACCAGTTATTGTGATAGCTGAAGTCTAGTGATCTTTGACTTCTGATGTTAAAGGTACACTTCAAGGTTAGTAGGGACAAAATTTGATCTTTAGTTCGTTAATTTTGTGTGCTTGCCACGTGGACATTTATTGTGGATTGTTGTTTTTTGACTAAAACTACTGTTTGTCTACCCATCTCCAACCCCCAGGTTAAAAAACCAGTTTCCAGGAAAATTAACCTTACAAGTTAAAAGGGAAAAAAATGCAGCATGCATGCCCCAAGAAGAAAAACAAGTTTAGTGACTACTATAGTTTCCAAGAGGATGTTTTCAATGATAGCCTACATTTAATGATGCTCTGAGCAGTTACCTCATGTAATGCATGTTTGAGTAACTAAGGAATTTCTATTTTACTGTTGAGATTGTTCAACAATTTTGGTTATCTTTGAGCAGAGTTATCTTGGACACCAATGGGTTATGTTGTTCGACAGACATTATCTACAGAACTGTCACCAGCCCCTAAAAATGTTACTTCTATGATAAACTTAAAGACCATTGCTTCATCAGCAGATCCTAAAAATGTTAGTATACCATCTTCTGAAGCTTTATCTTCGGATCGTTCCTACAACAAAGAAAAACACATTGTTCATCCTACCCAAAAGGTACGTGTCACTAGAGACAGAAAGTAGGATGGTGGTTGCCAGGGGCTCAGTAGAGTGGGGAATGAGAAATTATGTATTAATGGGTACAGAGTTTCAGTTTTGCAAGAGGAAATGAGTTTCTGAAGATGGATGGTGATAATGGTTACACAAAGTGTGAGTGTACTTAATGCCATTAAAATGTTCACTTAAAAATAGTTAAGATGGGCCGTGTGCAGTGGTTCAGGCCTGTAATCCCAGCATTTTGGGAGGCCAAGGCAGGCAGATCACGAGGTCAGGAGATTGAGACCATCCTGTTTAACACAGTGAAACCCCGTCTCTACTAAAAAATACAAAAAAATTAGCTGGGCATGGTGGCAAGCGCCTATAGTCCCAGCTACTTGGGAGGCTGAGGCAGGAGAATGGCATGAACCCGGGAGGCGGAGCTTGCAGTGAGCTGAGATCGTGCCACTGCACTGCGGCCTGGGCGACAGAGTGAGACTCCGTCTCAAAAAAAAAAAGTAAAGTTAAGATGGTGTGTTTTATGTTATATATACATACGTATATATGGTACTATTTTAAAAAAAGATTAGGGAAAAGGAGATGTGCATCACATTTTGATTACTTTGATTTTCTGTGCTACTGCATAGTCTTTGTTTTTGAGATGGAGTCTCACTCTGTTGCCCAGGCTAGAGTGCAGTGGCATGATCTTGACTCACTGCAACCTCCGCCTCCCAGGCTCAAGCGATTCTCCTGCCTCTGCCTCCTGAATAGCTGAGTTTACAGGTGCTTGCCACCACGCCTGGCTCATTTTTGTATTTTTCATAGAGATGGGGCTTCACCATGTTGGCCAGGCTGATCTCACTCCTGACCTCAGGTGATCGTGAACCTCGACCTCCCAAAGTGCTGGGATTACAGGCATGAGCCACTGTGCCTGGCCAGGATAGTCTTTTTTTTTTTTTTTAATCCCTCCAAATCCTAACTGTAAGTGGGTTTCATTCTATACCGTAGTCACTAGTCTGAGTTTGTCGTACTTGCACGTTGAAGAAAGAATAGGTTGTGAGTCAAGGAATACAAGTGATAGCTTTTCTTTATGAGTGAGAATGTACATTTTGGACCTATCGACTTAAAATGTCTGTGAGCCATTTTGAATTCTTTAAAGAAGAAATGTTGGCATAAGTTTTTGCTCTGGTGTGTAAAGTTTCTGCTTCTTTTTCCCTCAGTCTTTGTTGAATTTAAATGACTCTTTTACCAGTATAAGAGTACTAGAAGCAAAATAATTGAATTCCACATTTTATGATCATGTGGTACATGTTACTGATTTTTGGTTAGTGGAATTTATTTACTTGTTATATGATAGCATTCAGGGTAGATTTTTTTTTCCCCTTAAGTAATTTTAGTGTTTTTTTGTTTTGTTTTGTTTTTTTTCACTGCAGCTGTGACCTCCCTGGCTCAAGCAATCCTTCCACCTCAGCCTCTCTAACAACTAGGACTATAGGCATGCACCAACATGTCCAGCTAGTATTTGTATTTTTTATAGAGGCAGGGTTTTGCCATGTTTCCCAGGCTGGTCTTGAACTCCTGGGCTCAAGCAGTCCTGCCTCAGCCTCCTAAAGTGCTGAGATTACAGGCATGAGCCACCACACCCAACTTTAAGTTACATTTTTATTGTTTCCTAGAACTGTTTCTTCAAGAGCCTTTTTTTAATTGGTCTAGATACAGTTCTTCATTTTCATTGTGTATGGATACATTATTTTGGGTTGAAATGTGGTCTTGTTTAGCATAACGGTTTCCTTTCTTTTTGAGTATGGGGATACTTTTTGATTTCTAAAAATGTAATTAGCCCATTCCACATAAATGGTAGCTGTGTATTTACAGTGGTGACAATTAGAATGAAGGGAGATGTGTGCTTGTTCCTCGTTGCTCTGTGCATGTATTTGAGAGAAAGCAGTATATGTAAGGGAGAGACCCTTCCTTTTGTGTACACACTGAACTTGACTCTCAGTGAAGCCTCCCGCCTGTCTCCATGGCTCCTCTGGGTGGCCAGGCACAAGCTGGACAACAGCCCACTGTCTATTTTTTTTTTTTTTTTTTTTTTGAGATGGAGTCTTGCTCTGTCACCCAGGCTGGAGTGCAATGGCATGATCTCGGCTCACTGCAGCCTCCGCCTCCCGGGTTCAAGGGATTCTCCTGTCTTAGCCTCCCAAGTAGCTGGGATTACAGGTGCCCGCCACCATGCCTGGCTAATTTTTGTATTGTTTTAGTAGAGACGAAGTTTCACCATGTTGGTCAGGCTGGCTCGAACTCCTGACCTCAGGTGATCCACCCACCTCAGCCTCCCAAAGTGCTGGCATTACAGGCGTGAGCCACCGCACGTGGCCCCCGACTGTCTAATTCTTTGTTGCAGCTGCCAAGTCACTCTCAGAGCCAGTTTTCCTAATATGCAGTTAGCATTCTAAGAGTTAACAGATTTTGTTTTATTTTCGCAAGATCTTTTTAAAAAATTTTCTTAATTATAGGTCTAAGAAAAGCTTATTTTAGAAAAATTCTAAAAGATAAGAAGAAAATCAGCATCTCCTGTTATCTTCTAACCCAAATAGCTTTGCATTTTACATAGCTGGAGTGATAGTAATCAAAATGGTTTTTTAAGAAGCTTTCTGTATTGTGAAATTTTATTACAGAAATGATAAATGTAACACTTCAAGGATCTACTTACGGAAAAGGTCATCTCTCCCATACTTTTGATGCCTACCTTCAGAGAAACCTGCATTAGCAATCTGGCATATGTCCTGCCTCAGGCTCATGAAAATATGAACAAAGAGGGAGGAGTTTCTCTGTTTCGTTTTGTTTTGTTTTGTTTTGTTTTGTTTTGTTTTTCTTAAAATGTGATCATTTTATACACATTACCCCTAAACCTGTCTTTTTCACTTAGAAAAATATCATGGACAGCTCCTGTGGGTCAGTAGATAAACATACTCTCTTTAATAGCTGCTGAGACTTTTACTTCTGAAGTGTAAATTCCCACTGGGTATAGCAGGGCCTAAAACAAAAAGTTCCCTGCCCTTTTAGAGCCTCCATTCTGATGGAGGGAGGCTGACAACATGCAGACAGATATAGGACATGTCAGAGAGTGATCAGTGCTCTGAAGAGAAAACCATGGAAATTCCCAGGGTAGAAAGCAACAGGTAGATAGAGTTGAGAAGCGGCCCCAGCCTAGCCAAATTCTAGTGAAGGGGCTTCAGTGCAAAGGCCCTATGGCCAAAGCACATTTGACCTTGGATAAGGAGAGGCCCGGGGGGTTAGGGGCCTGTAGGAATGATGAGGTCACATTTAGCAGTCCTTGGATGGTCCCAGGTGTTTGTCTGATTTGAAGGTTCCATGGGTGATTCTGCTGTGCAGACAGGTGTGATGTGCAGATGACGAACCACTGGGCCGTGCTGATGGAAATGGCCTGCCTAAAATTACATGGAGAGCTTAGACTGGGATCAGGAAGGTCATGAACATCATGATCTCCTCAGGCTAAAAATTAGGTTCTGTCCAAATCCACCAGTTTTCAAAAGGAATTGGGCATTACAACTATTTGAACAAACTTTTTTTCCTTCAGAACTATTCTAGTGAATGCTGGCTTTTTAAAAAACAGGGATGAGGAACCTAACTCTGAATAAAATTGCCATGTGATTATAGGACTTGATATCTTAATTTTGCTGATACATAGTATTAAACATTCTATTGACTGCCCTAAAAACTGACGATTTTTGCTTTGATTTTTTTGTTCTAGTCTAAAGTATCACAAGGTAGCGACCTTGAACAAAATGAAGCCTCAAGAAAGAGTAAGAAAAAGAAAGAAAAATCTACATTAAAATATGAAGTCCTGAGAGTTCAAGAGCCTCCAAGGATTGAAGTACATTTATATTTATTACTCACATTGTGTGATATAATAAGTGGTTGTTTCTTAAGAGAAACTTGAGTTCATATTGGTTTCCTAAGTGAAAATCTCCAGGGCTTTTTAATGATCATTTTCTTAGTGCTAAAGAAAAGAGTAACCAGCCACTCTTCTCACCTCTTCATTTTGGCTTCCCAGTTTTCTCAGAGCAGCCACTCAGTGAACACCTGAATGAATGAATGGTCTGGAGACAAAACTACTTGTATCAGAGTTGAATAGTTTGTGTGCCATATTACTAATATTTCCTCTCAGTTATCTGCTTTACCTGTTTTTGTTCTTTTAGTTTTTTTTTTTTCTTGCTTTAGAATGCTGGCTTTTGCAGGGCCTCCTTTTCTATCCAAAAGTCTTATTATAAAGTGCTTCATTATAGAGAGAAATGTAGAATACTGTAGAACCATTGAGGGCCCAAGTCAGGAAGATTTCAGGAGCTTCCAAAAGCATGCTTTAATTGTCTCATGATACTCCAAGTATTTCATAAACTCTAAGGAGCCAGTCTGGGTTCTGACTTAATTTCTCATGTGCCTGGTTGTTTTATTTACATTACTGTACCAGACTCAGGTGGCCTGGCTGCTTGTGCAGGCCGAAGGCTCTCTCAGAGGTGCGGCCTGGGTGCCCAGCTTAGGGTCAAGCCCAGGGCATTCCCACAGACTTGGGGTGGGGGTTCCCAAGGCTCTTAGAACATCATTTAAGAATAGCTGGGTTACATGTTTGAAAACCTACCATGGCAGAGCATTATGGTTTAGGCAAGTGAATAATTTATATTTCTGCCCCATGTTTCCCATCTTTTTCCAAGGCACCTAAAATACTGACAAAATGACATAGGCATTTTTAAGTGATTAAAAAATTGTTTTTTAGCAGGCCTGTTGCCTTTGACTCCATTTATTAGCCTGGGTTCAGCAGAGATAACATGTAAATCTACTGAATCTAGATGGTTTCTCTAATGAAAATCCTTTGAAGAACAGGTAGTTGAATACTCTCATGCCAAGGTGGTCCAAGGTCAGTTCTGTAGACCCCTTGGTGTACCAAGATCATTGGTGGCACTCTCTTTGTTGGGTCTGGGGGTATTAGAACGGTGGCTTTTAAATTTGCTGTATGTTAAATAAAGCAGCAGCTCTTATGTGAGAGTTTTGCAGCTTTTCTTTTTTTTAATCACTTTTAAGAACTTTTGTGGTACCTTACTGAAGAATGAAAATATAAGCAAGGGAAAGGTTGCACTTGGTATGTTGCATTAACAAAGAGCTAAAGGGGTGTGTGGTTTACTTAGGATGCCGAGGAATTTCCCAACCTGGCGGTTGCATCTGAAAGAAGAGACAGAATAGAGACACCGAAATTTCAATCTAAACAGCAGCCACAGGTAATTTTTAGATTGAAACCACAGTTGCTTTAGGCTTAACTTTTCTGGCTCAACTAAGTGCTTGAGAAAAACTGCTTTCCAGACATCTCTGTATAGAGACAGGTGGTTTTGTTTTGATTCATTCCTTCATGAGAGAACTGCACCCAGCATGTTGAAATAGAATTGCTCCTAAATAACATTTTATTATTTTATAATGACTATTATTTTATAAGATTGTGATTTTATAATAAGATTATCAGTAACTGTAGTTGCTAGGTCAGAAAGGAGGTGGATCATACTGCCTTATGAAACTTTAAAGGGAAAAAGTTGATTTAGTTTATTGGGGAAACAGAAGAATGTTTTTGCAAGTCAGTAGTGTGTGACAGAAGAAAAATAAGAGAGGCACCACAGTTTTACTCTATGCAGTCAAAACAAGCTAAAGTGGAGGTGATTCTCCTTCCATACTCCACCATCTATCCCACAGATTCATGAGGGAGCTTGTGAGTCATAATTTAGATGGGGAACTTGTGTACTTGTAGACATTTATTTGCTAGGATATTCATTGTCATTTTGCCTTTTAAAGGGAGACTATTGTTTTCGCATTCATGAAAAATAAAATTCTAAGCCTTTGTGTGAGTTAACTTT
>NW_012101499.1:952918-956215 GCF_000951045.1 Mandrillus leucophaeus | reverse complement strand
TTTTTTAGTAGAGACGGGGTTTCACCGTGTTAGCCAGGATGGTCTCGATCTCCTGACCTCGTGATCCACCCGTCTCGGCCTCCCAAAGTGCTAATTTGCTCATCTTCCTTCCATGCAGTAGGCCTCCTTGCCTGTCCTTTGTTGCACTTGGTACTTTCCCCTGATGGGAGCCCTCAGCCAGTAGGGTTTTTGGTGTCTGGGAAGAGAACACTTGGCAGGAGAGCAGAGCAGAGGCACTAAAGCAAATGGGACACCATGCCTTAGAACGTATCACTGGGCTTCCTTGTACAACTTTTTATATAGTCTCAAAACCCAAATCACAACAGTTTCAAAAATAAAACTTGTTTTAAGCATATCAGACTTTGAGCCTGCATTTAATATTATTTGCTGAGTATGATTTGGGCTTATGTAGACTTTGTATCACTATAATTTCATGCCATTTTGTTGGTTTACAGAGGCATTTGGAGAGAGAATGGGCTAATGAGGCAATAGTACTAACCAAGTAGCCTCACACACAGACTTTGTAGCCAAAGACTTTATACAAGTGCTAGTGTCTTGTCTGTAGATGTGTATTGTTGACTACTCACAGTGGAGATATAGATATAGACAGTCGTGTAGGTAATTTAATATAAACCCAATGTTCTAAAAGAAGGAAGACATAAACAACCATGGTAATACTGGCAAATAATGTGGGATTGATTGTTTTTCCTTTCATTACTTGAATTTTTGAAAATTCTTGTTTATAGTCTCTATTTCATTTTATCTTTACATCAATTTTTTGTAAAATGAAAAGCACAGTTTGTATAGTTTTATAAATAAACTTACGAATTTTGAACTTTCAGGATAACTTTAGAAACAATGTAAAGAAGAGCCAGCTTCCAGTGCAGCTGGATTTGGGGGGCGTGCTGACAGCCCTGGAGAAGAAGCAGCACTCTCAGCATGCAAAGCAGTCCTCCAAACCAGTGGTAGTCTCAGGTAAGATAGTCTTTCCATCTCAGACAAGTGGTTGAAGTCTTTTTCAGCTAGATTATTGTGTTAACATTTTCTCTTGTTATCAAAAGTTATTTATAGATAAAACAGTGTGATGCTGGAATAAGCATAGATATGGAACTGTGGAATAGAATTAAAGAGTCCAGAAATAAATTCATGTATCTGTAACCAATTGATTTTTCATGAGTATGCCAACTCCATGAAAAGAACAAAGAACAGTGTCTTTAAAATGGTACTAGAACATCTGGATTTCCACATGCTGAAGAATAATCATGCCTCTTACCTCACACCATAGATCCAAATGAACTCAGAATGGATCAGTGAGCTAAATATAAGAGCTAAAACTATAAAACTCTTAAAAGAAAACGGGTAAATGTTTATGACCTTTTATTAGACATTGGATTTTTAGATATGGCACCAAAAAGAGGAGCAACAAAAGAAAAATAAACTTTGGACTTCATTAAAATTAAAAATTTTTGCATACCGAAGGACATTATCAAGAAAGTGAAAAGACAACTTACAGAATGGGAGAAAATATTTTCAGATCATATATCTGATAGGCGATTAATATTCAAGTATTTAGGAGCTCCAGCTGTATAGCAAACAATCCAATTTAAAAATGGGCAAAGGAGTGAGCTGAGATCGCGCCACCACACTCCAGCCAGGGTGACAGAGCGAGACTCTGTCTCAAAAACAACAACAACAGCAAAAAAAAAAAAAAAAAAAAAAAACGGGCAAAGAACTGGAAAAGGCATTTCTCCAAAAAAGGTACACAAGTGGTCAATAAGTGCATGAAAAGATCCTCAACATCATTAGTCATCAGGGAAATACATATTAATCAAAAGTACAGTGAAATACTACTTCCCACCTAGTGGGATGATTATAATCCAAAAACAGAAAATAGCAAGTGTCGGTGAAGATGTGGAAACATTGGAACCCCGTACACTGCCGGTGGGAATGTAAAATGGTGCAGCCACTGTGAAAGACAATCTGGTGGCTTCTTAAAACGCTCAGTGCAGTTACTACATGACTCGGCGATTTCACTCCTCAGTATTTACCCAAAAGAAAATAGATTTAGACACTTTCACGCTGGGGTTTGTTATGGCATTATTCACAATAACCAAAAGGTAGAAACAGTGCAAATGTTCATTACCACATGACGGTGTAAACAAATGTGGTATACCTACGCAATGTAATATGCAACCTTAAAAAGAGAATGAATTCCTCCTATACATGATACAACATGAATGAAACCTGAAAACATTATACCATATAAAATTAGCCAGACACAGAAACACAACTACTTTGTGATTCCACTTAAAAGAAATATGTGGAATAGGCAAATTCATAACAGCATAGATTAGAGGATACCTGGGGCTGAGGGGAAAAGGAATGGTGAGTTATTATTAATGGGGACAGAGTATTCATTGGAGCATGAAAAAGTCTTGAAAATGGATAATAGTGATGGTTGCACAACATTGTGAATCTAATTTATGCCACTGAATTGTGCACTTAAAAACAGTTAAAATGGTACATTTTATGTCATATATTACCACAATTAAAACATTTTTAAGTTATTAAAATAAGATGATTTTTAAAAATTGATCAGATTAAAAGATGAGCTTTCCACTTGATGTGATGACATTGTATAGCTGAAACCTCCTTATCTGTAGAAGTGCCCTGAGTTCCTGAAGATCTTTACCATCTGGGGAAGGAAGCTGCATTCCATGGAAGTGGTTTACTGCCTGTGCATGGGGCACCACTGGGAACGGTGTCAAGTAGTGCTGATGGCTGCCTCTTTCCTCTGACACATCTTCTCTTAAGAGCCAAGACAGTTAAAACGCACAATATGTCAAAAAGCAACTTGAAAATTTTCAGCCATAGGCTTTTAGATATGTTTCTTCCTTTTGAAGTAGTTTATTATTTCAAAAAACACTCCTTTTTTTTAAATCTGTGGATCTTCCTTTTTTTAAAACTTTTATTTTAGGTTCGGGGTGCACATGCAGGTTTGTTGTACAGGTAAACGTGTGTCATGGGGGTTTGCTGTACAGATTATTTTGTCACTCAGGTACTAAGCCTAGTAACCAATAGTTACTTCTTCTGATCTTTTCCCTCCTCCCACCCTCAAGTAGGCCACAGTGTCTGTTGTTCCCCCCATGTGTCCATGTGTTCTCATTTAGCTCCCACTTGTAAGTGAGAACATGTGGTATTTGGTTTTCTGTTCCTGCACTGGTTTGCTAAGGATGATGGCCTCCAGTTCCATCCATGTTCCTACAAAGGATATGATCTCATTCTCTTTTATGACTG
>NW_012101499.1:923281-952868 GCF_000951045.1 Mandrillus leucophaeus | reverse complement strand
GTGGGATGATTATAATCCAAAAACAGAAAATAGCAAGTGTCGGTGAAGATGTGGAAACATTGGAACCCCGTACACTGCCGGTGGGAATGTAAAATGGTGCAGCCACTGTGAAAGACAATCTGGTGGCTTCTTAAAACGCTCAGTGCAGTTACTACATGACTCGGCGATTTCACTCCTCAGTATTTACCCAAAAGAAAATAGATTTAGACACTTTCACGCTGGGGTTTGTTATGGCATTATTCACAATAACCAAAAGGTAGAAACAGTGCAAATGTTCATTACCACATGACGGTGTAAACAAATGTGGTATACCTACGCAATGTAATATGCAACCTTAAAAAGAGAATGAATTCCTATACATGATACAACATGAATGAAACCTGAAAACATTATACCATATAAAATTAGCCAGACACAGAAACACAACTACTTTGTGATTCCACTTAAAAGAAATATGTGGAATAGGCAAATTCATAACAGCATAGATTAGAGGATACCTGGGGCTGAGGGGAAAAGGAATGGTGAGTTATTATTAATGGGGACAGAGTATTCATTGGAGCATGAAAAAGTCTTGAAAATGGATAATAGTGATGGTTGCACAACATTGTGAATCTAATTTATGCCACTGAATTGTGCACTTAAAAACAGTTAAAATGGTACATTTTATGTCATATATTACCACAATTAAAACATTTTTAAGTTATTAAAATAAGATGATTTTTAAAAATTGATCAGATTAAAAGATGAGCTTTCCACTTGATGTGATGACATTGTATAGCTGAAACCTCCTTATCTGTAGAAGTGCCCTGAGTTCCTGAAGATCTTTACCATCTGGGGAAGGAAGCTGCATTCCATGGAAGTGGTTTACTGCCTGTGCATGGGGCACCACTGGGAACGGTGTCAAGTAGTGCTGATGGCTGCCTCTTTCCTCTGACACATCTTCTCTTAAGAGCCAAGACAGTTAAAACGCACAATATGTCAAAAAGCAACTTGAAAATTTTCAGCCATAGGCTTTTAGATATGTTTCTTCCTTTTGAAGTAGTTTATTATTTCAAAAAACACTCCTTTTTTTTAAATCTGTGGATCTTCCTTTTTTTAAAACTTTTATTTTAGGTTCGGGGTGCACATGCAGGTTTGTTGTACAGGTAAACGTGTGTCATGGGGGTTTGCTGTACAGATTATTTTGTCACTCAGGTACTAAGCCTAGTAACCAATAGTTACTTCTTCTGATCTTTTCCCTCCTCCCACCCTCAAGTAGGCCACAGTGTCTGTTGTTCCCCCCATGTGTCCATGTGTTCTCATTTAGCTCCCACTTGTAAGTGAGAACATGTGGTATTTGGTTTTCTGTTCCTGCACTGGTTTGCTAAGGATGATGGCCTCCAGTTCCATCCATGTTCCTACAAAGGATATGATCTCATTCTCTTTTATGACTGCGTAGTATTCCATGGTGTATATGTACGACATTTTCTTTATCCAGTCTACCGTTGCTGGGCATTTAGGTTGATTTCATGTCTCTGCTACTGTGAATAGTATTGCAGTGAACATTCACGTGCATGTGTCTTTATAGTAGAATGATTTATATTCCTTTGGGTATATACCCAGTAATGGGATTGCTGGGTCAAATGATATTTCTGTTTTTAGATCTGAGGAATCACCACACTGCTTTCCACAGCGGTTGAACTAATTTACACTCCCAGCAACAGTGTATAAGCGTTTCTTTTTCTCCGCAACCTTGCCAGCATGTTATAGCCGTTCTGACTGATGTGAGATGGTATCTCATTGTGGTTTTGATTTGCATTTCTCTAGTGATTCAGTGATGTTGAGCTTTTTCTCATATGCTTGTTGGCTACGTGTGTGTCTCTTGAAAAGTGTCTGTTCATGTCCTTTGCCCACTTTTTAATGGGTTGTTTTTTTCTTGTAAATTTGTTTAAGTTCCTTATAGATGTTGGATATTAGACCTTTGTCAGATGGATAGATTGCAAAAATTTCTCCCATTCTGTAGGTTGTTCACCCTGATGATAGTTTGTTTTGCAATGCAGAAGCTCTTTAGTTTAATTAGATCCCTTTTGTCAACTTTTGCTTTAGTTGCAATTGCTTTTGATGTCTTTGTCATGAAATCTTTGCCAGTTCCTGTGTCCAGAATGGTATTGCCTGGATTGTCTTTCAGTGTTTTTATAGTTCCGGCTTTTACATTTGAGTCTTAAATCCATCTTGAGTTGATTTTTGTATACAGTGTAAGAAAGGGATCCAGTTTCAGTTTTCTGCATATGGCTAGCCAGTTATCCCAGCACCGTTTATTGAATAGGTAGTCCTTTCCCCATTGCTTGTTTTTGCCAACTTTGTCATTTGTTCCTCGCTTCCTCCTTTACTGCCTTTGGTGTTAAATGTTTTTAGAGTACACTTTTGATTTCTTTGTCGATCCTTTTTAACTTTAGTTTGAAAAACTACTTTCTTAGTGGTTGCTATGGGGGATTACAATATACATGTTAGTTTATATACTGGAGAAACTTTACTCCAATATGTCTCCATTTTCTTCCTCCCCCTTTATGCTATTGTCATATGGTACATCTAAATAGATTATAAACCAAACACTACAGTGTTGGAACTACTACTTTATACAGCCATATCTTTTAAAGAAGAGAAGGAATAAGGAAAAAAATGTGTATTTCCCAGTTTCATATTTATGATTTTAGGTGTTCTTTATTCCTCTGGATTCAGTTGCCATCTTGTATCCCTTCTGGTAGTATTTCTTCTGGAGGACTTCTTTTAGTATTAGTGACACAAGCCATACTAGCAACAAATTCTCACGGTCTTTCTTTGTCTAGGAATGTCTTTATTTTGCATTCAGTTTTTGGACGTTAGTTTTGCTGGATATAGAATTCTTGGTTGACCACCCCATAGCTCATCCCTGTAGCGAGTCTTCCCCTGGACTCCATGTAAAGTCCCTGCTGGCCTGGCCATGTCTGTTGCTTGCCTATACAAAACGGCAGCCTCAGACTGGCCATGCTGCCTTGCCTTCCCCATTTGCTGAAATCACTAATTTAAGTGATCACACTCTCAATTCAGCAAGCCCTTTATGGCACTGACAGGGAAGCTGCTGGTTTTCATAGCCTTGGCACCTGCTGAATGAGCCAAAGCAGAGCAGGGAGAGACTGGGAAATACCTCAGACAGGAATGTCCAGACTCATACTGTTCTCACCTGAAGGCTAATCATCTAAGGAGTAAGTACTCTTTGGTTTGGTGGAACCTTTTGGTCACTTTCCAGAGGACTGATATGATTGTGTTTGGCAGTTCTGTTGAACTTCGTGGTTGTTTTTGTGGGAGGGAATGGTTGATCTTCTTCTGTTGTAGGAAGGACCCTCCTCAGGCCTATTGTCAGTGCTTTGTGAAGAATTACCTGGCAGTGGGGTGCAGGAGGTGTGTGTAGAGCTAGAGAGCTTGTGGCAGGTTTTTCAGGAGCCCAAGTGAGATGCTGAACTTGGTGTCATTGGGGACTGGGTGAGTGAGCACCTTTGAGCCATACAGGGTTTTCCAAGAAGAGCTGAGAAAAAGAATTGAGCCAGTCACATAGTCACATGTATGTTTCAAACACCACGTGGAAACAAGGCTCCAAAGATGCAAGCAGCTGTGGTCACTAAGGCCAGAGCAGCCTGGGAGGGAGGTACAGTTGTCTTGGTTGACCTGTGCAGGTTACGTTCTGTGTTGCAGCAGTGAATCAGACAGGCGAGACTTACTGGGACTGCCTGATTGACGAGCACCAATTATTTTAAAAACGTGTTCCAAAATTAAAGGAGGGCAGGTAAAATACATTTGGAAAAATACTGATGATTGTTGAAGGTGGACATTGGGCACAGGGGTTTGTTTACCATTCTTTTTTCTTTGGCGTATGTTTGGAAATTTTCCAGATCAAAAAGTGAGGATAAAACTGTATAGGAATTAACTGTTTACTTGAAATAATTATTGAGATGGGAAATAGAACAGAAAAGGAGAATAAAATTGAACTGTTCAGTAGTAATCACAATAATTTATTGACTATATAGAGGGATTACCAACTGCCCATGATGGGATTTCAGAAAACATGTCTGGAAAACTCAAGAGAATTAACTAGAAATATTACTAGAATCTTATAGTGGCATTATAAGGTAGCTAGATACAAGATACACATACAGAAACCAATAGGGCCAGCTTCCACAAAGGCAGTGTCAACTAGAAAAGGTGGTGGAGAGGGATGTGTTCACAGTAGCAACAGTGAGTGCAGACCACCTAGAACTGTCCTGAGTCAAAAAATGAGATCCATGTAGTATGAGACTGTACTGAGAAATATGGGAGATCCGATTACATGGATAGGAAGGTAGGTGTTCCTGAATTACTTGATACTTTTTGGGAATCTCATCCAAAAGATACTAAATTTCATTTGGAATTACTGCCAGTGAAAAGAATGTGTAAGAGATTGTTTGACGGCCGGGCGCGGTGGCTGAAGCCTGTAATCCCAGGACTTTGGGAGGCCGAGACGGGTGGATCATGAGGTCAGGAGATCGAGACCATCCTGGCTAACATGGTGAAACCCCGTCTCTACTAAAAAATACAAAAAAAACTAGCCGGGTGAGGTGGCGGGCGCCTGTAGTCCCAGCTACTCGGGAGGCTGAGGCAGGAGAATGGCGTGGACCCGGGAGGCGGAGCTTGCAGTGAGCTGAGATCCGGCCACTGCACTCCGGCCTGGGAGACAGAGCGAGACTCCGTCTCAAAAAAAAAAAAAAAGAGATTGTTTGACAAAGAAGGGTTGTGGGGACAGGCTGGGGGTGACTTGGCAAGCTCTGTCAGATACCCTGAGGCAGCTTCTGGGCGAGCTGTGGTCCAAGAGCTGGGTGGAGCGTCTGGGAGGTGACCTTGAGGCCTTTGTTCCACTGTGTTTCAGTTGGAGCAGTGCCAGTCCTTTCCAAAGAATGTACATCAGGGGAGAGAGGCCGCCGCGTGAGTCAAATGAAGACCCCACACAATCCCTTGGACTCCAGCGCCCCGCTGATGAAGAAAGGGAAGCAGAGGGAGATCCCCAAGGCCAAGAAGCCAACCTCACTGAAGAAGGTGTGTGGGGTGTTTCAGCCAAAGTGAGGCGCTAAAAAACTTAGTTTCACATTTCCATAGTTATTCTCCCAGCTCTTAGATGTTTAGATTTTACGACTTACATTATTTGAATATGTTGTAGTAAAACATGTTAATGATACTTTTAACAAATGATCCCTCAGCCTCCCAGCCTGACACGTGAGGGACATGTGATGTGGGAAATGATTTAGCTACCTGAAAAGAAAGGAACATCTTTTATTTTTTTAACTTTACAGTGGATGGATAGAAAACCAGAAATGGGAGGAGTTGCATTTTTCTTCTTCTTATGATTCCCTTTCATCCTACCCTAGCTGATCTGTCTGATGTTCAGAGTCAGTAAATAATGCACACATCCTTGCAGACCTTCCAGGAGGACAGTCACAGGCTCCTCCGGTTAATTCCTTTTTTTTTTTTTTTGAGATGGAGTTTTGCTCTTGTCACCCAGGCTGGAGTGCAGTGATGGAGCGATCTCAGCTCACTGCAACCTCCGCCTCCCGGGTTCAAGCAACTCTTCTGCCTCAACCTCCCGAGTAGCTGGGATTACAGGTGCGTGCTATCGTGCCTGACTGATTCTTGTATTTTTAGTAGAGATGAGGTCTCACCATGTTGACCAGGCTAGTCTCAAACTCCTGACCTCAGGTGATCCACCTGCCTTGGCCTCCCAAAGTGCTGGGATTACAGGCATGAGCCATCTCGCCCAGCCTCCCTCCAGTGAATTCTCACAGCAGCCCTGTGGTGTGGGTGCTCAGGCGAGTGCTGAGCTGCAGAATTGTATTCAGAGCTCAGGGCTCTCCTGTGTGGCTGCTCTGCATACCTCGGGAGGAACATGCCACTCCAAAACCAGCAGGGAGGGTTGGGTCAGCTCCCTGGAGTCTGGCGAGCACTTGGCTGCTCTCAGGGCACAAATAGGTACATTGCCAACAGGTTGAACTTAGGCAGTTTAATTTGCAGAAGAGCTTATCTTTTAAGTACAAGTATTTAGGCATTTTAATTGTTTATTTAAATTTTTAAGATTATTTTGAAAGAACGGCAAGAGAGAAAGCAGCAGCGTCTCCAAGAAAATGCTGTGAGTCCAGCTTTTACCAGTGATGACACACAAGATGGAGAGAGTGGTGGTGATGACCAGGTTCCTGAGCAGGCAGAGCCCTCAGGTACCAAGTTTTGTTTGTGCCTTAAGAATAATTTAAACGGGAGCAACTATGAAAAGGATGAGCTGTGCTGAGCAAACTCTCCAGGACTTGGCTGACAACTCTTGCTTTTGTGGGGAAAGTGGGTCAGCACTGAGCTTCCAGCTTTACAGGGAAGGGAGGTCCCCATGGTTGGGGGCATGTTTCTAGTCCCTCTGGTTCTGGGATCTGTGAGGCACAGAGGTGAGGATCCTCCCTTCCCACCAAGTTTGATCTGTGTGATGCTGGATGGTCCTCTAACTTGAAGTGGTCATGAGAATTAACACCGCTAGCTGCACAGCTGCTTACCAGCAGGTATAGGAGACGTAGGGGCATGAACACAATTGTGTGTTTTTAAGTAAACTTCTTACTCAGTTATACGTTCAGAAAAGTGCACAAATCATCAGTGTACAGCTTGAGGACTTTTCACAGTGACCACTGCATTCAGATCAAGAAGCAAAACGGAGCCCAGCAATTGCCTGTGCCCTCTTGTCAGAGGCCTCCCTAGGAGACGGTGCCCCATGGCAGCCCCACCAAGGGCTGTCGATGTGGCTCTGGTACAGCTGTGTGGTGTGCTGCTCTCTTTGTCCCCTCTCCTTCAGTCTTATTGGCAACATGGAGATGTTGTTTATTTTCATTACTGTGTAAAATTCAGTTGGACGAATGTACAGGGTTGTGGATGGGCATTCAGTCATTTTCCAGTTGGGGTAATTAGAAACAGGGTTGCTGTGGGCAGTGTTGTATGTGTCTTAAAGGACACAAGCACTCATTCCCGTGGGGCATTACCTGGGAGTAGAGTTACTTGAGTAGCTCCTGTCCAGTGGGTTTCTGACTGTTCTACCAGTTAAGGCCGGGGGAGGCTGAGAGTTGCAGGTGCTCCCCATCTCCACCAGCCCACAGGGCACTATCTTTTTCAACCTTGCCATTCTTGTGGGTGTGGTATATGTTTTTTCATTCCTTCATTTGGTGATCTGTGGCTGCAATTGCATTTTGATAGTCAGTAGAAGTAACTAGTTGGGGACAGTAGGCTATCACTGCATCAGATCTGGTATGTTTAAACACACACCTCTTGAGTTTGTCATAGTTTAGATGTTGGAGTTCAGCTCTTTCTAAAGGATTATTTCAAAAAGAAATGGCCTCAAGCATTTGAGAAAAAACTTAAAACTAAAAGCCCGTTTTTTAAAACTCCCTGATAAGAGATTCTTCAGGTTAAATTTCAAAATCAAAAAATAAATTTGGCCACTTAACTGCACACTTAAAAGTGGTTAGAATGGTAACATTAATGTATATTTTACCCTAATAAAAGTGAATGTGTAAGTAAATTGGGGGGAGGCACACCTCCAGGCATGACTGCCTCCACCAGCTTTTCTGGTTTCCCCAGGCATCCTCGTCTGTTTTTGCTGCCTTCTGTAAACCTCTCTGCATGTTGTCTGTGGATGTGGTGGTTGTGTGCAGGGACGGTCTGGTTGCATCGGGGAGACTGTATTGGGCCAGCCCCTCAGTGTGTGCACTGGGCCTCACAGATGTCTTATGATGACTTTTTCCTCCATGAAGGGCCAGAGGGGATGGACGAACCGATCTCCACTCCTGCGATTGAGGGCAAGTCTGAAGAGCCACCAGGCACAGAACTCCAGAGGGACACAGAGGCCTCCCACTTTGCTCCCAATCACGCCACCTTCCCTAAGATCCACAGCCGCAGATTCAGGGAGTGAGTGAGCCCCTGCCTGCCAGGGACTAGGGGAAGATGGAAGTGCTTCGGTTCAGTGTGGCATTGATACCTCCCATAAATCCTTGTTGCTGGACCACACTGTGCTTTAACCCTCATGGTTGAAAGAAGCTGGGTACCTGGTTACACACGTTCAGGGAGAGCCTAATCGTTGTGTCTGATTCTGCTTCTGCTGAGTTTCTTGGGGTGTTAATGATGGAAGAGGGGCCCTCAGTCCAGGTTTGAAGTCGGGGGAATGGATAGTGAAGTGACCGCGCATCACCTTTGGGCCCCTTTTCATGGTTTAATCTCTGTATAATTTCTTAGGCGGCAGGATTCCTTTAACCTTGTGTGCTCACTCTGCCTTCTCCCCTGCCCACTTTTCTTCCAGGGTAGTCTCCCAGTATTTATCTTTATGACAGGTTGATGCACAGGGTAGTGGCTGAGATGGGGACCTGTGGCAAACTATGGTGGGGGGTCAGGGACCAGAGAAATTTGTCCCTTGTAGTTGGGAATGGGGGGAAGATGCCCCAGTATTTACCTTCCATGAAATTAAATCGTCAGTAATTCCACAGTTCTGGTTAGTAGTACTTGTCGAAACGTGACTTCTTGTCTGATGCAGTCTACATCTCTTCTCCCTGGGGTGGGATGGGAGCAGTGCGGCAGTGTCACAGCCAGTGGCACAATTCCTGATGTCTGTTTCTTTCAGTTACTGCAGCCAGATGCTTAGTAAAGAAGTGGATGCTTGTGTTACCGACCTACTCAAAGAACTGGTCCGCTTCCAAGACCGTATGTACCAGAAAGATCCAGTCAAGGCCAAGACTAAACGTCGACTTGTGTTGGGGTTGAGGGAAGTTCTCAAACACCTGAAGCTCAAAAAACTGAAATGTGTCATTATTTCTCCCAACTGTGAAAAGATACAGTCAAAAGGTAAAGGCACCGTGGGGTCCTGTGACATATGGGCCCCTGTGTGAGTGCCTGGTGTGCCCTCATGGTCGCCGCACACCTGGGTGGCCCATGCCACAGGCCTAGACAACTCGCTTTCTTTGTGGTTTTTGTTTTTATTGAGTAACTGTTTCCCAACTGCATTGACCATTACTAAGTACCTCTGTAGGGCAGGTGGGTCCTGTGGTCCTGCACACCAGGGGCCCAGCCAGCCCACACAGGCCTCTGGCATCAGGGAAAGACATGCCTCTGTTGTGCAGGCCACTACCCTGGGGCTGGGATTGTCACTGGTGACTTGCACCACAGAGATGCTGTGCCTGGCAGCCAGGCAGTACCTACCTAGGGCTTTCGTGTACTTGACATTTAGTTGTTCAGTCTGGGGTTGACTCATCCGTTTGCTTGTTACAGATGTGGCTTTGTCTAAATACTTTGCCATTTTACTTAAACTGGAATGTGTGTTTTTGTTTTGTTGGATGTGATATGCTGGGTCAGGTAACAGTGAACCCTCACCTGTGACATCGCATGTTTACCCCCTGCTTGTGCTCTCTTGGCTCCTGGAGGACTTGCCTGTCTGTGTTGTGTCTTTCTTGAACTGAGCAATAGGAGAACTGATAAGAGCAGAGTGGCATCGCTCATGGATGCCTGTCCTTCATCTCCGTCTAGGCTAGGGAACACTCACAAGCCCCTCCCTGACCCCATTCCTTTCTCCTGCAGTGTCAAATTCAGCTTTATAGAGTCCCACTTTGAGATAATGCATCCACATCCTGGGGCTGAACCCTCAGAGATGATGTTTTCCAGTTACTATTTCATATCTAAAGCCTGGAAGTTTTGTGACGTCTGAGGCCCCTAGCCAGCAGCTTGTCCCTGTCCTAACTCAGTATGGGTCCAGCATCACCAGTGACCAGAATATGACAGAAGGGATCTCAGTGACCTACCCATCTGATTGTGTGCCCAGAGGCCTATCCTGGTCATTGGAGAGGACAGGCCACATGCTTCCCTGGCTGTTTTTGTCAATGTTGTACATGTCCACAGCTAAAGGTTCAAGTAGTCCTATAGGGTTTGTTAAGGGAGAGGCAGGTTTGGGCTCTCTCCCTTTCCTAGCAACTGCACCTATCAGCTCTTAGCCACATTGTGGGATATTTCCTCCATGTCTCCATATAATAGGCTTGTGAGCTACGGCTTCACATGTTTTCAGTTTTAAGTATTTGTCATCTTCCCAATAGAGCAAAAAGGCTTTGCTGTTACTTACCCTAATGTGTAGTTTGGGTTATTGTTCTTGTTTTGTGGTGGTTGCTTAATTGTCTATATACTTAGTATTAATGAAACCTCATGCCCTCAGCCAGCTGCCTCAGTCTCCTCTAAGACAGTTGGTTACACCAGGCGTTCTGCAGTTCGTCTGCTGAAGAAACCTTCATTCCCAGCTCGCTGCACCTCATGCAGTTGCCACCCAGGGATACCCTTGGCTCCCACCCTGCTCTTGATAAGGTGTTGTTTATGGACTCCTTCTTGGGCTGCGCTCTTGTTTTCTTAGAGTGCATCCTCCAGTGGTTTAGGAGAAAAGGATTCATGGGAGGCATATTTTGAAGCTCTTGCTTGAAATCTAGAGTCTCTGATTCTTGATCCTTTGTGATCATTTTGCACCCCCCGCTCTCTGGGGGTTCACTGAAAGTGCCTTGTTCCTGGGGTTATAGGATGTGAGACAGCTTGCATCCAGTGTCTTTGGCTCTGGGACATGTTGAATTTTTGCTTTGAATCCTCTCTTCCAGTCCCTGCCAGCTCTTCTTGGAACTATGTCAGGGTTGGGACTCCTGGACTGGTGTCCTCACATTATTTGCTTCCTGCTTCTTTTCATCTCTTTCTTTTGGTTTCATTTTCTGTTAGGATTTCTCAACCATATCTTGTAAACTTTCTGTATAATTTTTTAGTTCTGATATTATTTTTATTTTTTGGGAGCTGTTTTTGTCCTCTGAAGATTCCTTTTTTTAATCACATTGCTGCTGCCTCATGGTCGCCTCTCTGGGAATTTTAATGATGTCGAGTTCCTCTCCCTCCAGTGCCTCTGTTTCCTCCAAGTAATTCAGTCTGTTTGTTTTGACCTCTCATGGTGGAGGTTTTCCAGATGTCCTCTGTGTCCTGGTTTTCTGCACCTAGTTAAGAGCCACTAAATAGCCGACTAGAAATCCGGGTGTGTGGCTGGTGTTCAAGGCTGTGAGCAGTATTGAGGGTGATGATTCTCAAAACTGTAGCCAGCATCAGAATCACCCAGAGAGCTGGGGGAAACACAGATTCCAGAGTTTCTGCTTCAAGAAGTCCAGTGGGCCCAAGAATTTGTACTTCCTGCAAGTTCCCAAGTGCTGCTTCTGTTTCTCCAAGGAGTGCACTGAGAACTTCTGCTGTAGGATGATGTGGTTGGGCTGCTTCCATGTTGGAAGTGCCCCCAGGTATCTCTGTCTCCCCTAGGGCTGGTCACATCCCCAAGGAAGACTTCTCACTGCCTACCTGGAGGGACAGGCGAACTTCACCCTGTGAACTCATCCTCTCACCACCATTAGATGTGTGGTTCGTCATGTCCTGCATACCTGTGCTGTGCCTCACCAGAGGGCTGCAGCTGAGGGACTGGACACCGACTTGCCTCTTTGCAAGTGTTCAACCAGCCCTCTTCACCTGTGCCTCACCCTGTGCTGCCTGTTCCCAACCTTTGGGGGATTCTGGGGTCCAGGCTGTTCTAGGGTTTTCTCACTGTTGGCTTAGGTTGGCTAGCCTAGTTGCCCATTTGCATTTCAGCTTCTGAAACTTTTCGCTGTTGTCTCTCACGTTCTCCCGTGGATTTGTGTCTTTAAAAAACAAAAAGGTGGAAATGTATGTACTCAGCCTACAGTCACCCCACTTTCTTAGAAGACCTCATTCCCCTTCTCTGCCTTTGCCAGATCATGGGGCTAGGTTTTTACTTGGTCAGCATCATAAGGATTTGTTGTGTACTTAAAATGCATTTGTTTTGTGGTTCCAACATGTGTTTGCTTTGAGGCATAAGGGACTTGATTGTATATTTTATAAATATTTGCCAGATAAGATAGCCAATGGCTTGCAATCATCTTAAAGATAAAAATTGATGTTATAGCCTTGAATTACGTTGAAGTACTGTATTTGCTCTGAGTGGCATTTTGCCTAATAATTCTGAACTTAAACTTTGAAATGGAAATTATCTGAGCCAAGCATCTTGCTTGACATAGGCTTTCTTGTAGAACTTCAGTAGTTGGCCCTTGCCACGCGTGCTTTCAGCTCACTAATAACAGGTTGGAGGTTGTTTGAGCAAAACAGTCTGGACTTTGCTGCTTGCATTGGGTGTTCCCAAGGCTACCACCAGGCTCAGTGATGTGCCAGGAGGACTCACACGACTCAACATAGAGTGGTACTTTCAGCTGTGACTTACTATAGTGAAAAGGCACAAAGCAAAAGCAGCAAAAAGGCACATGGGGTTAAGTGTGGGTGAAACCAGGCTCCAGCTTCCAAAAGTCACTTTTAGTGACATCACATAGGAGACTGTTACTATCCCAGAAACGAGTTAAGAGCCCCTGGGAAGTGTTGTCTACCAGGGATATACATTAGAGACTCAGTGCCTAGGTTGGGGGCCAGTCACACAGGCATCCTCTGCGTAGCACATACAAAGTTGCAGACTCCAGAAGGAAAGCAGAACCACAGTGTTTGCACACCATGGAGACGCAGTGAGTTACTCTTACCAGTTAGGGTGGTGGGAACCCTCCCAAAATCCAAGTTCACAGACCACAGCCAAGGGCCAACCTGGCAGGCGTCTTGAGAGGATAGTAGCCAGGCCTGCTCTGTTAGGGTGTCTCTGCACACTGCTCAAATAAATTTTGAGATCCACTCCCAGGAGCTGGGGCGGACACCAGGCAGAGACCCTGCAGTGGAGACATGCGTCTGATGTTAGGGGGACTTCATATGTCTTCCCTGACAAACTGAATGTAGATTTCACTGTAAGTATATCTAAGGAACACAAAACACTCCACCCCACCTCTGCCCCATCTCCCCTTTTCCCAGCCCATCCAGAACTGGTCTATTTCTTCAAAGTTTCTGTCCCAGGCAGCTGCCTCCTCATCACTTTGCAAATGCTTTGGGTAGATCAGGGGCAGGGGGTGGGCAGAATAAGGGCTGTGGGCTTAGAAATTAATCTCCCATCCAACTAGATGCAGAATGAGTTCCCAGTTTCCACAGTATGGTAGGACATGCATTGGAGAAGTTTCTATGTTGAAATGAGAGGATCGATATGTAATTAGGTTCCAGGTGATACTATGCTAATTGTAAACAGTTGTTTCTTACAGTTGCTCTGTAAGGACTGGGTGAGTATCCTGTAGGCCAGGTGCCTGGCCTACAATGCTGTGTGCGTTGGTAACTCGAAGGCATGTGCTGTGCCTTCCTCCAGAGACCACTGTATTCCCTCCCAGGGCGGTACGGGCATCCTCTCCAGGAGTTTTTATTAGCAGTTTTCTTATGAGGGAGGGTCAGCATCAGGAGCTTGACATTTTCTGTGAATTGTTCTTATTTGTTGCCCATTTGCTTTTGGGATGTTGACCTCTTTTAGATTGATTCGTACCTTTTTTAAAGTTAGCCCTTTGGGTAAGAGTTGCAAGTGTTTTTTCTGGTTTGTCAGTTTTGCCACACATACACAAAAAAAGTGGCCATGCAGAGACTTTAGGTGTTATATATTTTGGTATTGAACTTTTTAATTGCATCTAGGTATTGTGTTATTTCTCAGCCTTCCCACTCCAGTGTTTAAAAGGTTTGCTTTTAAAAATCTGTATGTCTCCTGGTTCCTTCATTTGTATATGTTTAGGTAGGATTTATTGTGGTCTGAGATGAACAGGATGGGCCCACCCAGTCCTCTAGCATCTTCTCCCTGACTTACCCGAAATGCTGTTCCCATTAAACTCCGGTTGTTTCTGGCGTCCATTCTGTTCATCTGCATCACCTTGTTTACACTATGGTACCTTTATAGTAAACTTTAATACCTGACCATGTTAGCCTGACATCTTTTTATATTTTTTCCGTATTTTTTATTTCTCAATGAAATCCTGTCTATAGGCCGGGCGCAGTGGCTCAAGCCTGTAATCCCAGTGCTTTGGGAGGCCGAGACGGACGGATCACGAGGTCAGGAGATCGAGACCATCCTGGCTAACGCAGTGAAACCCCGTCTCTACTAAAAAAATACAAAAAACTAGCCAGGCGAGGCGGCGGGCGCCTGTAGTCCCAGCTACGCGGGAGGCTGAGGCAGGAGAATGGCGTGAACCCGGGAGGCGGAGCTTGCAGTGAGCTGAGATCCGGCCACTGCACTCCAGCCTGGGCAACAGAGCGAGACTCCGTCTCAAAAAAAAAAAAAAAAAAAGAAATCCTGTCTATAGTAACTTACAGTGTTTTAAAGCAGAGGTCCCCAACACCTGGGCTGTGGACCAGTATTGTCTGGGGCCTGTTAGGAACTGGGCAGCACAGCAGGAGGTGAGCATTACTGCCTGAGCTCTGCCTTCTGTCAGAGCAGCAGCAGCATTGGATTCTCATAGAAGCACAAACTCTGTTGTAAACTGCGCATGTGAGGGATCTAGGTTGCGTGCTCCTTATGAGACTCTAATGCCTGATGATCTGAGGTGAAACAGTTTCATCCCAAAACCATCTTCCCCTGTCCATGGAAAAATTGTCTTCCACGAAACCAGTCCCTGGTGCCAAAAAGGTTGGGGACCACTGTTTTAAAGTATTAGATTAATGTGGAGTTGACATTTCATCATTTTGGATCGTTCTATCCAGGATCATAGGTGCCTTTTCATTTGTTGAGATTTTCTGTTGCGGGGGTGGTTTAAAAGACAGGGTCTCACTCTGTTGCCCAGGCTGGAGTGCAGTGGCATGATCATGGCTCATTACAGCCTTGACCTCCTGGGCTCAAGTTACTGAGCTTGCCTCAGCTTCCTGAGTAGGTGGACTATAGGCACATACCACCACATTGGGCACTTTTTTTTTTTTTTTAAGAGATGGGATCTTACTATGTTGCCCAGGCCAGTATTGTGTTAATAGCGTGTTGAAGTTGCCTGTAAATCTTTTCATGTTTCTTGAAAAATTCATTCCTACTGACTATAATCTTGTGCTGCTGTTGTAAATGGAGTCATCTCTTTGATATATGCCAGCTGGCTGCTGAGTGAGTGTGTATAGAGACTTGTGCCACACCCGCTTCTGTACTTCTCATGCTGTTAGGAGTACTTCTCAGGTGCTGTTGGGTTTTCCAGGTGCATCACCTGCACATGGTACTCATTTCACCTCCTTCCTCTCTCTGATGCACCAGCCTTGGCTGTTCCCTGGCCCAGAAGCAGGGTCAGGGAGTAGAGGGTGGTGAGCCCTCGGGAGCCAGAACTGTGCCTTGACCAGGGGTACAATGTGGGATAAGGAACTTAACCTTTCTGTGCCTCTGGTTCTCCATCTGTCGGTGAGGACACAGCATCTGTCTGCCTTTTGGGATTTGGGGGAGGACACAGGAGCTAATAGGTGTGAAGCAGTTGACGAGTAGTCTGGCACGTGGTAAGTTTCAGTAATACTAATAGTTAACTTTTCCTGTGAAGACAATACCAGCTGTGTGTTTTCTTTCCCATTTTTTCCCCATATTTTTGGAGAGTTGATTCTGCAACTTGCTTTCTCTTCATATTTTCAGGGACCTCTGCCTTGGGTATAAAATCATAGATGGGTGTGTTGCTAAGAAAAAGCTCTTGGCAACCAGTATTAATACCACACTCCATGTGACGTGTCTTCCTGTCATTTTTTATTGTCCTTTGACCAGGTGGGCTGGATGACACTTTGCACACAATTATTGATTATGCCTGTGAGCAGAACATTCCCTTTGTGTTTGCTCTCAACCGCAAAGCTCTGGGGCGCAGTTTGAATAAGGCAGTTCCTGTCAGCGTGGTAGGGATCTTCAGCTACGATGGGGCCCAGGTGAGCGCACAGGGCACAGGCCTCTTCAGTCACTGCCTGTGGGAGGAAGTGGGGGCAGGTGGTCAGTGTGGGCTTGCCCAGAGCAGCTCCAGAACCTCCAGTAGGCTGTCATTGAGGAGAAGCCACCACTTAGGCAGAACCTTCTTATAAAAAGGTAGCCTTTGTCTCCTTGACAGCATGGGGTGTCTGGTTCTGAATTGAGCTCTGTTCTGGGCTTGTGCTGACATAGCGGCACCTCAGGCAGGCCCAAGAAATCGGCCTAGCCCACTCTTCCCTCTGGGGCAGCATCCCTGGTAGCCATCCATAAGCATAAGGTCCACATGACCCCGTGTCAGCCCTGCTTCTCTGTGGAGGGTGCCATTGCTGAGTTGGAGGGACCCGTGTCCTCTGTCGCTGGGCTGTTACCTGTGTGCTCTCACTTGTGCCCAAGGATCAGTTCCACAAGATGGTTGAGCTGACAATGGCGGCCCGACAGGCATACAAGACCATGCTGGAGAATGTGCAGCAGGAGCTGGCGGGAGAACCCAGGCCTCAGGCACCTCCCAGCCCGCCCACACAGGGCCCCAGCTGCCCTGCAGAAGATGGCCCCCCAGCCCTGACAGAAAAAGAAGAGCCACACTACAGTGAGTGCTTAAGGGAGAGTCGTGTCAGGTCGCGTGTCCTCTAAGTTATTTATCGACTTTAATTAGAGTCCCCAGGAGAGCAGCTTGATAATGTTGCAAGACCAGCTGAGTAGCAGGGCCCAGTAAGTCCAGCTGAGACTGGCTGTAACAAGGCCAGTCCATTGCCTAAGAGGTATTATCAGACTTTTGCTTGTCAGTGACTGTCTCAGACTTCAAGTCAGATGTCTCTTGACAATGGGTGGCCTTAAGGATAGCTATACTCAAGACAGGCTTGGAAGGCCAAGTAAAGGTTCAGTCCTCTCCTAGCCCACCCACACAAGGCCCCAGCTGCCCTGTAGAAGATGGCCCCCTAGCTTCTGTTCACTAAGGGGCAACCTGGCCCAGCAGGCTGAGAACAGTGAGTGAACGCCTGCCAGGACACCTCTGAGCACCGTGAGCTGCTGGGCAGTGGCCACAGGCTCCCTTGTCCATGCTGCTGGTTTTCTGACAGGAGTCTTCCTACTGGGTGATGCCTCTTCCTCACTCGTGCTGTTTTCTCATTTTAGTTGAAATCTGGAAAAAACATCTGGAAGCATACAGTCCATGTGCCCTGGAGCTAGAGGAATCCTTGGAGGCTTCAACCTCTCAAATGATGAATTTGAATTTATGAGAGTTCTTGCCTGTGTATCTGTATTTTGGGTAAGGAGGGGAGGTCTGAAAAAGACTTTGGGGCTTTTTCTTCTCAGTTTTTCATGACAATGTAATTTGTGTAACTGTTGAATCTGGAAATTGATCAGCATTAAAGGGCACATGAAGCAGTGTCTGCAGGCATTCAGTGCTGCGGAGCCTGTTAAAGGTCACTCAGATGTGATGTGCAGGTGTTAATCTCTTCTAAAAGCCTGGTGACACAGCTCTGGCTTTCCGAGCACACTGTGGATCTGGAAAGTACTGGAAAATGTGATACTTAGAATACTTCGGCTGCTAAGGAAACTTCCTCTCCATTGCAGAATAGCTGAGCCAAGTGAGTGAGTTTGCAGATAGCAGGTGGTGAGCTCCTGCTTGCTGGAGGTGGCCATGGAGGGCCATTCCCGCCTGGCAACAGCACCGTCCTGCAGGGAGCCACTTGGCAGAAGGATGCAGGGCTGCTGGTGTCAGAGCAAGAGGGCTACCGGGCAAGGGCCCTTTCTCAGGGGATGTAGCTTTTTTAAAAGATTTGGTAACACTTGGAGGATTTGCTAAAATGAGCCTCAGAAGGGAAATCGGTTTTCTAACCTGTGACTTTTTGAAATGAATTATTCCTTTCAGTCTTTATTTTTCAAAGAAACAATGTGTATTGAAGTACCTAGATTTGTTTGATAATCAACAAATCTTTCCTTTTTAAATGAACATATTCTGAATGTGGTTTCTGTCTTAGGCCAGGAGGACAGAGTTTACTTTCATATTTTCCCTGTAAGTAAGAGGGCTTATTTATTTTAAATAAAGAGTAATTATTAAATTTTGTTTCCGACTCTGGTGATTTTAGGCTTATCAGTGGTCTCTGTCTTACTTGATCATTCATATGTCTTAATTTATCCCCTTTGGACAGTCTAGGCCCTGAAATAAAAGGGGGCTGTGTAATGGGGATTCTGCTGTCCCCAGCACTCCTAGGTCTGGAAGTAATGATTGTCAAAAGCCTCCAACACTGCACAGACCTGCCGGGGCCAGATCCTGGCTCAGTCCCAACCTGCGCTTGCTTTCTTGTCACCACAGCCAATGGCAGGAAAGAATCTTCACTGCTTTTTGCTTGTCAGGTAAGCAGGGTATTGTTTTGGCTTTGAAAGTGCTCTTAATTGAATTCAGTCATGCCAATATTGTACCTCTGAGAAGTGGCCTGTGATGAGCAAATAAAATTGGAATGAGTCAGAAATGACATGCTATGGGCAGGGCTGGAAATGTGACCAGAGGTTGGTGTATGAAGGCACCGTCCGCCCTGTCATCTGTGGAGCTCACAGTGACCAGTGTGAGCCTTGCTGTTCTTCACACGTTCTGAGCTGTTTAGACATGGGAAGTAGATGTGGCCAGTCAGGCCATCAGTAGTCCGAAAGCAGCGAGTCATCTCCACCCATTTATCTTTCAGGGCAGTCAGCGGGGCCGGCAGGAAAGGAGAGGGCTTTCCTGCTTCCTCCTCCCCTCATCAGTAGGTAGCAAGTCAGTTGTGGTAAGTTTGAAAATAGGAGATTATTTGAGAATGAAAGTTCCAAAATTAATTTGTGGGGAAAAAGACAAAATAGCTATCAGCTGCACTCAACAGCTAGAATTTTAAAATTTGATAAATCAAAAAGTTAAAGATGTCTACAGAGATGAATTCCTCTGCTCAGAGCCCCTTTTTAGAGCTCTCTAGGTCTGTGATGTTTGTTTTGCTAATCTGAAGATAAAAGCAGCTTAAATAGAGTAGGTAGGCTTTTCAACATTTCATGCAGCTGCTGAGAGCTTTCCTTCTGGGACTGACCAAACTCTCACCACGTGGTTGCCCAGTGATGCTGTCATTTTCTTGGCAGTGAAGGACTCCAGCTGAAGCCACTGCTGCAGGTGACTTCAGCTCCCTCAACGTGCAGATGGTGCCTCATGAAGCACACAGCTCTGGGCCAGGGGCGCCAAGTACAGTCATTTAACTGAACAATGTACAACTCTATTTTTACTTTTCCAGCAGAGCAAAGACTCAAAAATTCATCCTCATAACTACATTTCCCAATAGAACACTCCACATTATGAAAACTTCAAGTATGTAATTATTTTGTTAAGAGTGAAAGTGCTCGAAATCCAGACTTTAGGAGAAGATACAGAGAACAGCACCAAGAATGTAAGTCCAAAGCCCATAGCATTTCACTCAGCCGTTTGTAGTGGTTGAAGCCACACCCAAAGCAAGAACCACAGTGAGCTGATGGATATTTTACAGGAAAACTTCAGGTTGTGAGTGTGATAGTTCTGGGAGCAAGACTGGCATCCTTGGCTGGATGGGCAAGCACACGCCTCACAGGCGGCTAGGCCTCTTGACTCGGGGTGCGGAGGGGGGACGTGTGGAGACAACCAGGGTGTCTCCGGCGTCTTCAGGACACCTCTGTCGTGATGGATCCTGAAGGAATTAGCAGGCGATGTATGCTGATCCCACACAAAGGCTGTTACAGAACTCGTCCAGCCCCAGAGAGAGGGGATGCAAAACAGGTCATTGTTATACTGCTGGGAAGACACTCAGCATTTGCTAGGATCACCAGAGGGGTGCGGCTTGCTTTTAACAGAAGCTTTGGTTTTATGATAGACATGAAAACTGTCATTCCACAGACAAGAAGAGACGTGTGTATAAGATTAAAGGCTGAGCAGGTTTAGGACAAGTTCACACAGTGACAGTCTTCAGAGATACAGCTTTAATAGTTAGAGACTTGAAAGCAGGTAGAACAAAACACTCATGACACTCATTCCATTGTCAAGAAATTTAATATGGCACCAGGAGATTTGCATAATTGACCTGTTTGGCTTTCTGCGACAAGCTCGGTGTCCTGTTGCAGAAGCTGAGCATTGACCGGGGACAGAGGCATAAATGCAGCGCTTGATAAAACAGAGCCCAGTATTCTGAGGTTAGTGAAGAAAACACAAAAGACTTGACAGATGCACTCCCAGATCGCATCTCACAGTCATTCAGGGTTTAAGGCAAGGCATTTTCAAGTGGAGTCTCACCTTTTCTTGTCCCAGTCATGCGTCTTAGAGTTCCTTGGCTAAGTCTGCAGGTAGGAGAAGCAGCAGGCTTGATTTGCATCAATAAAAGCAGCAATCTGTGCTGGCCATGCTAACCCTGTTGGCTGTTAGGGGGTAGGGGCACTCTGTAAAGGGGAGTCACTGGGACAGTGTAGGATCAGCCTTCAGAGCCTGCTGCCTGACCCTAGAGGAGGAGCCTACACACATACTGTTGTTTTAGTTCACGAGCAGCGGTCGAAGCCTGTTAGCCATCCTGGTTACCTGCTTGTGCCAGACAGAACTTCCTGTCCCAGGTAAGCACCTAATTTTTTAAGTCTTAGTTCCTGTCACAGGCCCACTTGGGTTCAGGGCTTCTCCACTGCCCCGTCTCTGGGAGGTACGCATCAGGTGGTAGCCCAGTGGCTGTGTTCAGAGCGGGTTTGGGCAAGACAGCTCACAGTTGCGGGGGACCAGGCCTTCTCCGGGGGTGGCTGTGGTCAGTGGCAGCAGGGTCTGGTTGGGGTTGAGGTCGGTGTCAGGGACTCCTTCCTGGTGGCTACAAGGTGTCCTTGCTACAGCTTTCCTGAAAGAACAATGTGGTCTTTGAATCCTTGGCGGAACGGATGGGCCTTTCCTGCTCTGCAGCCCAGGCTGTCTCATAGCCTATCCCAGACAGAGCACTCAAGGCCTCCGCCCCCTGTTGTGGTTCCCCTCCTTGGGGTCTAAAGATCCACATGCCAGGAGTGGTTCTCCCATATGTGACGGGAAGACAGAGCAGCAGCGCATTCACTCGACTCCCAGGTTGTGCTGAGAGGGAGGAGGGCTGGAGAGAGGGAGGCTGTGTGTGCTGAAGTACAGAGGATCATCTGTAAATGCCCAGGCTTTGGTGGCAACAGTTCGGGGGTCTGCTGGCAGCCACGTAACCCACACACTTGAACGCACTCATTTGAGTGCTGCAGACCCCACCCTGGGTGGTAGCACACACACAGTGATGAATCCCTGCCTTTGCCTTCTGTATCAGCTATTTGGGAGCCAGGGCTGGACAACTCTGTCTCCGTGGGGAGACAGGGAGCTTCTAGGGAGCCTAGCCTGTCTAGGGAGCCTCTGCCCTGCTGCCTGCAACTTCCATGCCATAGCCCAGCCCCTGCCAGGGTTTAGTTCAGTAAGCCACTCCCCCTGACCCCTCCAGCAGGTGCTGCAGGTGAGGCATCCAGCCAGGAGCTACCTGGAGGGTTCCCCACCTGTCCAGGTTTCCTGCTCTCCTCAAAGTAGTGACTGGCTGAGTGCTCTGTACAGGGGGTGGGGTGGCCGTGGGGGCCCATCTAACAGACAGCTCCCACCGGTGAGTCCCTCCCAATCTTGCCTCCCTTCTTCGGTCTCCTTTAAGGGCTGGGGCCAGATGCCCCTTGATCTGCAGCCTCAGCAACAAGACATGGGATTCCCCTCGCAGGGTTGCAGGTTTCATAAAGGAAACTGCTCTGGGGCTAAGAGGGAGCAAGTGGGGTCCATGCTGAATGGGTCCCTTGAAAGATCCACCGGATGTGGCAGGTGCCCTGTCCCTGGCTCTAGCCCTACTTTCTTTGCCCGGTTGCGGCCACGTACCCACGCCTTCCTCCAGCTCTGCATCATCCGGTCGTGCTCCCCAGCCACAGCCCTCCAGGCGGAAAGCTCTCTGCTCCACTTCTCCTGGTGGGCCACTTCTGGAAGACAAGCAGGGTCCCCAGGCCAGAGCTCTGCGGGCCTTTATGGCACCCTTGATGCCCACTGGCCACCTTTCTCAGTGGAAAGCCAATAAATCCCAAACCCAAAATGCCACCGTGCAAGCATGCTTTCCAGCATGTTTTTTTCGACTGCCATTGTAAATAGTGAAAAATCACCTCCTAAAAGGGTTCCAGTGGCCGTGGGAATCACTTACCAGGTCTCATCACAGCAACCTGCACCTTCGAAGTCTTGTTCCCTGCTGAGGAGATGACAGAGCAGCGATACTCGGTGCTTTCCCTGATGGCGTCCTGCAGCCAGCTGAGTGCATGGGCCCTGCCATCGGGCAGTGCATGGGTCTGCACAGGGACACAGGTCTCCAGAGCTCGCCCATTCTTCTCCCAGACAACGCGAATGTCTGCAGGACCTGGGGGCACAGACCGTTTCTACCTCTGAGTCCACATTTAGAACCCAAAGAAGCTACCCCACGAGGGGGTAGGGGGGTTACTTCTGTTGTCCAGCTGGACCTGAAGTGACTTGGGACAACTTCCAATTCAGTCCCTGGGACTCCCCTGGAGGTGGCTTCCCCATGGCCAGCGCGAGCCTTGGCCTTGGCCCCTGTCCTGTGGACTTCCTGCTCTTTGACCTTAATTGCCATTTTTCAAAGTACACCTGTGTGGCCTGTGTCCCCTAGGACCCCCTTCCTCACAGCGCTGCGCTGGTTTCCTGCAGAATGCTTCTGGGCTTTGGAACAGCATCCCACCTCACCCTGGCCCTGCTGCCACACACATGTCCTGTGACCACATGGACAGAGACATCCCAAAGGCTCTGCCATCACCAGGGCCACAGCACAGAGAGGCCCAGAGCTTGGCCAGCTGTGTGTGGAGGGGGCTGGGCCAGAGTGGGGACCACGAGGGCCTGTCTCTCCAATTGAAACACTGGAACCTGTGGCAGGCTTGGAGGGGAGCACATGTCACAGGCTGGAGGGCTCAGACCCTGGCGGGGGCGGGGCCGGGCCCTGCAGAATTACACTAGGACCGCCAAGTGCAGCACATCCAGGGTGGGCTTTCAGCCTTGAGCATGGACCCTGGGCCTGACACTGGCCACTTCTACCCCAAACCTCTGTTACTTTTGTTTGGGCTTTTGAGCTTAATTACTTATTGAAAAAAGTAGAGAGGCCAATTACTTCACACATTCTCAGTCTATTGCGCCCTGCCAGAGTGGAGCCTGGCCAGCCTCAGCTTGTCTGTGGGAGACAAGGAGGGTGGGCGAGGCAGGGACGTTCCCCTGTGGCCCAGGCTGCCTTGCCTGGGGAGGCCAGCCTCGTCCCAGGGCAAGAAGGCTACGTGGCCGACCCTGAGGGCTAACCCTAGACTCCGTATTTGTTCCAGGTGGCTGGGGTGGGGTTGTGAAAACCAGAGTGTTGGGGGTGGGGCGGGGGGGTGCCCACAAGCAAGGTCTGGTCATCAGGTCACCTCCCGGCCCTCCTTGCTTGTGAAGTCTGTTGGCCCTCCAGGGGCTGCTGGCCATGTTGGGACAGGCTCAACTCCCTGTACGTTACTGAAGGAAAAACAAGCACATTCACTTCGATCTGCTTCACACACTGGCTTCCATTCAAATCCAGAAAGGGTTGAGGGGGCCCGTGCTCCCACTAAGCTCCAGCCCCAGAGGTGCAGACCCTGGAGCTGAGCTGGGATGGTGGGGAGGGCCAGGCCAGGCCCTGGAGGGCAGGTGAGGGGGTGCAGGTGCTCTTCTGTCTCCGAAGCTCCTGCTTACAGTGGGGCAGGGGAGGCCGGCCAGCCTACGCTGCTGCTTCTGTCTCCCACAGGTGCAGCCTGCATCAGGCCAGGCACCCCAGCAGCATGGACCGGGGTGACACCCTCCCACCTCTTGCCTAGCGACCTGGCTCCCTGATCAGCACCTGCCCTTCCTCAAGGGCCACCAAGGCCCCCAGGTGGGCCATGGGCCACCTAGACCAGCGCCGGGCATGGCCTCTGCTTGACCATGACACCTCATAAGAATCGGTCTTTAGAAGTTAGATTTGGCCTAGATGCCCATCAACCTTGGAATGACAAAATGAAGTGTGGCTTCGTGGAGAATGTTCAGCAGTGAAAAGGAAGGAGTTCAGAACACTGAGCAGGAAAAACAAATTCCAGAGCCAAAAGAGTCCAAAGTACCTGCACACACAGAAAAGCTGGCCTTGTTCTCAGGTGTGGGGGAGGGGTGCGTCCAGACACAGGTATTAAATGGTGTGGGAGGACCCACGCTTCCCTCCCTGGGCAGGACAGTGATGGCCAGAGAACTTTTCATTTCTGTGGCACATGCTGGATTTTTGAAAAGAAGAGATCGCCAGTTTAATGAAGGTGACTTTAGTAATGCATTTTCCCTGCTTGACTGACTGGCATCTGCTCACCTTTGTCCAGTCTCTTGGTCAACAATTCCCCACTGTCCAGGATCATCAGAGAACGCTCCTCCCAAGGACTTGACCAAGCTCAGACTCTTTAGCTGGACAATCCTAGGAATGAGTCCCAAGGCAATGATGGGCCCAGTGAAGCCCTGTTTCTATCAGTGAGGAGTTGGGAAATGTCCAAGAAGGGGGCCGCAAGTCACTCATTCCAAGTGCCATCGAAGAATATTCAGCAACACAGAAAAATACTGTTTCGTGAAAGAATAGATATGTGTATATATATGTACACACCCGTGTATACATGTGTGAACGCAGATACCGTCTTGACCTAAAAATGGCTGGGATGCTGGTGGTAACTGCCTCTGGATAGTTAAATTTGGGATTGTTTAAATTTTTTCTTTATACTTCCCTGGAGTTTCCAACCTTACAACAAACAAGCATTGCTTTTATTATAATAATTTTTTATAGAAGTGTTATTTTGAAGGAAACATTCCATAAACTCAAGGAAATTTGGAAGGTGCTCCACGACTGTTTTGCCTGGCGGCCCATCTGGCCCTGGCCTGGTAGACAAGCCCTTGTGAACAGGTTTGGTTTTTGTGCATAATTAAGACCAAAAAAATCTTAACACTCTATAATTTGTTTTTTCCCCACTCAAAATGTTTTGGACTCTAACCACAGATAACTCCATATATCTATCTACAAATATAAGTACATATTACATGTCTCTATATACATCTAGGTGCCCATCAACTAGATAGATACTCCCTTCCCCACCTGATGGGCATCCAGGCAAAATCTCATTTTAAGAAACAGATTTTTTTGAGCTGTTATGATAAGTAACAACACTTTTCTTTGAACAGAGAGTGAAGTGAGTTCCATAAAAGCCCAGTCTCCTCCCTCATGTGACCTGCACCAGGAACCAGCCAGGGGACTGGAGTCACTGAGTCACAGGAGCCTCTGGAAGGTTCTCCTGACCAAGCCCTTGAGACTAAGCATCTGGGTGGCCTGAGCTGGATTGGATTCATCACCCAACACCCCATCATGGGACCACTGACAGCAAAACCCTCAAAGCTCTGCCCTCTGGGGTGTGAGTAGAAACAGACACATGTGCTTACCACCGCTAACATGGGGCGTCAGTAAATACTATTTCAATATGTGCTTGATCATCATACGACATTAAAGATGTTAAAGACGTACTTACGTTCAGTGTATTCCTTTTTAAACTATCCAACTCTTTCTGAATGCATGAGAGAGAGGGAAAGTGAGAGTTACCATCAGTGTGCAGGGCCACCCCATCAGCACCGCACCCTCAGCGGGACAGGGCAGCAGCTGCAAACCCAAGTCTGTCCCATGGAGGCCTGCTGGGGAGCTCCTGGAATCCTGGGCCCCCCGTGGGGAGCTGTCTTCCATCTCCCAGCAGGGCCCCCTGAAAACACCACTGGTTTCTTGTTTGGGCCAGTGCTCCAAGCCCCCTAACCATCCAACCCTGTTACCTCACGAGAGCAGCCAGGCTGGGGTGCTACTCCCAGATCACCCCCTTGGCCTCTGTGGGGTGGGGACAAGAGGCTGGTCTGATGCTGTGAGGCTGCCACCAACCTGGATGTGCCTTGGCTCTTCCCAGTGGCTAGCCAGGTGACACTGGTCGCACCCTCAAAGAAGGGAAGTTGTCGTGGCTTAGAAGGATCTAGGGTAGAGGTCCTGAGGACGGATGCTCCCCCTGGCCCTGCCTGTCACTGCAACCCAGTACTTTTAGAGAATTAGCTTAAGTTGGAGGCAAATAAACTTTAACTGCTGTGGCAGATGCCGTAGGTAAGTCTTCCTCCTGCAGCTGGGACTGTCGTGAGATGACTGATCACCTTGGTATAAGCGAGGGCCAGGTTTATCCACCAGGGCTGGGTTTATTACAGCTACTCAGGAGTCGGGGGAGGCTGCCGGCAATCTGGGCTCCAGCACTCGCCTCAGCCTGTCGCTGGGGCACCTCCCATCTGCTCACCCCCACCCCAAGCCTCTAACAGGGCCAGCTGGTGCCAGGACCACCATGGCTTCAGAGCTTTGTGGATGTGATCACAAAATGTGGAGCTCATTCTACTCTGTGACAAACCAGGTGCCCCTTGAGCAGTGGCCTTGCCCTGAGGAAGGCCTGGAGGGGTGGTGAGGCATCCACCCAGTGACTTGAGTTGCTCGGACCCATCCTGACAAGTGCCCCCACTGCCGTCCCCTGCAGCACTCCGCTGTGTCCTCCCGCCATCCCCATGCTTGTGGCCCACTCCGACCTCAGGACTGGCTGCCTCAGGGCCAGCCCATCTCCCAAACTCACATCCAGGTGGCCTTCCTGCAGCTAATGGGGCAGCCGGGCACATCCCCAGAGGGGCCATTCTCTGCACACGGTGCTGGCCGCTGGCCATCATGTCTTTCATGATGGGACTCCTGGCTTGTCCCTGCCCGTTCCTGCTGCCCGGGCCTCACCCTGACTGCCGCTCCCAGCCTCTTTTCCTGAGGATCCCACTGCTTCCCTGGCCCATCTCTGTGCTCTCTCCTTGAGGCAGGGTCTTTTCTAATCCTGGCCCTGGCCCCTCCTTCCTCCCAGACTCTGGGGACCCTTCTGGGGACACAGACAGTGCAGCTGGGGTATGCCCTGAGGCCCTGTTGGTCATCCTTTCTGTCCTCTGTCCCAAGAGGAGGGAGGAGAGAGTGAGACCCCTGCCACACAGGTAGCAATTCTGACAGCTCCCTTCTCTGAGTCCTCATCTCCCTGACAGTCACCAGGCTCACGCAGCCTAACGTTTCACTCAGGTATGCTCTGATCACTCAGGGCACTGGACCAGCCCCAGTGCTTCTGGAAAGCACCAGTTTATGCCTGCCACTTACTGGCCAAGTCACCTTATCAATGTGGGCAGGAATTCTGAACTTCTCTGCAAAGGCATCTGAGCAAGTACCACTGAGGCACCTGTAGGCATTGCCTGGCTCCATGGGGGCCTGTGGGAAGGCACTACTGAGGCACTGAGGGCATTTCCAGACCCCAGGTAACCAGACAGCTGTGCTGTAAAGGCATGTGGAATTATCACAGATAACAGAAGAGACATGGACAGCTTCTGGTGAAGCTGCCTCATCTAACATGCTAAGGACCTCAGATCACAGGGAGTTGATAGCACTGCCTTGTCCTGTCCAGCAAGGGTGGCCCAACATACAAGGTCAACTAATTCCCAAGAACGCCATGGCCTTTCAGGAGAGTCTGAAACAAAGTGAAATGTCACAGAGCAGCTGGAACACACACTTGTGTGCCAACAGGCCACTGTGGCCGCTAGAAACGGGGGCCCTCTCCGGATCCCTGGGCCTCTCAAAGAGGCCCAAGGGCACCTTCTGCTGCTGCCCTCTGATCCCAGTGCTTCCAAGGGCTCTGATTTCTAACACTGTAGTTAAAACATAAAAGGCCATCCCAAATCCAAATACCCAAATGCTGCCCAAAGTATGGGGGAACCATTATTAGCTTTGAAAATGACACGGGTCTAAACTTGACATGGAAGATAGTCCTGGCAGGGGTGAAGGCAGGGCCCTGACAGGGTAAAGACTACACTTTGGTTAAAAAATTATATCGATCTATTTCTGTGTGTGCACACTAATGTACAAGTGCATGATTTGTATCTGCATGTATTCACAACCCATCCACCATTCATCTCTATCGATCCTTGTTTGTATGCCAGATGCGCTATGTGCTGGCACACGGGTGGTGGGGTTATTTTTTCACCCATCTGTATTCCCAGTGATCCATGAGGAACTTGGGTTCATCAGTTCAGAGGCGCAGAGCTTGGCCACATGCTAACTTTATTCCCCCAGCTCCGGAACGCTCTCCTCTGCCTGTCAATACACATGCTCCTCCACTTGCCACGGGGTTGCATCCCAGTAAACCCCACTGTGAGGTGAAACGATCCTAAGTCAACTGTGTGTGTGTGTGTGTGTATGGTCGTGTATGTGTGGACGTGATGGTGTGTGTGGTGTGGTGTGGGTAACATGCATGTGTCCGGTGTGTATGTGCTTTGGTGTGTGCAGTATGTGTGGTGGTGTGTGCATGTCAACAGTGGTAGGATTGGTGTTTGTGTGATGTGTGTGGTATGCTGTGCTGTGTGTGGTGCATGTGTGAGTGGCTGTGTTTGGTATGGTGTGTATGGGGGTGGCTGTGTTTTAGGTGTAGTGTACAGTGTGTGTGTGTGGTGTGTGTTGGTAGGTGTGCACATGTGCAATGAGTGTGCATGGTCTGTGTGTATGGTGTTTGATGTGTGTGTGGTATGATTTGGTGTATGTGATGTTTTGTGCTGTGCATTTATTGTGTGCATGCACATGGTACGTGTTTGTTGTGTGGTAGACATGATTGTGTTTGTGGTGTGGCGTGCGTGTCTGTTATGTGGTGTGTGTGTTATGGTACATGTATCGTGTGGTGCGTATTGTGATGTATCTATGTATGTGGTGTATCTGATATGTGTATGTGTGTTGTGTGTGGCATGTGTGTTTGGTGTGTGGTGTGTGTGGTATGTAGGTGTGTGGTGTATGGTTGTGTGTGTGGTATGGAGGGGGTATGGTGTAGTGTGTGTGATGCTGGTGTGTGGTGTGTGGTTGTGTGTGTGTGGTGTGTATGGAGGGGGTACGGTGTAGTGTGTGTGATGCTGGTGTGTGGTGTGTGGTTGTGTGTGTGTGGTGTGTATGGAGGGGGTATGGTGTAGTGTGTGTGATGCTGGTGTGTGGTGTGTGTGTGGTATATGTGGCATGTGGTGTGAGGGGGTGTGGTGCTGGTGTGTGGTATGCAGGGTGTGATATGTCTGCTGTGTGGTCTGTGTAGTGTGTGTGGTATGTGTGTCTGGGATGTGTGTGCTGGGGGTACGGTGCGTGGCATGTGTGCAGTATGTGTCATGCTCATGTGTGGTGTGTGTGTCTGGTGTGTGGTATGTGGCTGGCATAGTCTGTGGCTAGTGTGTGTGTGGGGTGTGGTGTGTCTGTGGGGTGTGGTTGTGAGGGGTGTGATGTGTGTGTGGGGTGTGGCATGTGTGGGGCTGTGGTGTGGTGTCTGGGGTGTGGTGTGTCAGGTGTTTGTGTGGGGTGTGGCATGTGGGGTGTGTGGTGTGTGACTGGGATTGTGTGTGTGTGGTGTGTCTGGGGTGTGGTGTGTATCGGGTGGTGTGTGGTGTGTGGGGTGTGGTGTGTATCTGGGGTAGGGTGTGTATCTGGGGTGGGGTGTGGCATGTGTGTGGGGTGTGGTGTGTGTCTGGGGTGTGGTGTGTGT